>NC_056469.1:30022691-30387247 GCF_008729295.1 Plectropomus leopardus | reverse complement strand
TTCACTAAAACGTCTGGTTAATGATTTGTCTAAAATGGCTTATGGAAACAAGTCAACGGGGACCGGGGGAGGATCCATCCCAGCTGGCCCAGTCTTTTGGCCTGTGATGGTAAGTGTAATTCCCAGTATGACCTGGCGTGTGTAACGATACAAGTCTATTTTTCTCTTGCGGGTCAGTCTCGATCTGTCTGCAACTGTGCAGAACAGGTTCTTCGCATGCACTGTTCGTACATTTTCCTACAAAAAGTAACGAACCAAAAGTCGTATCCTGCGCAATAATGAGCCAGTAATTTGTATAAAACCAGTGTATTTAACTCCTGACTGCAGGTGTTGGACGGGTTGAGGTCGGGGCCATCAGTCTGGCTTTGTGCACGCAGGCATTGTCATGTCGAAAGGAAACTTTTCTGAACTGTTGCCAGAAAACTGGAAACAGAAAATTGTGTAAATTTTCATTTTATGCTGCCATATCAAGATTTACTTTCATAAAAATTAAGGGTCTGAACCCAAACCAAAAAAACAGCTCCAGACCAACAGGATACAAAAGTATGTGTCCACACATATCAGAAAATGTCCTCTTCCGTAGCTGTGAATACCACATCAGTGAATCATTGAAATGGACTCTTCCTCATGAAATGTGATCCCCCTCGAGAGAGACTTCATAACAGCTTGGCCTCTTATTCAAAAGTCTAGTCGCTGTATTTTCATTCTGGTCTGAGGCTACGTTTACAGAAACATATTTCTGCCTTCTCTGTGATGATTACTGCAGAATATCTACACAAATTGTACGTTAGAGAAGAGAAGACTTTTATTCTGAAAACAGTTAAAACCAATTTGATATTTACAATTTAAATAACAGACGTCAAATCGTTGGTAGCTGCATTTGAAATACTCCACCAACATACACTATGTCTGTTATCTTTATTAACCCTATAACACCTGGACTGACATCAGTTTTCTTGTGCTGCATACAGATGCCTTTCACTAGCATTAAAACCTCTGAAACCTGAGAAAAACGTTTTGATTTCTTTTGGAAATACAGGAAAAACATAATGACTAACTTGGCAAGAAATGTCCTGCAAACTGCAAAAAAAAAAAAAAGGTGACAAGGGTGACAAAGAGGGCAAAGGTGAAAAGGAAATGACTGAAAATCAGTTGCGGGTGGGTGGGTATCATTACATATCATCAAAAAATATGTAATAATTAAATATGTTTAAATATAAAATTCTCTTAATTCTATATTTAGAATGACGTTACAGGAAAACAGAATCAAATAAATTAATTTTTTTGTTTTGTTATTTGTTTGTTGTTTTTGTTTGCGTTTCACTTAGCTTTTATTGTTTCTATTATCAGATCATTTTCTTTTAATTTTTAACTTATTGTTTGCTTTTTTGGCTCTTCACATTCCTCCAATGTTTTGACAAAAATCAAGCCATTTCGCTCAAGTATCAAAGGGTTAATCATACGTGTTTCAGGCTTGATTTTTAGCTCAATCCACATAAGAAAACACAGTTTCTTTCACCTCGAGGTTTCATTGTTCACTCAGGGTTTTCACTTCATGCAGTCTGACTCACACATCCAAGTTTCCCTCATTAAAGAATCAGCGAGTGGCCGTATTGGATTTCCACTCGACAGACTGTCCTTGGAGACGGCCTGTGATACTGGATACTGTTTATAGGGAGAGCAGGTGTATACCACATCGACTGACCAAACCGCCACATACATTATTTACTGCAAGGTCCAGGAGTCGCCGCGTGACGCGAGCACGAAGGAAGTCTGCTCATTTGGAAACGATGTCATTGCAACTTCTTTTTTTAGCAGCGAGGAGTTTCTTGAGGCCTGGTGTGAAGAGCCATGCTTAGGTCATGTGTGGTTGTGGCAAGAGTTGGTCAGTAGGTCATCATGTCTGAGGGAAAAATGTTTTGTAAATTTTCCTATTACACACGCAAGAAAGGAAATCTACAGCTGAAGATATGATCAAGTAAAACGTTCTCTAAAAACTCTAAAAACAACACTCCAACTGTGTGTGCAGTTCAGCCATCTGAGGAGCCTCTGATAAGGCTCAATGAACCTCACTATCAGGGTACTACTCATTAACAGAGGTGAAAGGTCGTGGGAAATTCACCTCTGCCATGAACCTTTTTCACTTCTTCAGTGTTAGTTCACCCTAAGTCTAATTTACAGATGTTATCCTGGAGTCAGTGCATTTCTGAGACAAACTGTGTACAAATTGATGAGTTTACTCGATAAAAGACACACACTTTTTTGCAGAGAAATTGCAGGGAAAATTCTAAAAATAAATTATATTTGATTATATCTAAAGCCGTGTTTGCATGGAACTAGTATTACTAGTGTTTACATTTGTGCTCACAGTTAACAACTGAATAAATGCAGAATTTACCATAAAAAGAAGTAGAACTACCTATCTATCTATCTATCTATCTTTCTATTTATCTATCATTCATCATACACTTTCATACAACCTACACACACCACAGCATTAAAGAGCCAAAGAACCCCAGAAACTTCAGCTATGTATCTGTGTTTTATTCACTTCTGTATTGTACAGTCCGGTTGCTGTAGGCAGGGTTGCTGCTTTCAACCTGTTAGTTCTGCACTGGGGGCCTGTAAAATGAAGTAATTGCAGAAGTTGTCTGTGATCTTAAAGAAGTACTGTGTATCAATTTCGCACATTGTGTGAAGTTGAATTTGTTTTTCTTTCATGCCTCCATGGTGAATGTTCTAATACTAAGAAAACTCTTGATGTCCACATTTAACAACAGAAAAACAATATCAAAACATCCTTTACAAACGCTTACAAAAGTCGTGCAGTATAATTCAAGTCACATTCATCGAGCTGTATGCTCAGTACTTCCCCATCACTAAAAACTTACTATCTAAAACACTTCTGCATAAGCAATCTCATGCATAGACAAGTAGTGCGCCTGAGCAAGCGCATGTGTTTAAATTCTTCTTAATGGAATTCAAAAGCAGAGTTCAAACTCACACACTTATCCAAGCGTGATACTTGTTTCTGGTAAAACGAGGTGGCGTTTAGAGTGGAGTTACAAATGACTGTGCACTTCATATCCTTCAGATAATGTCAGTGCATTAAAATATAGACTATAGATCACGAGGTTTCATGGTTATAAAAGTGCCCTGCAGACCGTGCGAATAAAAATCTACAGCAGTGACATAGAATTTACGGCCCAACCGTTGACCATTTTCTTATTAACAATGAAAGAAAACTGAATCACAATTTAAATGTTTTATTTTGTATGTAAATAATGTATTGCAAGGCATTAAAAAAAGCAACAAAAAAGAGCTTGTTTCTTTAAAAAAACTGCCAGGTAAGGATCCAGCAGACCCCCTGAAAAAATTAATTAATTATTTATATATTAATTATTAATGTTTGTGTATTAACTGGCCCTTAGCCTCCTGACATTTTGCAAAAGTGGTCCCTGGGAAAAGCAAGCATGGCGCTTGACCGAGTATTCCCGGTCAACCGTCATGCTAGCTACTCTGATAGGTTATCGCTTTAAGCTAAATGCCAACATTAACATTCTGGCGTTGCTTCAATAACAATCCTACCATGATGATTTAACGCAGGTATGATGTTGACCATGTTCACCATCTTACTTTAGCTTGTTAGCATGCTAACATTTAGTAATTAGCACTAAGGACAAAGAACTGCTGAAGCTAATAGGAATGTCATTCAGACCACGTTCAGACGAGAACGGCCAAACTAAAAACAGAAGTCTTTCCTTTGCAATTCAAAAAAATTATGTGTTCATATGATAATATTGTGAGAACAATCCTTGTGTTCCACAAAGACAACCAAAAACGCTGTAGTATGCATGCCAGGCCAGGAGTTGACGGTGTAACTTTGTAATGAGACACCATAGAAGAACAACACGTGCATGCATTAAGTGCGGCCGTGACTTCACCGTTCTCATGTCATCTGTGCATTTCCAGTTTCGATGGTGACAGAAGAGGCTGTGTTTTCAAAAAAAATTACACTCCAGATCCTGGATTCAAAAGTTAGCGCATTCAGGCCCGGCCCTCTTGTGAATGAAACGCAAAACTGCAACAAACGTTTCATGCAAGAACCGTTGCAGTGTAAACAGTCCCTATTTCTGCAGATATTTGGTCAGAAAAAGTTTTACGTATATCAGAATTTGGCATGATACTGGAGATATTTATCCTAGCCCATTCTCATCTCTCCCAGTTTGTAAAATATTGCCACTTGGTCCCTGATTTCATCATCAGAGACTGACGCAAAAAGGCACCTTTTGCTGCAGTAAAACTGCCCAAGCGGCGATATTTGACGAGTTGAGATGACAATGTGATGTTTATTCAGTCTCTAGAAGAATAACAGCATTTGAGTCACCCTGGTGAAAAAGCACTAAATACACACACACAAAGGCATAAACACACTGACACACACACCATCTTCATCTCTCTCTTTCTGTCTGAATCACACTGACTTTATTCCCTCAGGCTTTTCTGAAAACCAGCCGACTGCGTCCGCTGTTTACTCAAGAAACTGGTGGTGGAGCTCAGCGTGTGTGGCTTCACAGAGGACCGTCCTAATTGCTGTGAGCTGTGTCGTCCAGGAGAGCCACCACAAATAAAAAGTTCTCCTAATCCCCTCTGAGCTCCGTCACATCACTTTATTGTGCGAACAGAGGAAAAACTAATAAAGTGGAGAATGTCAGCACTCAAACAGCTCCGCAGACTTCCCCAGAACAAAGCTGTGAGAAATCATCTCGCTCTCTGCAACACGCTCCGCTGACAAAATGATGGATGTGTTTCAATGAAAGGAAAAGCACTCACCTGTGAAGTTTCCGATTCATCGCAGGCGCTCCCCCGCCTTGATTGGTTGCTCGGGGTGCCGTTGTCAGGCTGTAGGGGCCGGTAGCCAATGAGAGGCACTTCGCTTGACTCCACCCCCGGCAGGTCACAACCACCTGTTCGCATGTTTCGGGGGAGCATGGTGCCAGGCAGCTATAACAGACAGGAGGGGCAAAAGAAAGGAGTGTTTCATTGTCTTTTAGGCAAACATATTGAGAGTCTTGGAATTATATAAGTGATAACATGAATTAGTGCTCACGACAGTACAAAGTCTCTTTGGTTGGTTTTGGTTGATAATTTTAAGAGCAAGCTCAAGACCTTCCTTTTAATTTGGCTTTTAATTGAACTTTACCTATTTAATTTATCGTCTATTTATTTATACATTTTAGTCTATTTTATTGTTTTACATGGTATATTATTTTATTTTTTATTATTTTAAACATTTTATTTATTACTATTTGCTTGGTTATTCTTTTAGTTTCCTTTTATCTACTATTTAGAGTTATTCATTTATTTAACTTATTATTGATATTACATTTATTTATTTATTTACATCTTTTATTTATAGATTTTTATCTATCTTACTTTCAGTGGCGTGGTTTCAATAAGTACTCTTATTTTAGTGCTTTAATTAATTACAAAGTCTTGCTTTTTAATCCATGTTCCTGTGTACCTGGGTGTGTATGTGTTTGTTATTGTTATTGTATGAAGCACTTTGTGTTACATTTTTTTGCTTGTATGAAAAGTGCTATACAAATAAAGTCTGATGCATTAATTGATTGATTGATTTTGATGGTTATTATACATTATATATGTCCTTATAAATAACTATAAAACCAGAGGAGCACTGGCTTCCTGTGTGTAGAATAATTACTTTTAAAATAGTGCTGTTGGTTATAACCGTCTGTCTCAAGGCCAAAATACATTTCCGATCTGCTGCTGCTACTGTACATTATGAACCGTCCACACTTCTCAAATAATCTGGGACAGGTCAGCGTTTGTCCTCGGGGTCAAAACTAAACATAGAGGAGCTCAGTTTCTATGCACCACATACGCTCCAAACTTTCCTTTTCCTTAAAATGAGGCTTAAAATGTTTTTGTTTGTCACCATTTTATTAAACCAAGTTTTTTCTTTTGTTTATTCATTGATCTTGGTTTTATCTTTAATGCTGTTTTCGTCTTTTTATATAGCCTATAGTGTAGGCTTGTGTTTATTTTATTAGTTGTTTTAAAGGTCCAGTGATGGGAATTAGGTGCATATATTGGCAGAAATTACCCATCATATATATATTAATTATTATAATAGATTACATATTTTTTGAAATATTACCTTCCATGTGCACCGGTGGTTTGAGAGACACCAGAAGCGCTCCTGTTGTTTTTCACATATAATATATATAGTTGTGTGTTTATTAGTTTATATTAACCTGAAAATAAGAATCGTGTTTTTGTTACCTTAGAATGAGTTCTCGTTACAATAGCCAAGAACAGGCAAACTAAACGCTGGTTCTAGAGAGGGCACAGAGTCCTGCAGGGATGACATTTTTGTAGGCTGACATGGAAGTTAGTGTAGCTCTGGCTGCCTAATCAAAAAAACGCTGGATTTTCTTATTGGATTATTGCAGATAAAAAGCTCTGTGGCAAACAAATTCTTTATGATACTCACATGTTTTGTTCAGAAATATAATCTTCACAAATGAACACCACTTTTATTATATCTGAGGCCTATATGCAACAGCCAGAAGTAAAAACCTAATGTTGGGATATAAATAAGCTTCACCACAGTAGCATGACTTTAACGTCCCTGCCACAACAAGCCTGTAAAGATCAGTGTTCAGTCTGATGATGTTCTGTAGTCTCATTTAGCCTCTTCATCATGACTGCTTTTTTTTTTTGACATGCAAAAAGACTCAATTCACATGTGGGGTTTTTTACAGATTTTACACGGTAGAACGAAACATAAAAGTCTCTTAAGCTTGTGTTAGCCACAGACCTTATTTCAGTCACTGAACCAAAAACACATTTTAAAAACCCACTGACTTTGAAACAAGGGAACCTAGAGTGCTTAACTGCAAACTCATTTCCTACTGACGTTTGGACACCGTAGTTCTCTCATACACGCTTGGTGCATGTCAGAAATTTTAATGCTGTGACCTCATGGCTAGATGCCACTAAATCCTAAACACCAGACCAGTGATGCCCAACTTACCGCCTGTAGGTCAAATCTGGCCAGCAATATGTTACCTTAGGCAATAAGGTTCTATCTGACATTTTTCATTCATATTCTCTTATTCTGTGACAACTTATTAACATTATGTGACATGTTTTTAGTTATGTGCATTTTGGACTTTTTAGAAAATAAAAATAAAAATGTTAACATCCTTTTTTTTTTTTTTTGGAAAGGCAAAAATTTGAAGCTCAGTATCTTAAAACTGCTCAGAAAGCAGATAGAACCTTATAATTACAGGGTGGCAAATAGGGTGCCAGGTGGCTCGCCAGCCATTTTATAATTCACCATGTTTTAAATAAGTTACATTGGGATTTTTTTTTCTTTTCGTATACCTGTTCTAAATGTAAATAAGATGCCAAAGTGCACAGAAAAACATCAAAATAGAGCTTGTTTATTAGATAAAATGTGGGGGGATCCCCTGCATCACCCAACAGAGGTATAAGCTATTTATTTATT
Source organism: Plectropomus leopardus (assembly GCF_008729295.1). Taxonomy (NCBI): domain Eukaryota; kingdom Metazoa; phylum Chordata; class Actinopteri; order Perciformes; family Serranidae; genus Plectropomus; species Plectropomus leopardus. The sequence goes on along the minus strand of NC_056469.1, from coordinate 30,379,710 downwards.
TATATATTAATTATTAATGTTTGTTTATCAACTGGCCCCCGGCCTCCAGTGTTTTTGCAAAAATGGCCCCTGGACAGAGTAGGTTGAGTATCTCTGCACTGGACTTTTAAAGGGAAAGGCTCAAAGTATTTCAAGTCTGTCTTAAAGCAATAATTAGCTGCCCATATAAACACTGGAGCAGGTTTTCCTTCTCTAATGTGCTTTCAATGTAACTGAAAGGGGGACGAAATCTACAGTCCCCATTGTGTGCAATAAAAGTTGATCTGAAGCTGATATGCTGCTTTAATCCATTTTTATGTCTTATGCAAAGCACCTTGAATTGCCTTGTTGTAAGAAGGCACTATACAAATAAACCTGTTTATTTGTAAGTCCATGTTTATAGCCTAATTACCTCTGAACCTGCCAAAGATCAACATAAGACATTTTGTCAGTCACAGTTTGACTTTGGAAGTTGTTACCAAAACAGTAAAGCAACCTTTGAGCGCAAATTTACGACATGTAAAACGAAAACAAGCCAATACACAGTAAGTTAATGGAAGCTTGGAGGCCATTTCGTGGTTAATTTGTTTAACACATTCATTGTGTCCCACAGCAGGTCAGGATTTGCATTGCAACCCCTCCTTCCATTTCCCTTTCCACGCTTTGGTATTTGGATTGCCATGAAGATAGACATCTAGTAAACACTGTTTCAGGAAGAGAAGTGTGGGAGGGAGAAAGAGATGGAGAGCTTGATACAGTACTATGGAAATGAGAACTATAGATTCCAACACTCAGTTGTGCGAGCGGTGCATTACATGTTGATAAACGTGTGCGTTGAAGTTCCTTTCGACTTTTCTTACAAGCTAAACGTACAGAATGGCTTTCAGGAGGCTGCTGTAAGTGAAACTCCACAGAATCAATCGCCTAAAGAGCCCGCTGACACTTCCATCCTGGTGAAAATTTCCTTTCGAGGACCCCCTGTCAGCTCTCACAACTCTGGATAAGTACGAGCAGGGGCTGAAAAGCCTCGAGTGTGATATAAAAATGTGCTGGCACTCCCAACTTTCCATTGTGCTTTTGTCTTGGACTCCTGCAGCTCTCTTGTGCAACACTTCTCCTAGTTCTCTCCTACATTTATCATTACTTGTAATTTGGCCCATCTTGTTTAAAGGGTAGTTTTCATTATCCTATGATTCATGATCCTATTTTCCCATGATTTTGTATCGAAGTGACTAATGCAGACAACTATTTTTAATACTGATGAGCTGCAAAACAGTTTGCAATTTAACTATTAAGAGGCATTTGTGCATTGTCAATTATGCCACTACAAATGCTTGTTTTTGCCACTGACAGGCTCAGATTATTATTTTTAAGTGTCTGACAACATTCTTTACATTTGACTAGAACAAGCCTCTTAATCTCTATTGCCAAACTCACCAGACAGCATTTAAATATACAGTAATTCTAGCGATGGCTGTATTAAGAAACCCACTGATTCCATGAGAGCTGCTCAAAAGAAAAAAAAAAGCCTTTATTTACGCGATATTAAAGTGTCCTGATCTTCCGCATTACGGGGCCCATAAGGAGAGCACGGCCGGATTGGCTGACCTCCGCGGTGGTTACGGAAGTGTCACCCTAGCTTCAATGGCGATCAAGTGATTTAACCTTGTGGCTCTTTTAGACTTTCCAAATGTTATCAAACTGAATGGAACAAATCTTGACTGTGAAATGAGTCATACTGCAGAAGTTTTGACGTTAAAAAAATGTATCCACTTATTTATGATGAAAGTCAACAGAAAAGGTCTTTCTGGGTCCCATTGCATCGCGTGACGGTGTAATTCTACTTTTGGCCACTATGTGAAATATGCTTCTAAGTCTGACGCTCTCCCTGAGGCTTGGCTGGCAGCAACAAGTATCGGGAATAAGGCTGAAGCGAAATGTTGCCGCAGTTGTTTGGTTCTGCATAAACATGCAAAGGAGGCATTAGGAGGAGACTTTGTAGTGGCCCTCTAGTGCGATCTCTGTAGGTGGGTTTCCATTTACTCTCAAATTGCGCAAACTGTAATTGCGAATATAAAATATGCCAAATGGAAACATGTCAATTTTGAAAAAAACTCCAGTTTATTGCAAAAAAATTTTTACGCTTGTATGAGGTGGTATATCAGGCAACTCAAAAAAGCCATGTTTTGCAAAACTGTAATGGAAACACTTTCACTGTTTGGCTCCCTTGGGCATTATGCAGCAGGCGCTACAAGAGGTGTTACTTCATCGCATCACTCTTCAAAAGTTGAGCAAATCATTTGGAAGTTTTGAATCCACAACTCAGTGAAATCGTGGACTATCACCTCCCAGAAATCACTCATGTCCCTCCTATAAGGTGCATGCCTTTCCATTATTGCTCATATAACAATCCTATGTCAGTGGTGCAATAGAAAAAAACCCGTTAATGTTTTGAACATCCATCGCCATGCTTCTTGGAGTGTTATTGCGAGAGGAGAAGTCACAAAACACCACTCAATTGAAACACAGTCATTTTGCAATTGTGCTAAATCAACATATTGAAACCCACCTAGTGTAAAAAGGGCTTTAGACACAAAACATAGGAAAACAGGGCCCAAGATGAAAAAAACAGAGGTTACCCTTTAAGAAAGTAGTTTGCATCTACATGAGAGGAAAAGACACATGCAGGCCTGCAGGGAAAACAAGTCACAAGCGGTGCAGTTCATGCCCTGACCAACGGCCATGCAGAGGTCTGAATAGCTGCTATTCAGCGTCTCTGACCACAGCAAACAGCTCACACATGACTGAGGTGAGACTGTACAGCTGTAACTAGGTTACAGTGAAGTCACACCCCATAATGCTCCCCTTTTTTAGCTTTATGCCGCCGTAGGGTGGTGCTACAGTTCAGAGCCTAATGATAGCTCTGTCACAGTGATGAGAATAAAGCCTGGGCTGTAAAAGTTTGACACTCCCATTAAAACACAAGAGTGACAACTGGTGCTTCCTATTTATGAGTCACTCACTAACATGAAGGCCCTGGAGATTCAGACAAACTAAATGAGCCGATTAGAGGAAGAGAAATGAGGGAAGCTGCCACTTACTTATAGCCGAGAGTCATTCGCAGGATGTGGGTTATCCAACTGTGGGCGGCTGGACTCAGGCAGCATTGGGTGGCCGCTGCTGGTGGATCGGTGGCCGGCTCAGCTGAGAGTCGCGCCCATCTGAGCCACCGTCACCGACGACAACGACGAGGGAGTCTCCGTCCACCGCCTCGCCCCCCCCACCCTGTCTCTGTCTGTCCCTGCTATCAGCGTCCCCACACCGCGCGCCTGTCCAGCCTTCAGCAGCTGATAGCGCACTTTGGACAAGCTGCAAACTCCCTCCTCCTCTCTCCTCCTCTCTCCTCCTCTCCTCCTCCTCCTCTCTCTCTCTCTCTGACGTCGCAGTTCCTGTATGTTGTGCATTCAGCTCTTTGGCAACAGCTCTCCGGGTGGTACACAGTGTGAGGATACTGTACACCACACACCGGCCTCAGTGCTCCTCTCCTCCGGGGAAATGTGACTGCAGGGACCGACGAGGGGAACAATCCCCGCGCGGACGCATTTCCGCACCACGCACGCACGTAGGCTACACACGCGCGCTTTCGTGATGCCTGTGGCAAGTACTTAAACGTGTAACCTTTTCACCTCATATAATATGCTCATAAATATGATAAAAACAATCAATCGAAAGCCCAGAATTTAACTCTATATCTTAATTTTAAAAAATGTTAAAGGTCGGTTCCTGCTTTTTGTATACAAATCTTAAATTGTCTCATAGGCGTATATTTTGTTTAGGGTGCAAGGGCCACATCCCCCTTAATATTAAGAACAAGTGCATCTGTCCCCACCAATTAAACAAAACAAAACATGAAAGTACCAAAAGTATTTTCTTTTGATGAAATTAAAGACATTTACATCTTAAACTGATGCAAAAAAAGCACAAACTGGTGCTGCTGATTGCATGGAAACTGTAAATTATTTCACAGAAAAAGTGCATTTGTCCCCACCAAAAACAAAACAAAACATGAAAGTAGCAAAATACTTTGATCAAATTGAAGACATTTCCACAATAAAATTATGCAGAAAAGGTACAAACTGATGCTGCTTATTGCATAAAACGTAGATTTTGTTGGGGATGCAGGGGGCATGTCCCCATCGACAGTTAGAACAAGTTTTCCCCAGATTTTTTCAAAATAAATCAAACCAATTTTCTCAGGTTTTGGAGCACAAGTAAATGAATGATCATCCAGGTGTTGAAGAGATAACCTCAGATATTTGGTTTATGTTGTCTAGGTTTGTTCAGCATGATGTGTCATCTCTGATTGGCTAAAGTGATTTTTGCAATGGATTTTTATTTCCTGTTGTCTCAAACACACATTTGGCTTCTTTCAGACAGCTCACCGGCAGCCTGAGTGTGTGTGTGTGTGTGTGTGTATGTGTGTATGTGTGCTTGCGTGCTCCTCAGTCCTATGACATCTCACGACACTGATCCAAACAGTATCATGCTTAACTCTCCTGACCATCTCTGATTAATTAGCTGATGCTCTTATCAGCGAGGGGCTGCTGTGCCAAAGGACTGACTGACATAAAACATGTTGCTGTTGTTGCTGTCTGCCTCCACTGCTGCAGAATGAACGGGTCCGTCTGTAATCGTGACACCGTCCTTCCACTCTGATTACACAGCCATCATGTGACAGTGATGACCAAGTGCATTATGGACAGGAAGCTGAAATACACACAAGAACTTTTGACACCACACTCACAGTGTGTGTCACTGACACGGTGTAGAGGTACAACTCTCAAAACCAGTGGTGGATGAAGTACTTTTTTAAAGCGACGGTCCACCACAAAATCAAAAGTACATATTTTTCCGCTAACCTGTATTGTTTTTTTTTTTTTTTTTTAAATCAAACTACATTGTTGTCATGTGAGTTACTGATTGTTTAAGATTTGATAGGGTTGGCAGGTGTAGTTTGGTAGAAAGAAAATAGTTCCCACATGAAACTGCTCACAACAAGGCCTGTAAATTATCTTGAGTAACTGGGTCATGATTTCTGGAGAGAGACATTGCTGTTCAGTTTTTCCAAATGTATGTTTTTGCAGCTTTGAGCACCACAAGCTGAGTGCCATCTCGTTCCATTATAATGGAAAGAAAGCGGTAATCTCTACAGCTGATGTCTCCAATACTCTGCAACTCACACCAAAACAATCTAGACTGATAAATACTGTAGCTCCATACGTAAGAGGGAAATTTTTCAGATTTTGGGTAAACTGTCCCTTTAAGGCAAAGGCAAGCTGTACATTTCAGCAACTAGTGAAATCAAAGTGCTCGACACAAAACAGACAAATTGCAACAGAAACATATTATGGAAATACAGTTAAAAACAGTGATTAAACAGCAAGAGAACAGAAAATAAAAACAGGACAAGACAGGTATAAAAATGCAAGAATAAAAGTTACAATGCAGCTTTAAACACAAATAAAAATGTATTTAATAAACGGAAGCTGCTTACAGAAAAGTATTCAGCGTTAAGTAAAAGTAGCAATACCATAATGTAAAATCAGAATCAGAAATTTTGATTTGCAACATTTTCTCTGATGTTACAAAAGAGAAAAAGTAGAAAGTAGAATATGAGGGGCCTTCTGCTTGGTAAAGTGTTAATTTCTCCAGCTTCTGCTGATTGTTTTCTCATTGCAGGGCAGCAGACTTGGTGAGACCAATCAAGAGTCATGGGACACACCTGGGCCCGGTGAGCCCCATGCACGTCAGTGCAGCAGCAGTCAGTCTTTAGCGGACTTCCTCACACACAACTTTGCTGTCTTTGTATTTGCAGCACAACATCCTTACTGCACATTTCCACTCATCCACACTCTGCCATACTGATTACAGGTTTTTGCTACCTATTTGTGCAATTTATTTAACTTTAGCTGTGTCTCTCTGGCTTTTTGCCCAACCCTAAGAGTTCGGTTGTGACAAGAAATAAAATAAGAATATTTGATGCTCGTATGTCAAAGAGTATAAACAAGTATAAAAGATGTATAGCTATTTACACGTACAATGTGTAAATGTGTAAAACACATAGAAATGTTTTGTTAATAGTAAAAGTTTTGCACTCAAAATCTTACTTAGGATTAGTAACTAATACATATATAATATTACTATATTGCATTCATGATCTGAATCTGCAAAGTAACTAATGTCAAAAAGTGTAGTGGACTAAAAAGTACAATATAGGCTTCCCATATGTAGTGGAGTAGAAGTGGCTATAAAGTAGCATAAAATGCAAATACTCAAGTTACGTGCAAGTACCTCAAAACTGTATGATATTACATCACATCATATAACCTTTAACTTGAGACTGAACTCAGTGACCCTGAACAGCCTCAGACAGACTGGCTGATTGCGGCGCAGCTGCTGTCCTTGTATTTGCGCGCCACCTGCTGGTGACAGTCGTAAACTGGCACCTCACCACTTGTTAATCTGCCAGGGGCCATTTTGAACCGCACGGCGGTGTTACCACACGCTTGACTGGTGTGAGTAATGTGTAAGACATCAATAAACAGGGACAGACACAGAAATAAACAAACAAAACCTTGGCTTGGATGCATGTGCCTGCAGCCAGAACGCGTTATTCCTCCGAAGCAACTTAACTGTGAGTATAATCTACTGCATGTTACGCTTACTTAAGCTTTATTGTGATTTCATAATGTGTCTGTGACTGTCTGAACGCAGTTTTGGGCCCGATGGTTGCACTTTTAGAAGCACCAGGCTCTCTGGAATTTAAAATATATTAATCAATGTGCAAGTTTATGAGTGCACCAGATTTAGGTTGATAGTTGTTTGCATTGTTTTGGGTAAATACATTAAAAGTATGATGCAATTGGTGCAATCCGAGCCATACTTTGTTTTGTGTGAACAATATTTTCCATGACACTTCAAATTACATCCTGGATGTTTTGTGAGAGAGGAAGCGACCCTCTGGATGTCACATCTGTCCTGCACATGTGGAATTTGTCCAGTTTGGATTTGACTTCCTATATTTCCAGCAAAGAGTCTCAGAGAGATTGGTTCAAATTTGAAATTGTTTAATTTATTGAAAGAAAAAGGTTGATTTTGTTTTTAGAATTTTATGTGAGGCATATTAGGGAACTCATTATATCTGCAAGTAACATTTTAAGTGTCATAAAGCTGACTGATTTTCATCTTTGAATTTTTCCTTTAACCCCTTGAAACCTGGATCGAAATCAGGTTTCTCGTGCTGTGTTGAGACGCCTTTCACAAGCTATTTAACCCTTGAAACCCGAGTAAATTGGTTTGATGTCTTTCGACAACATAGGGGGTGAAGAATCAGCAACGAGGCAAAAAAATGTCATGCAAATTGCAAGAAATCAATAAAAGGTGACAAAAAATGACCAGAAAATTAAATTTAAAAAGAGGAAATTTTAGAATTATTGGGAAAATATAGGGAAAATTTGTATAATTATTGTAATTAGGCTATATATTTAAAACTTATGTTGCGGAAAAAAATGTATGCATATAAAACCTATTTATTTAATTTGATTTAATTTATTATATTTTTGGGACCATTTCTTGTTGTTGTTTTTTTACTTTGCCTTTTCTTTCTTTTTTGGCTTATTTTCTGGTGATTTTATTTTATTTTTTACTAATTTCCTGCTAATTTTGGGGCCATGTCTTGTTAAGTGGCTCATTGCTTTCCGCTCATGTTTTTCAAAGAAAAGAAGTCAAACCAATTTTGTCCGGTTTTCAAGAGATAATTAAGCAAGCAAACACACCAGCTACGCCCCTGTAAGTTCGTGGAGACAGAAACCAATAATCAATGGGCCTATTGATAAAGACAAGTGTAACTGTTGGGCTCTGCTTGCTCAGTTTGAAAACTTTCCTCCCCGTGGTTTCCAAAACTTGGCCGGTCCCTCTTGTTCGAGCCCAATTAATGAGGCGGCTAAACTCATTAATTGGCCACTTAATTGGCCCCTGTCGCTGCGCGCGCTGCTTCCGCTGGCTTTTAGCGCACCGCCATCCCTCCCTCCCCCGCCGCCAGACATCACAATCCCACCTTGTCACAACGATTTAGGGTCTCAGACGGGGAAGGTGCTTTCGCCGTGGACTCCCCTCACCACCTCCACCTCCACCTCTGGATCCCCCTCTATCAGTATCTCCCTCCCACTCCATCTCGGTGTTTTATGTCTGCGTCACAACAAGTCTGTCGAGAGCGAGAGGCAGGGATGATGGCGTCTCTGGCGGCTTGATTCCGGGGCTGCTCTGACAAAACCCGCCTTAATAGCATCAATAGGTGGTGGCGGAGAGGTGGGGGGACTGGAGAGCAAAGGCGACGGGAACATGACGAAACGGCATCGCGGAGGACGGACAAACTAGAGAGACGGACGGACAGTCAGTCGCCTTTCCCTCCTCCTCCTCCTCCTCCTCCTCCTCCTCGCTGACGGCTTGACTGACACACACACAGGCGCTTGGCACAGACAGGGACATACATGCACATCATCCACTTTTTGCAAACACGCAGGCTGCGCATCCGAGCGGGCAGTAATTGGGCAGCGGAGATCCACAGCAGATGAGGGCATTTCATGTCCAGCCTGCCCAGGAATCACTGTGACCCCGACGGAAAGGAGTTCGACTTGACAGGTACCCTTCACCGGCACAGCTTTACTGTAAAAATTTGATTCACAAAAGGGGCTCCATGCATGTTGTGTATCCTGCGTCTGCCTTGACTTGAGTGCATGCACTGGAACAAATGTGCAGAGATAATGCCTGCACAGTCATTTCATGCATCTATTCAAGTTTTTAAAGATGTTGCGAGAGAAGAAGAAAACTGCCTCAAGTAGCTGCACACTGATCTTTGCTCATTCAGTCAAACTGTATTGCAGCAGTCATCATGCAGTGTTTTTGTGTGTGTGTGTGTGTGTGTGTGCGCGCGTTTCATGTGTGCAGTAATCATTTGTCTTGCTCTCTGGTTGTGTACTCACTCTCATCTTTCACTGTGGTGGATACAGACTGTCGCTATGCTCTGATCTAAAAAGGAGGAGGAGGAGGAAGAGGTGGGAGGGGGATTTTAACCCCTTTGCACCGAAGCCCGCCTGTCTGAGAGCCAGCCGAAAAACGCCGGGGCCATAAACCCCTCTGTCAGCAATGGCAGCAAAGTATTCAGCGAATAAATCGGATTTCCATTTCACATGAGCCCCTGCTCTCTTCTCTCTCTCTCCTCTCTCTGTCTCTCTCCTCAGGATGGGGGGAGTAAGTGAAGGAGATGATGTGTTGGCTCGATGGAGTGATGGACTACTGTACCTCGGCAATGTGAAAAGAGTAAGTGCATGTGCAAGTGTGTGTGTGCGGTGGAGAGACTTCTGAGTGTGTGCGTGCACGTGGATTTTTTGAAAAGACTTCCATTTAGTTTTGTCAATCATTCCCGCTCACCTGCTATCTCCCTCTCAGGTAGATGGAGTCAAGCAATGTTGTCTGGTGAGATTTGAGGACAACTCCGAGTTCTGGGTTCTGAAAAAGGACATTCACTCGTGTAAGAAGGACTCTTTTCTATTCCTCTCCCTCCTCCCCACAGCTAGAAGAGTTCCTGTCAGGAGTGCTTAGGTTAAAAAAAAAGCTCATAAATTGAGTTTTTCAATGCACAAAACTCAAACTAAACGTGTTTGTTTCCACTTTGAAACTTTGCCCGAGGAGTTGAAGCAGTACTTCTTAAATTCTCTCCCCCTGTGAGCTTAAAACTTTTAATTCTTTTCTCACCCTTAGCCTCAGGATTTTTGAACTGTCGCTGCAAGAAAAACGCCGGAAAAGAAATTGCAGTCACGTTCAAGGTTATGACGCTTAGCGCTCTTGAGTATTCTGATCGGGGGCACGTTGGGTTGTAATTGGTATATTAGAGTCTATTTATGAATTTATTAGACTAATGACTCTTGAGGGAAATGGCGCCCCCACTCCACCTAACATCAAGCGAAGGGGGAAGTTGGACGCTTGTTAGGACCGGGCTGAATATCCGCCCGTCAAATGAAGTGAAATCTGAAAGGGTTGCAGCAGACACTGAAATCAATGAGGTGGCAAGGATGTGAATCAATATACATAAATTAATGCCGTTGACTGCTCTCTCTCTCTCTCTGTCTCCCCCCCTCTCAAATTCACTTCCTTCCCCTCCCCTGCCTCTCTCTGTCTTCCTCTGTTTGCCTCAGTCGCTGGTGGAGTGGAAGAAGTTTGCTGTATTTGTGACGCTCCGCCTCTTAAAGAACCCCTCATAAATTGTCTTAAATGTCGCCACGGTAAGGAAGCACGCCTCATCATACGCTGTCAAGCTGTGGTTCTCCACCACTTCTTGCACTGACCTTGAAGATTTGACACAGTATGGTAAATAACAGCACTGCTGTTTTGAAAAGGAAAAAAAAACCAACGACACAGAAAACCATCTATCGTAAATGATAGATATGAGTTGCTGCAGCTGAATCCAGGCTGGAATGAAAATGAATGAGATGCCCAGAGACACAGAGCTTAATTCATAGACTTAAATGCCACAGATGTCTTTACTCAGGCTTATTGCTGATTTAAAGATCCCCTCCAGACATATTTTAAGACTTAAAAAAAAGTACCCTGCATTGAATAGTAATGTGTGTCTGATTTCCACAAAAAAAGTTTAATTATGTCGTTAAAATTTTCTTAAAACTACATCTGCTCTTTTTCCCTCATTGAAAAATCCAGACTATGAATATGCAAATATTATTCATCTCAAAAATTTAACTACCAGACACAAGTTGTCTCCTACTTCACTGTAAAGTGCACTCTCAGAGTATGTGTACTGGTTCCAAACATGAATCTCGCTGTGCATGCCTGTGTTTATTGTGTTGATCTTTTGTACACATGACATCTATTTCACATCTGTCCAAGTGAAAGGTTTTTTTGGGGGAATTTTTCCTCATCTGCTGTGAGGGTTTAAGGACAGAGGGATGTCATATGTTGTAACGCCTTTTGAGGCAAATTGTGATTGTGGGCTTTATGAAAAAAAGAGTTTTGAATTGAATTACAGGAACAAGGTGTACGATTTAGGGGGATATTGTGGCAGCTAGCGGATTGCAACCGGCTGAAACTTCTTTTTAGAATTCCTTCAGTGTTTATTGTTCAGGTGTTTTTTTTACCAGGAGTTGTAGTATTTGCAGTCTTCCTCTTCAAAACAAACTGACATGCTGATTTGAACCAGTAAAAAGTATAAATTAAGAAGTTTCATATTAGAAATACAGTGTTTCCTACAATTTTGTGGGTCCATGAACGCAGTGCAGGTGAAATTCGTCAGTAGCTCTTTATTTCCTCTGCCGCAGTTTGAGGAGTTTGAATTGCGGGTTTGATACATCTGTTGATCCGGTTGTACATTTGTGAATCCTAGGATAGTGAAGGAATGACCCACCCTTCTCTCTCCATGATTGGCTCAATCTCTTTGCCTTCGTTGGTTGGATTGGTTAGGGTTAGGGTTAAGCCAATCAGAGGCAGAGTAAGGTGGCCCATTCCTTGGCTAACCTAGGGTTTGCAAATTCATGATTCAGTCAGTGTTGACCAAATTAATGGATAAGAGGAGATGTTGCTGTAGAAGGAGTGAAAGCAAACTTTTAGGCCCAGCATAATGTTAAGTTTCACTTTCACTGTGCCTGACATTGTGCTGCTCTGTCTATGCCCAGATGACCCTCTCTGCTCTGAAAGGTGCAATTATTACGGTAAATATATTCCAGTTGTGCTCCTAATTAGTGATTGAGCTCCAAAAATATTAAATCAATCCGTGGTGGTAGATGTTTTAATTCTGATGCGCTGCCACAAAAAAAGTGAAGGTGTGGAAAACTCTGAAATCACTGTTTCGCCAACGCTGTTCAGCATGTTAGAGACGGGCCACTAGACCAGCACCTGCTAATGTGTGCTCACCTTTTTTGTCTGATATCTTAAAATCCAGATGTTTAGGAAGTTTTTAAATGGAGCCGAATTATCCGCAGAGGTCTCTTTCTCTTGAAAACAAACAGAAGTAGTATTTCAAACCAGTAAAAACACTAAATAAAGCAGCTTCAGGTTAAAAAATCAGTGTTTTTGCAACAGTTATCGTTACAGATGGGCCTCTAACTATGGTGGCCAATGTAAAAATGCAAATGACCCTATAGAGAGCCAGTGTTTGGTTTGTCTGTTCTGGGCTACTGTAGAAACATAGTGGTGCAACATGACAATCTCTGTTGACAAGGACCCACACCCTATGTAGATACAAATGGCTCATTCTAAGGTAACAATAGCACAATAGTTATTTTCAGGTGATTATATTACTAAAGAAAACTCACTTATTATATTACATTCCATTTCTGCCAATATATCCCCCTAAATCGTGCACACTGGACCTTTAAACTCAGATTTAAAGTGATAAGAGAGAAAGTGAAAACAGCCTTGTGCTGTCAGACTCTGCACATTCTGCACAGTGAAGCAAGTAACGATGAATAAAACAGATTTTAGAGTGAGGGGGGACTTTAAAAGTGTGAATGATGAAATGAAATACACTGAAGTGCAAGTGGGAAGAAGTTTTACAAACACTCTGCTGCAGGATGCACAAGCAGGAAAGGGCAACACATTTCACCGTCATGTCTTCACGGCTCTGTCAGACTAACAGGTTTGCTGACAGTTTGTTTTGAGGAGGAAAAGCAGACAAACATAGTCTCTGCTCCCCGGATGCAAATGTTATAGTAAAATGTGTTGCATGCTGCGGAAACAAACCAGCAGAGCACTAAACATGGAGCCGCTCTGCCATTATTGTCACTCCGGCTGTCTGTCTTGTAAACACGAATTAAACGCTCTGCCTCCTCCTCCCATTACAGGTTATCATCCAGAGTGCCACACGCCAACCATCGAACCGGAAGCTGACAGCGATTCGTGGATATGTCGGCAATGTGTCTTTGCAGTCGCAACCAAGGTCAGGCTGCTAATCTCTCCGTCTCACACTCTGGGGAAAAAGAAACATTCAGTGTGTAATATGGGAGGAATCCAGTCAGATATATCACGCTTTGCTGCCACTGTACAGTTGTGCACAACAGAAAATGAGTTTATTGGAGGCAAAAGCGCACTAATTCCCCCAGTATTGACTTCAGTATTAGATGTTCTACATTGTGTCCAAGAAATCATGAGGAATCAATAGTTATGAAGCAGAAAAACTACACTGAAGTTGAGAGAAGTACATTTAAAGTCAATCAATCACATGTGCTCCAGTTCTGTAGATATGAGATGAGAAAGCACCCAGTTAATTGTCAATCGCTCAATGTCCATATCTCATTGTCCAGACTTCCGCCGCTTCGGACACTATCTCTCACAGCTGACCTACAATAAAATGAGACGAATTGCTTTCTCCCCACCGAACGCGATCCGTCTCCCTCGCTGCCTCTGACATGACAGTGATTTGAGGGGGTCACCGACCAATCAGTTCTGTCCTAAAAATTGTGTTTTCAGAGAGGCGGGGCGCTCAAACGGGGACGCTTCGCCCGGCTCATGCAATTTATGAAACTCCGGCTTCCCTACCAGCTGTCGTCTTTAGACTGGGACCCGCAGCATCTGACCAATCAGCAACAGTGCTACTGCTACTGTGCCGGACCTGGAGAGTGAGTGACCCTGCAGAGGCCAGTTTAAAGTTTGAATGTACAGTTCATGTATGCTCTTTTAACATTTTCTCTGAAAGCGTGATCTCATCTCAAAGTCATCCTGCGGATCATTTGCAAATTGCATGTGTCATATCAGACGTGTCAAACAGCATTAGCAGGATTTCTTTGAGTTTGTTTGGACTTTTTTTTGAATGATATATGAGAGCTGCATCAGTTCAGATACTGACAGGTAAGCTGTCAATCAAAAAAAAGTGCACCAAACTATCAATTTAATGCTTTTTTTGGTATGTTTTGCTGCTTTGCTTATGTGCCAAACCTCCATCCACCAGACACATAAAGCAGTAAAAAACAAACTCCCAACTGCTGCATCTTTACGAGTCATAGGATCCGGAGGGAGTTTCCACCTGAAGACACATTTCAGCTCAGAAAATGAGAACTGTCAGCCGCAGTCATCAGCTTTCAGTCTTCCCTAAGTTATGCAGAAATACAAACTTGTCTGGTGACAGATGTCGGGGACGTTCATTCATTCATGTGTTTAAAGTCTCTTTTCGTGTTGTTGGACTGCAGGTGGAACCTGAAGATGTTACAGTGTGGGAGCTGTGGTCAGTGGTTTCACGAGGCATGCACACAGTGTCTGACCAAACCACTGCTGTATGGAGACAGGTGCGTTATTTACAATTACTATAAAAAGCCTCTGGTTCTCTGTAGTCTGAATTATTTTAATTTTGTTGTTAGAATAAATATAGAAAAAATGTAGCAAACATTACCAGTTTTTATGCTAAACTTCGACTGGGTTCATATACACACAAAAACACAGCAGATATTAATATTTAACAGTAAACAAATACATTCTTATTATGACATATTGGCTGATATCGACTGAACATGAAAAACATAACAACAAACAAACATTTTTGGCACTGATCTGTCACATTTGGCCATTTGATAATTGTAACAAGGGTAGGTGAACAGTGCAGACAGGCTGTTCTCATCCTGCGAAGGGTAATCCACCAAAATTTGTACATATCCCATGTTGTTATGAGCAAGCAATTCATGAATATCCCATGTATTTGGGAAGCCTGCAATGACATGATCAATGCGCTGACGAGATGAAAGGAACAATCGGTCCCAAGCGGTCCACTAATGATGCACTTTGAGGTCGTAGGTTTGTCACAAAACACAGGACTTTAAGTTTCGGTTTCACCGTGTTCTTTTCCTTAAACCTAAGAACAGTAACTTTACATTAAGTATCGGTTGGCTGTTTGCAGTAAGGCTGCACAACATGCAAAAAATTAATTTAATAATGTTTTTGGCAGATATTGCTATGTAGCATGTGTCATGATTTTAGTGGGTACATTTTGTAACATATTTTCACTAAAAAAAATATAAAAATGATGATGTGATTTTTTCTGGGGTCTGTACCAAACAAGCATCTTCCTTTACGTCTGAAATATGATTCATAGACCGAGGCATCTCTGTACCAACACAAAGCTTTATTTATAATGTTTGGCTGTGACTTAATTAAAAATTGCTCTTGCAATTTGGATATCGCACTGAGCCATATTGCAATTTCAATAATATTTTGATTAATTATGCCCCAGTGATGAGTCAATATAAACTGATATTACATGTCAATATATTAGTCAGGATGTAATATTTGGATCTTTTTTTAGTGTGAGAAATGTGACTTCTCTGCTGACCTGGTTTACATTGATCAGTTTTTTATTGGCCTATTGCTCAACACATGGTCTGGACTCTGTTAGGTGCAATATTTAGGTTATATTGAGCAGAATCTACCTGTACTAACTGAGTTTCATATACTCAGATTGCATATTTATTATTTTCATTTTTGAACACTCTGTCAGCAGTGCATTTGATTAATCATTTATTCTATAAAATGTCAGAAAAAAGAGAAAAAAAACACCCTTAATAATTTCTCACAATCATAGATGACATTTCCAAATTGCTTGTTTTTGTCCAGCAAACATTTGCTTATTAATTTATCTAAAAAAAACATGTCTTCGGGTGTTATATTTGATTTTAAGGATGACAGTTCACTGTACAATAATGCCCACCCATCTGCAGCCACCCTCCTCCCCATGGTGTGATTGATTAAAAATATAAAATGTATAATAATAAGTTAACATTCATGTGTAAGGGACAAAATAAACACATTGAAGAAAAAAAAAACAAGTAATGAAAAGAGAAAAAGTGAAAAAACACCCATCATAGTTTCTCAGAATCAGAAGGGACATCTTCAAATTTCTTGTTTTGTCCAGCAAACATTTAAAAATCCCAAAACAATCAGTTTTAAAATCGTGTAAAACGGAGAAAAGCAGCTTATTTAAAATGCAGCTCGTCTCGGTCGTAGATTCCAGCCTGATTAGGAGAATCAGATGAAGACGTCTGCGTGACAGCTTCACTTGTCAGAGAACTACCTTAATTAGCTTAAGACTAAATTATTAGTGTGCATGTTAATGTACTCACTGACTTGTGCAACAAGGACACGAGCTGCTCACGCACTCGCAGCAAAGGGACAGTGACAGACAGCGGAGCAGACATATCACCTCTCTGCTCGCTGCTCAGATATGATGTTGGGAGGATATGCAAGCTGCTGATCGCAGCGCAGTTTGATAGGCTGCACCTCATGCGTGTAATAAAATGTATCCATCCATTAAGTCATTATTGTCATTAACCATCTGCGTTAGCCGACTGGGTTCTACACCCACCCTGACACCTTGTTATTGCCGAACCTGTCTGAGGGGGGAAGAAAAGGAGGGATTAGATTTAGATTGACAGTCGGGGAGAGCGAGGCTGGATTGGTACAACATCTGCTGAGCAGGTGATGGAGGAAGAGTGAAGACTGAGTTCACAGTTGGAATAGTAAGCATGTGCTGCCGTCATACTGTGTCTGCGCTTCATCTTTTCGCGGTGACCTTCAGTGAGCACATGCATATAGAAGGACGGACGCACACGTTGTTGTTGTGGTATGAGCCCGGTTTCAGGGTCACCCAGAACGGATTGTTATTATGGGCAAACGGATACACCTGTCTGTTTGTTTTCGGTTCAGGTTGATTTATATGATAAAATATCTTGAGAAGACAGACATATAGAGACTGCAAGGAATGTAAAGAGGAATGTGTATATGAATAACTTGGACTAAATGATATGGCGTCTGCAGAAAAATAGTTTTCAGAACTAATATGTTATAAAAGAAGACAGCGATATACAGATTGTGCAAGTGAGAATAACAACAAAGGACAAAGACAAAATAAAAGATGACAGCTGTTTCTTGAAACTAAATGACAAATGGACTCATCAAAGAGACGAAAAAGACACTTTAAAAAAAATTATATTTCACAGTTTCATGATACTAATCTTTTTTTTTTTTTTCACGTGTCTTTTCAGGTTTTATCAGTTCCAGTGCTCAGTATGTACAAAGGGACCAGAGACCATCCAAAGACTACCCATGACCTGGTAAAATTAAGAATAAATGCAGAGTTAATTTCTTATTTGTCTTCTTCAATCACAGTATTCTTTAATCTAGTTTTTTTTATTGGGAGGAAACATAATTTTGTCACCCCATTTGACACCACAGCACAGACTGATATTGCTTATTAACTGTAATAATTTATTAATGTTGTAAGGGACTGTTCGATATTTATAAGGGAAAAGGGGGTAGTGCAAAAAGGGGAAGGCATGTCATAATTTTTTAAACTTTGGGGAGGGATGTTCTTTTATTTTGGCGTGGGGTGGGGCAAACAACTTTAAATGATTGTAATTTGTGTTTATTTAACAGACAATTTTTAAAGAAAGTTGCTTAAAATACACCACTTATCATAGCCAGAAACTGCAAAAACAAAAACTATTGTTGGATTTTCAAACTTCCGATGGTCCTTGAACATATCATGTGAGAGAAATGCTACCATCAGGAAAAAACAACCAAATCTGAGCTTGAAATAGTGATATTTCACCAAAATCACTTTATTTTATGTCTTTTTTAAAAATTTGGCCAAAAACAAACTGTTTGCACAAACTAATCAGCATGCACGACAAAAGTGAAACACCCACAAACTTTTACTTTTTTTTTCATCTTTAACTTATAACTTTTAAACATCAAATGGTAAATTTGAAAATCAAAAAATCAATTGATGGTGAGAGGAGGGTCATACATTTGCCACCAGTCACTCGGGGACGCTTAAGGAAAAATATTTGTATCTGTAAGTAAAGAACAGTCCCTTATAAATCTGATGTGGTATCTCAAACCAGGAAAATGTTGTCATATATGTAAAAGAAAATACTCTCAAAATTGTTCTTTTTGCACTTTACCTGTTTCTTATCATCTATGTTTTTTTGTGAAATGCAGGATGGATTTGGCTCATTTAGTGCTGTACCATCTCTCGCTGTGCTGCAAGAGGAAATACTTTGATTTTGACCATGAAATCCTGTCCTTCACCAATGAGAATTGGGACTCGTTGCTCCTAGGCGCGGTATTGATATTTCCTCGTTTAAGCACCATGATGAAATGATGTGAAATGCTGCCAGCCTTTTTTTTTGCATTTGAGACTTAAAGCCTATTAACCACCATTAAAGTAAAATTTAAAGTTAAAAAAAGTATGACCTCTACTTTAGCTTAAAGGGGAACACCACTGAGTTAAAACATTGCATGTGACATTGTGTGTTTTTGTGATCTAGGACAGTTGTTCTTCACCTTTTTTGGCCGACCTGACCTTTTTTTTTCATAGCTCCATCAAACGAGCTCATGTACCCCTCATCACGCTCCACAGTCCAAATGTGTTCATTTGGATTGATTTTAAAGTGGATGTAATTTCTCCGTATTACTCAGGGTTATTTAAAAGTGGATGTTGTTAAGAAGTTTTATCAAACAGTTGATGGGGTTGATTTGGTTGCATTTGTTACTAGAATTTCAATTGTTCATAAATCCATTCATCCATCACTTTTAGCCACACGTAACGACGTATTCCAACACTTTTAAACAGTTTTTAAACAGTTTAGCAGTTACTTTTAGCTGACATTAATTCAACCAATTATCCATTACTTTTAATTAGTCTAACTATTTTTTTACTTCTTTAAATTGGGCTATTTTTTGACTATAGTGACTAATTTTAGCTACTTTTTTTAGCTATAGTTCTTGAAATATTTACCACTAACTATTTCAAATGTTAATCCAACACAGCACTTTTATCTCACTACTAAAAACGGTTTGTAAATGACTTTTAGCTAGTAATGGTTTAACCTTGTGTATATATGTATGTTTTTTTCAAACGTGACCATACACCTCTTGGCAATTGCATAATAATAATGATGATAATAATAATAATAATAAAACATTTTATTTAAACAGCACATTAAAAAACAAAGCCACAGAGTGCTTAACATGGCAGAAACTAAAACCATTTCACAAAATCAGACAGTTACATGAGTTTTAAAAAATCCTCAAACTAGAGTGCTAAGGCTCAACGTTGTTACAGGTTACCACCAATTTTAAAATCTGAAGTTGCTCCACAGAGAAGAAACAGGAAGATAAAAGTCGAGGTGACTGTGAGACACATCAGGAGGTTTTATCTGTGCATTTCCTGTAAATCTATCTGAGGCTGTGGGTTCTCCTTTAAAGCTGTTTCTAAAAGACACTTTGAAATGTATTGTTTGTCCTGTCATCACACGGCAGCAGTGTCTTTCAGCCACGTAGCTGCAACAAGTACTTTTCCACATCAACATTATTGCTGTCAGCGACTGTAAGAGAAAATTATTCCATGCATTAGAGCTTTTCTGTCTGACGGCCGTCCACTGTGTAAACACGGCTTTGATTTTTTATTCCTGTCCGTCCTCCAGCTCTCTGACACGCCAAGGCAGGACCGCTGTCACAATCTCCTCAACGCTCTGAACTCCCACAAGGACAGGTAAGTAACCGCATATGATGAGAAGAATAAACACCGACCACACATGACTGGATTGATGAGTAGCGCTCCATGAATAGAGGGGTCTTCTTAGTGCGCAGTAGTTTGCAACGTTGGACATGCGGGGCTGAAATGAGCGAGATGAGATGTGTGACTTTGAATAAAATGTAGCCGCTAATTAGACGAGATTAAATTGAACACTTTTTGGTGCTTGTTTTGTCTTGTTAGGAGAGGACACAAGTTGTTGGTGTTAAATCACAATAGCCAGTCGAGAGATATAATTGCTTTTACTGAGTTTTCATTGAACTTTGAAAAAAAAAAAAAAAAAAGTTGGCTCTAATTATGTATACTTAATTACACAGTTGCTGACTTTGAAATGTTCCCGAGTCTACTTTTTCATCAGGAGAATAAGTACATTTTGTTACACAACGTTAAATTCATTATTAGCATCAAAGAGGAGTGCTGAAAAAACACAGGCACACATTCGGTGATGATGTATTTTAAGACTGTTCAAGCTGTTTCTTTAATGTCGCTGCAGGTTTGTCTCTGGAAAGGAGATCAAGAAGAAGAAGTGTCTTTTTGGGCTTCAGGTCCGAGCCCCACCTCCGCTGACGTCCGACTCGTCGCCCCTCATCACCGACCCACCTATCAACATCACGCACCGGCGAAGGTCAGAGTAAGGACAGCGTCTCTCCTTTCAGCTCCTATCTCAATAACAGCTCTGGGATTCCCACAGGGCATATAGTCATTACGCATGAACAATTAACTCGCGAATCAAAGGGCTGCAGTTTTCATATGCCAGCAAAAGTATCAGTGTCTTAATATTCTCCTAAAAGAGCATTAAGCCCCCCTGTGTGCTTAGGTTTTGACATCCAAGTGTGTGTATGTGTGTGTGTGTGTGTGTGTGTGTGTGTGTGTGTGTGTTTTCACTCGTCCTGTAATCTGCACATTTCATAGACACACTTTTCATTTTAAATAATTTTCTGCATTTAACTGGAGCTCATTAAGACTGAATTACAATAAAATGATTTGCATTAGAAATGTCTTTAAGGGAACAAAAACCTCATATTTTTCGAGCCTCTGAAACAAAAGTATTACGTTTTCTTACACGGAAACAATATTCATGTCTTCAGTAATTTGTCTTCTAGTTCCCCTTGCTCATCGAAATAGCTGCAAGTTTCAAGAGACACTGATCTCTTTCTGACAGAAATGTAAGATGTTCAGTTTGACTGGAGTGGAGTCAGTTTGCTTCTTCCCAAATGGATAGTGTTTAAGCTGCAATATAAAAGCAACAAATATAACTTTATCCAGCACACTCTTGCTACCAACTTGTCAAATCTAGTCTCTTGGTCAGTGGCCCGACATATTAAACTATGACCCTCCAGGCTCTTTTCTGGACACTCAGGGATGGGGTGTCAATTTCCGCCCATCACGCACACCCTTAAACTATTTGGCTACCAAAGTAGCAATGTGCTGAGCACATTCATGCTACTACAAGGATAAATCTTTGCAATGACTCTGTGTTCTTCTGTTTTGCTCCAGGACGAAACATGCGTTTCAATTATTTCTACCTGTACGGCTCTAATTAGACCAAAATGATGTTCATTCCGGTCAGTTTTAGAGTTGTGGGCTGTAATGGACATTTCAGCCTCTAGAGGCCACTTTGGTGGTTCAAGTTTTTATAAAGAAATCAGGAGACGAGTTCAGGTTTTAGCAGCAGAAGAAGAGGAAAGGGAATGAGCGAAATCTTTGTAGTTTTTAAAGTTTTTTTTCGATATTTCTCAAACTGCTTGTAGATGATATTTGGGCTTGTATAGCAGAAAAGATGTGAAATGTGTATCTATTATAATACATCAAAATCATCTCATCTCACTGCTGTCATCCTCTCATATTTTACACCTCTCAGTAGACTTTAATAGAGACACACTAATAAACTCAATATTGCACTTTGGGACTGTATATGTGTGTGTTTATGCCTGTATTTTAATTTATGTGTGTTTTTGTTCACTTCAGCCCGTTGTCACTACCCTGCCAGAGGAGAGTGGGGGGGCCGGAGTCGCGTAAATCAAAGCGTCGCATCATGGAGACACAGGTCAGTGCCTCTGTCTCCAGCTCAGGGCGAGGAGGGAGGTCTGGGCCACAAAACCTCTCTGATTATTTCTCTCTTTTTTTATACATCCAGGTAAACAGCCCTCCGCGATCCAAATAACCTGTCAGTCAGAGGCTGTGATGAAGGTTCATTTCGCAGTCTAAATCAGTCTGTCTTTTAACACCCAGTGCAGCTCAGTGCCTCAGTATTTTTCTTCTTCTTTCTTAGCTGTACTTTAATGCCTGCTGATGCTTCAGAGTCTATAGAGTGAAGGTAGCGCGTGAGAGATGAGGCGTCGTGCGTTTGACTCGGTTAAAATGTATAATTCAAATACAAACTCTGCTGCACAGAAACCTGCTCATGTATTTCATCAACATCTGCAGTTCAGCACCACATTTATCACCATCATCAAACCCAATTCCCAGCGGATCACAATGAAACATCACATGTGGCAGTTACTATTTTTACACGGCATTCTTGACGGTGAATGCTCATTGTGCTGCGTCCTCCTACACAGCACTCTGATCCGTGTACGTGCACACATACAGTAATCCTGGAACAATACTCTCCACAGAGCACTCGCTTTCACTCTGGCACATCCAGGCCCCATTGTGCCCCTCTGATTGATGCTAATCTGCGTGTGTCTTGGAGGAGCAGGTTGGTTGTCGTGGGGAAAAGTGAGATGGGAAGGAATGCTGATATGCGTAGCCTGGGATCACTTCCAAGTGCACTTTGCAGTCGATTACAGTTTGGCCAGGTGGCGCTGGCACCTTGGCAGTGCAGCATTGACAGAGCACATCCATTTAAAGGCACAGACGTCGACTAAGGCCACTGAATAATGGTCTCCCGTCCTAATAGCAATGCTAGAGAAGGGAATGATAACGGTCCGAGTGTGCTGCCATATGTCACAGTCGGGCGATGAGAAATGCAACAACCTTTAGGTGACGTTTCCAGAAATTGATGGCTCTCATGATGCTCTGATGTTGTTACTTTTCATGGGTTGTGAGTCTGTGTGTCAGAGGTGTCAGAGAGAGCTGCCTCACTAACCAGCCGGCTCCATGAGATGGAGGTGATACATTTAAGCGGGACATCATACAGCTGATGATGTGACTCACATCCTTCAATGCTATTAGTGCAGATTTATGGACATATTTGCCTTCAGGGAATGCACGGACATGAAATTCATGCCTTTACATGCTTTTTAAGAATGCAAAATTAAATGCTGTCACTCTGATTTTCAGTTTGCCAACCTTACAGACAGTACAAAAACAACAGAACAGGGTATTGATAGGCAACGATACATGGGGTAGATAGAGCCAGAAATTTAGAACAGCCAGGACAAACAAAAAATGATCAGGCATGATGATATTCTTTCTGTTGATATGCAAGCCTTTTTTTTCTATGCTATGGGTGGTTATTGAGGTCATTTGTGTATGTGTTTAGGTGCAGGCATGTCTGCAGCTGAGAAGGAAAGAGAAGATAAGAGGAAAATAAGAGGACAAACAGGATATGGATGACAATAGGAGGGATATACATAATATTGTATATACATAATAGTAATACTAAAAAAGAGGGAAAAAAGAAAAAAAAAAATAAAGGTATTGCAAGACTGATGTTCCATATGCAGGATTAACTTCACGCGTGTTAGAGCACGGAGCTATTGAAGCTTGAGTGACTATGAGATGGTGATGGCATCCAGACAAGCTGATCTGTGTGTCTCTTTTGTGCACAGGCTTGTCCACCCCCAGCCGCTGCTAACCCCATCGAACTGCTGCCATGTTGTCATGGCTACATGGGAGGGGCTAGCCTCTACAACTCCAGGAAGTCAGAGGAGGAGCTTAGTTTGAGGTAACAGATGTTAAATCATTTTGTTTCCTGTGTTGATACATTGTTTAAAAGTTGAGTTGAGTATGGGGTGCTGCATTTTCGACCAAATGGCCAACTGTTGGTTAAAACATTAGTTTTTTGGAGGAGGCGCCTGAATTTTGCTCTGATGGCCCTATGTGACTGTTTCAACCTGAGAAAGACCTCTGTTAGATCAAAACATTGATTGAAATATATTTGGAGCTTTTAATACAATGTGGATCTTCTGTTTGATTCTTGCCTTAGTTTCAGTTTGTGATCCAGCACCTGTAAAAGCTGTTTTTGGATGTGCATGCCCTCCACTTTGCTTATTTCTGTCCCTAACCTTGAGTTTGCAGCCACAACAGATCAGCCAGGACAGAATGCCATACAAAACAAAAAGTTTTTTCATCATGTGGCCAAAACTAAACTTTTTACCTTTTCACCATGATATCGGGGTGACAGCAGAAGTCTGAATCAAATATCTTGCTACTTAAATTATTGTGTTTTTTTTTCTTTTCTTTTTTTACATAAACTGAACCTTTAAATGATAGTCTTTTCTACAGTTTGAAACGCAGCTGAACTGAAATATAATTTTATTTTAGATTAAAGCTACAAAGCAATTGTTGTCTTCAACCTCCTGTTTGTCCCATCCACAGCTCTCCTCCCAAGCGGATGTACGCTCTGTACCACACCACGTACAATGGAAACACTGCACTCTCCAGGAGTCATCATCACTACAACAGGTTTAACTCTCTCCTACTTTACTCATCATCACTACCACTGATAACCAAAACTGAAAGACCTGAAATGGACCACACATGATTGAAATACAGGGCATGATTTCATGTCGAGCTCAGGGGCCACATAAAATGTTTCTGAGGGTTGCTATTGGCCTGCTGGCCACACATTGTTCAACTATGCATTAAACAGTAGAAGTCGGAGTTTGGTATGACGTCACACCCGAGTTGACTGCGTTCCCGTACAGCAAATTGAAAGACTAAGATGTTAGCAATACTACTTCTAGTCGGGTTAGCTTTTGTTAGCAATATCAGTTGATAATGATGCATTATTCAGTATTAATTTATGGCTTTGATGAGACAGAAGTGCTAATAAACAGTAAATTACAACAGCTTTCACTACTGTTGATGCGTGGAGCAGTCATCTTAGATTTTGAGTTCGGGGTTGGTGAGGTTTCTGCGACTTTTGGAGTAAGAAAATTGACTTCAGGGTAGTGTTGTGGTTGTAACAGGGTGTGGTAGGACCAGATTGGAACCCAACAGAGCAGGTGAGTAGTTGGTAATGATCTTTATTAAATCTTTTGGCAAGTTGAATGGAGCAAAGGTGAGTCTAATCAGGTTACAGGTAAGTAGGTACAGTTATAAGTTCTGGGGTGAAGCAGAGCTCGTGAAGAGACTGAGGTGAGCTCACGTTTACAGGTGATAGTTCAGAGTTCAAACAGGGAAATTGTGAACATGGAGCGGGCTGGCAGGTGATATATCAGGTAAGTCGCAGAAAGACTTACAGCAGGGAGCTTGTGGCAGGAAGCAGAGCAGACAAATCCAGTAGGAGCAGGAAGCGGGATCAACGAGGACAGGCGGGGAATCGGTGACAGAAAGGAGAATGGCGATCTCTCTCGACGGAGCCAAAGCAGTAGAACAGCGCACAGCAACAGGCAGATTAGAACGAGGAAGTGCACAGGCAAAACTTGTGGTCAGAACCAGAAGGCTGTTAGGTTTACCGGGGCAGAGACAAGGAGAGATGGTCAGAGGCGAGCTGAGTCGGAACCAGGAAAACAGTCTGAGAGTGAGTGCTGGAAGGTCAGGCATGGACGCAAAGACAATCTGGAAATGTGTTAGTGGAGTGAGGCTGCTTAAATACTGGCTTGATTGGAGATGAGAAGCAGGTGGGACCATCAGGTGGAGGTGATGAGGCTGATGAGGGCGAGTGGCCGGGTGGGGAGAGAGGTGGGGGTGGAATAAGTGATAAAATCCCGCAGCAGCAGGAGAGAGGCAGAGCAGACTGTAACAGTAGTACTCGAAACAGGTGGGTTTTCAGAAGGTCTCGGTCTCATCACGGAATCAAATAAATTTTGACTTGGTCTTGTCTTGGTGACATAGCGGACTCCGTATTTTTGATTTAGATCGGTTGGGACCACAATGGTTTTATTTGTTTCGATTTTTAAATCCCGCCAGTCACGTAAGTAATTTGTAGTTTGCTGTTTTTGTCACCGATAACGGTTGCAACCCTTCATAAAAATCGGAGTAAAATGGTGTATATATAGTCTTGTCTTGGCCTTGGCACACTCTAGTCTCGGTCAAGTCTTGGTCAGTTAGTACGGCCTTGACTACTACGCTACTTTAGGGGGCGTTCCAGTTTAAATCTCTGACCAGTGGTGGGGAATTTTTGGGGTACGAAAGGCCTTGAGGTCAGATACTTGACCCCCGCGGCTGCCTTTCTTTATACTTGATGTAAATAGATTTGAGAATGTGCAGTTGCATAGTTGGGGAGGCAGGCAATGTGATTTAGGGTAAACAGGGTGAGCACATTTGTTTGTCTGAACTTAGGGGCCAATAGACTCCTCTCTCACTCATAGATGCATGCAAAATAACCATATTTGGTAACATGTATTATCTCGGGGAGAACTGTTGTGGTTAATCACCAGCATTCAGTCAAAGATTCCCTCAGACTCTCTGGACAGCGTACACTGCGCCACTCTGTATGTTCAACTGTGATTATTGATCGAGTGTAATTCATCGAAGTCTCCTGAGTTCTTGTTCAGTCATGGAATCACCAGCGCATACTGTTTTTTCCTCATCAACCGGGAACAAGGATATTCCGACTTCCAACAAAAGGATCACACAATTAATAACTCACCACCGTTATAACAGTCAGAACTGTATAGTTGCACATAGTTCAATGCCAACTAGCAGCATTTGTCACGCTGCTACATACTGTATGTCCCTGTTGATGAATTCCTACTTGAGATCACTGTAATCAAAATGTGTAACCAAAAGTTTTTAAGACTGTTTTGACACATTAAGTAATTTAAAAAAAATTCTCAGTGATTTTAGACACTTCAGACCTTTTGGAGTTGTCTCCTAATGTTTTTCAGAATATATTGAAATGCTGAAAACTTGTATTCAGGAATGTAACTCCCTTTTGGAGTAATTCTTTTAACTGTATATGAGTAACTCCAGTTTAAATCTGCATTAATTGCTTTTCTCTCTTTTCCTAGCGTGGAGGACACCTGCAGAGTACCGCCACCTTGCTTCCCATACCCCCTCAACGCCAATGGCAGCCATCATCACCACCACTCCCACCAGCACCATCACAACCACCAACACAACCACCAACACAACCACCAACATAACCACCAACATAACCACCAACACAACCACCAACACAACCACCAAAACAACCACCAACACAACCACCAACACAACCACCAACACCAGCCAGGTCAGAAGCAGCTGGAGCCCGTCATCCTACGTGACATGCCCCCGTACCAGGCCGGCATGGGTGGTGGGGGTGGCGTAGGTGGAGGAGGCGGAGGGGGAGGGGGAGGAGGCGGTGGTGGTGGAGGAGGGGGGGTGGTAGTCGCAAGTGGGGACGGGACAGTGTCCAGGAGCTGGGGAGGAGGGGAGGCCGTGAGGATCTTGGCGAGACGCGTCACGCCGGACGGGAAGGTGCAGTACCTCGTGGAGTGGGAGAACGTGAGTTTGTACTGATGCAAAGAAAGTAAACACGAGATGCAATGACTGTTTTGCAGTTGCCACAGGAATACTGTGTATGTTATATGTGGCAGTGTTTAAAGTACAAACAAAACAAAAAAGGAAAAAAAAAATCTCTACACGTTGCAAATCCAGGTTGCTCTCATAGTATCACCTCTAATTCTACATCATTATAACTCACTACTCGTTACTAAATGTCCCTCTTTGCTAGTGTTTCTCTGATATTTGTACTGTTAACTTTGGAATATGCCTTTGCATTTATCATGTTAAACAGTGATGAGGAAAGATATTTAAACCTCCTGATGATTTGTACATTTTGGGGCCACATCAAGAAGAGCATGTCTCATACAGTACTCATGTCTTGATATGCAGCACTGTAGGTAAACAGCAGAGTAGTACAAGAAACTAGGAAAAGACAGATTACTGCTTTTTCATTGATTGAGTCAAACTGAAAAAATAAGTGAGAAAAACTGAAAGTATTATTTATTAATATGTAATTTTATTTTAACAGCAAACCTCCACTGCTTGTCATTTAGACAGCATGCTGCTACTTAAAAGGAAAACATACATTACTGGTATTTGCCTTCCTGACTTGAGTTAGATTAGAGGACTCTCATTGGTTGGATGGATTCAAGGTTTCAAACTAAATTTAGTTCTAGATCAGTGTTTTCCAAATAATCCAGCGGCGAGATCCACATTTTGTTTTTAGTCATTAGTTTTAGGTCCACACATAAGATAAACTACCACATATTCAATTTTATTTCATAAAATGCACCTAGAACATGATGAAATAAAACATATTGCAAGAATAAAGAGCACAGGAACCAAAAAGTGCACATTATTGCTTCAAGATTGGTGGCATAAAAATGCTGCAAAGGCATAGCATGTTAATAGGCCAAATAATATAAAGAACAGGGAAATAAAGTAGCAGCTGAACAATAGAAAACTGCAATTCAAAATAAAAGCCCTGTGTCAGAAATCTTTAAAAAAAAAAACAAAAAAAACCCTGTGTTTTTCACAAAATTGACATATTCAGGAGTCACTTGCCCACTTTTGGATCGTGACCCACCAGTTGGAAACCAATGGTTGAACTATCTAGACATCTGAATAATGGGATTCAAATCACCAAATCAGAATTAGTATTAGAATTAGAATTAGATTTAACTCATTTGTTCTTTTTTAAAGGTGGAAAAATATATAATTGTTTAAAAACATTTCTTTTCCCAGCATTTGATATGGATATCCAAGTGATGAGGAAACGGCCAGTAGCCAGCACCACACTTCCATCAGCTGACACTTTTATAATTGCTCATTAATCAACTGATTGTTAATGTTCAAATGAAAATTAGCCTGGAAAATAAACAGTGATGAATGGTCCATCATCAGTGAGCGGCACGATGACAGCTGGGTGGTGGCTGCTGGCAGCTCATGAAAAAAGCAGTAACCTTTCATTAGCCAGGATGAGACGAAGCCGGTCTCGTACAGTATTTTTGGCCACACAGATGGTAGTTTAATGCCTCGAGGGCACTTTGACAGTCGTATTTGAGCCCCTTTCTGCTGCTCAGACGGCAGCTTGTCTGACTTCATAAAATACAAATTCCCTTGAGGTTTTCATATTCTTCCTCATCGCTGTGTGTTAATAAGAGATTGTATACATGTTATTACGGGGTTACTTATTTGTTATGTTAGATTTTGTCATACAATTTACATTTAGACAACTGTACGTATTAGAAATAGGAGCCACAAGAGGGCTTTTGTTTTATAGATAGAATTATATATTCACAATATATTGCTATGATCGAATAACTTTATTTTATTTTTTGACGTGGTTGCATAGTGCCTAAATGGGTTGTGTACCTGCCGATTGGTCTGCTGTTAAGCCGGCCATTCAGATAGATGAACGAGGCGATGTTGCTACAAAATAAGAGGATGGCTCTATATCCAACGACAGATACAGCTACATGGGTAAATGAGCAGTTATAATGTTGAATAGTTTTTTTTTTCTAAAATCAGAACAGGACTGATGTTACTGTACATTCCAACAAAAAAGAAATATATATGTTACTGAAATGTCTGTTCGAAGTCATCAGAACGCAATTATTTTGAAAGGATGATTTTGTTTTTTAATGGGTGTTAAATGTCATAAAGGTCAGCGAAGGTTCAGTTTCATGTTGTAGGGAGTTTAATCCTTGCATTCAAAGTAACAGTACAGGTAAAGAAGACACTGATAGGCCCGACTCCAAACTCACACCCATCATTTCTTCCAGGGTCTAACAGTCTATAATTTAAAAGGAACGAATTCACAAGTCAAGGCCTGACTTTTTCTCAGACGTGCTTATAGAGGCAAGTGAGGTGCCGAAGTTGGATTTTATCTTTGTGCAAACAGGTTACATAAATCTAGAATACTGTGGTGCAAGTTTCAGAGTTTATATTTTATACAGAGGTTTATTTCAGCAATCTGTTCGATAAAACTTACACAGCGTTATACATTTGTCAGTTTTATCTTTCAGGAAAGACCGTATTACAGGTTTAGTTGAAAAAAAAAACAAAAACAACAGACAAATACAGCATTTATACTGTTATATATTCAAACCAATGCAAAACTCTCAGATTTTATTTATAAACTGACCTCTCTGTTGAATTGCCTGCTTTGAAAGTTATCACCTGATTGAATGGGCGTTATCAGTGGTTGTCAGTCTCATAAATATGGGTTAGAATGGGCCTGCATCATTTAATATTTCAGTGGTTTTCAAACTTTTTACACCATGTACCACTTTAGAAAATAAGGCTCTCCAAGTACCACCATTATGATCAAAATACAGTAGGCTAACCATGTTTAGCTACGGAAAATATTTGTCTTGTAACTAATCGTGGATGTATAAACAGAACTGGATACAGCATTGAAGGCAGGGCCTTGTTCATTTCTATGAAAGTTGCTCAGTGGCGAATGAAGCAAAACAAACCTTGATTTTTGGGGTCTGTAATTAATCTTCTGCATCGTAGGGCCCATAAAGCAAGCGCACCAGAGACATGCAGCAGCCAAGCGGATAACTTTTGGATTAGCACGAACTTAGCACTAACTAGCTATCTTTACTGAGGATAAAATGTTGTAATTGTACAGCTTTTCCACACTTTAGAAATGTTTTTAGGTCAAATGTAAAATCCAGATAGTGAAATGAGTCATTACATGTTAGTTGTAAGGCTAAAAAAATATCCAGTGACTTCTCTGTCACAATTTAAGTCTATGGGAAAAACTATTTTTGGGCCCCATGGCATCTCGTCATGCAACCGCACTGTGTAAATCCACTTTGGGCCACTATGTAAAATTGACTTTAAAGATCGGCGCTATTCACACACTTGTATGTTCATGAATGTGACCGCATAGTAGGTTGATATCAAGAGAAAAATATTACAGGAAAGGCAACACTGTTCAGGGATCTCAGAGATAGTTTTCATTTGAAATGTTGTAATTTTTTATAGTTTTATATTTATTTAATAGATTTATTTTTTTTGTAAACATATTCCTCTGCACAATACTAGAGGGAGCTCACATATCACCAGTGATACATGTATCATAGTTTGAGAACCAGTATACTAGAAGGTTCAGAACATTGTTAGAAGCCCATTAATTAAATGTCTGTGTTTATTGTTAGGCAGCGACCTCTGGTGGCTGCAGTAATTATAATGGGAGCAAAGGAGGAGGTCAGGTGACATAACGTTGTGTAACGAGTGGGAAAGTCCATCTTTAAAGAGGTCTGGGTAAGGGTTCAGTCAAACAGACACAGGACTTTCAATACAGGAGGCTGGGGTTTGTGTCCTGTGTGGAACCAAAAGTTGTTTTTGTTGTCGTTATTTATTTTCTTAACTTAGTTTTTATTTCAGTTTCAGTAACTTTTAATAGTATATTTTGCCTTCAGTTTTTGATATTTTTCTCAGCTGTATCTACATTGTTTATAGATAATTTAACCACAATAAAATTAAAGATTTGAAAATTAAGTAATAAATAATATAATGATAATTATAATTTAAAAGTATTGGTCACAATGGTTCAAGTAAAATGAAGGGAGAAAAAAAAGTCATTTTAAGCACTTTGCGTACATTACATTGCGTTAGCAACAACTATATCTCTTTTTACCCAAACCATGATCTTTTTATAGATGTGTCCACATAGTTTTGGTGCCTAAACAAATGTTGAGGTGAAACGTACCAAATCTGCTCCCCATGATGGCCATAAAATGTAGATGTACCAGGCCCCTTCTAACCCATATCCATGAGGCTCATAACAGCAGATAACGCCCATTCGATTAAGTGATAACTTTCGAAATGGGTGGTTTAATTATCTCCTGTGTGCATTTCAGGCCAGTGAAACTATGTTTATTGCAATCGTCATCCTCCTCAGTGACTATTTGACTGTAGTTTATTAGGAAGGGGTGTGTTGAACCTTTCTAGGCGATGGTGATGAATGTATTTGTGTGTTTTCTATGGTATGTCTATACCCGTCAAGTGCTTGTTATAGGTTGTACTCGAGGTGGAACTCGACCTGATTCGTTTCAAAACAAAAAAGGAGGAAATAAAGACATCAACATCGAGGAACATCATTTATTTTAGGAGAGGTATAGTCTTCTTTTTTTCTGATTAGTAGTCAAGTCCAAGTTCAGTTTGATGTATTTTTGGAGAAATTACGTTTGTACATGTATACTCTGCGTTGACACCTAATATGTAACATGAATAATAAAAAAGTTTCACCTCAAACAAAGTGTTTCTTTTAATCTATTAGCACAGCTAATAATTAATAAACACTTCTTTCATCCAGAAATGATCTGTTTTACTTGTTGTGTCTTAAAAGTAAGCCACTAGCGCTCCCAAGCCATCTAAACCCTCCAAAATTTCTGTAACAGGCAGTCAGTGTAGCACCTTTCGAAGTCAAAATATGCTTGATATTTGGTCAAGTGCCTTATTATGAGCAGAGCACAAACCAGGGTCCTGAACTCTAATTTAATGGGGAATAGAGGACATTTTTGTAGTTTAACCCTTTGAAACCTGGAATAAATATCAGTGTACTTGTGCTGTGTTCAGATGCTTTTCACAAGCACAAAAGCCTTTGAAAACGGAGCAGTTTTGTTTGATTTCTTTCCAAAATATGGGGCTGAAGGCAATAAGCTACTTGGCAAGAAATGTCATGCAAATTGCAAGAAATTGGTTTTAAAAGATGAGAAAACAACCTGGTAATTAGATTTAAAAAAACAACCCAAAAACATATTATTGAAAATTTACAATAAATAAATAAACAAATAGAACTGGTAAAATTTCCAGAAAATAATATTAATTTTTATCACTTATTTAAAGTTAATTTACAAGTTTATTTTTTTATTTTTGATAATGTTAAGGTTTTTTA
This sequence comes from Plectropomus leopardus, assembly GCF_008729295.1. NCBI lineage: Eukaryota > Metazoa > Chordata > Actinopteri > Perciformes > Serranidae > Plectropomus > Plectropomus leopardus. The sequence goes on along the minus strand of NC_056469.1, from coordinate 30,347,071 downwards.
ATTTTTTGTTTATTTATTTATTTATTACTAATTTTTAGATAAGTTTTCTTCTTTTTTTTCCTCACATTTTTGCACATTTCTTGCCAAGTTGCTCATGTTTTAGAAGAAATCAAACCAATTTTCTCAGGTTCTATAGGTTTAAATGTGAAAGCCATCTAAATGCAGCACAACAAAACTGATGTTGATCCAGGTTCTAAAGGGTTAATTGATTCAATTATAAGGAGACTATTTATGCATGTTTATATCCCTCCCTCATAAGGGTTATTCATGGATTGTCTTAATGATATTAGACGTTTTAAGAGAAACAGTCCTATAAAATGTACCAAATAGTGATAAAGCCACCTCACACCTTTCATCTTAATTATACATTTATTCTGTTTTTAAGGAGTAGGTAGTTCCCCGGTCATTAATAACCCCAGGGAGAACTGTCCACTCTATGAAAGGCCGTAAAACACAACCTAAAGATGCCATTTTCACAGGCTAATAATGTGCATAACTATAAACACCACCTCTGAAATGTGGGTGAGCCTTTTATCTTTAAAGCAAACTGAGGCTGGCTGCGTTTCTTTCCTCATTGATCACGTCTACTGTAGGTGGTAATCAAACAATGTTGGAGAGAATCCCTCTAAATTAGTCTGATGGGGAAGATAAATTGCATCAGAGCCAAACGTGTCCTGTAAGAAAGATTAACTACTTTTTTTTGTGGAAAATTTATAACTGCTGCCAACGTGAAAGACAGATGTTTATTTTGTGATTGTGCCAGTTACAAGGAGTTTTTCCAAGATGAATGAAAACAATTGATACCACATTTCTGTGACAGTGCTGTGACATGTTTGATTTTCGTGGACCAGAAGCAATAACAAATGATATCTTCTTGTGTTTTTTTGGGGGAAAAGAAGTAGACAACTTTGCAGCTGCTGGGTCAAAATCATCATCCAAGGCTGGCTAAGTAAAAACTTTTGAGGATAGCCTCTTCTTTGGTCCTGTGGTTGTTATGTGAAGGCATGTTCTTGTTTGTTTTAGAATTAATTTTAAGATTTTATTATACTGGGTCTGGCCCAAAGCAGAAACACCTACTTACTTCCATGTGATGTCATCTTTTCATTAAAACAATTTTTATTCCTTTTCTTTTTTGTTGTTTAATTGATTTTATTTGTTTTTGTTAATTTTTGTATTTTTGGCATTTTGTGTCTTGCATTTTGCATTTTTTTGTCTTCTTGTTTTAATTTTATCCAAACTCAACCTTTGTTTTGTCACACTTAAGCTTTTAAGCAACTGTTTGACTCTCTGTTTCTATATTGTCTTCAGAGTATCCTGTTTCTGCTTTTGCTTCAGTTATCATAGCACTTTCCAAAGGCTATTTATGAACCAAAATATTAATAATAATAATAATAATAATAATAATAATAATAATAATGATTTATTTTCATTATATATAAAATATATGCTTAATTATTTTCATTATATATAAAATATATGCTTAACAATATGAAAAAATAAATTTAAATTAAATTATTAATTAATAAATTATTATTATTAATTGATTAATTATTTTTTATTATATACATAAGATTTTACTGAAATGGTAACTTTTTAAAAAGTGTTGAAAATAAATTGAATACATTATAATTATTATAATTATAATTATTACCATTATTATCATCATCATCATTAGTATCATTATTTCACAGATAACATTTTGACATGAGAATAAATGATAAGTAATGATGTCTGAATTTTATCTAGCTGCATTGCTTGCTCATTTTGCATGCTGACTTGTTATACTTGGACACTTTTTGTTATAAAGAGTCACTTTTATCGTTATCAGTAACTTTTGGTCGGTGCTAAAAACTTCACAGGTGTGTTACATTAAACATTTAATTGAAACTAAGTAGACTACGTGGACTGGTTTTAAAAAAAAAGTACATTTTATAGTTTTATTTTGAGAATGGAGCAAAAATAATGTGAATTGGACTGCAGACCCCAGCTTCCCCTGCGGCTGCTGCTTTTGACCACATGGTGGCGTCCACTCCTCAACATTTCAACCCAGGCAGGTGAAGCTCTGTGCTGCATTCAGTTGTCTCTGAGTGGCTGTGAGGTGCAGAGCAGCGGTGATACCCTACACCTGTTTGAGCGATTTTGGTTAAAAACGACGCAAAAAAGTACAATTTGGACTCAGTCTGTTTTGGAAGTTGGAAATAAACCCAAACACAAGTGCCATGTCTTTGGAGCAAGACCAGAAGGAGGACAGCACGGCTGTCTGGAGCATGTAAGTACCTGGAAATAAGCCGAAAGTTAGCAAAAAATAGCCAAAAGTTAAGAAGCTGAAGACAATTTCGCTTCAGTGCTTGTGACAGTGAGTTAAAGCGCGGTCAGTTTCTTGAATATGTTTGCAGTTTTGCACATCCAACCTAAACACTGTGTGAACGTTAACATTAGTACTCCTAGTGTCGAGCAAACGTTATTAATCGTTGGCTCATTCATTTATCAAACTAGCCTCACTCGAAATTGTTTTTTTTTTTCCAACGTCACCTCAAGGCAGCACCTTCAAACTCAGGGCGCCATTTTGGCTCCACAGCTTCTCACCCTGATGCAGTTCCTGTTTAGTCACGTGAATGATAAATCCAGCGCAGCGTGATTTTTTCCCTTCAGAAACAGGTGAATTACGGTAGTTGTAGTCAGGTACAAGCTAACTTCTATTTTTATGATCTATTTTCAGTTACTGACATTATCAGTAGCTGCCAGAGAAGCTTGAAATTAGCTTGTTTTCAACGGGTTTGTAAGGCAAACTTTTAAAAGCCCAAAACATCAGCTGTTACAGATTTAACCCTTTAAAACCTGGGCAAATTGATTTTACTTCTTTCAGAAACATGGGTGGCAAGCAACCAGCAGCTTAGAAAAGGCAACAATAACATTACATTAAAATTAGCACAAAAAGAAAAAAGAAGAAAAAGGAACACACGAAAATGACCTACCTATCTATCTACCTATCTATCTATCTATCGATGTGTGTGTCTGTATATATGTATAATATATGATGGATATATTTTTTATATAACACAATTTCCAATATAATGATAATAACAACAATAATAAAGAAACGTCAGGTACTCAGGGGATAATAACATTAACATTAACAAACATGCCAAACAGAGAAAGGTCTATAAAAGTCAAACAAAAAGGTAAGAACAAAATGCATATACGAAATGGTCAACAAATATAAAGCAAATAAAAGGAATAAAAGTGATAAAGCAGACAGGTCTCGAAAGGCAGTTGAAGCACTAAATGAATAGAATTTTAGAAAATAAATAATAAATGCGATAAAAGTAAATAATATAAGAAATTAAATAAGAAGACGAGACGATGGTAAAATAATTAAACATGTAATTTTCTATACATTACTCAATATAATCTTTAAATTTTCCTCTTTTTTACACAAATTTTCAGGTCATTTTCTTGTATCTTTACGATTTTCTTGCAATTTGTGGTACATTTCTTGGCAAGTTGCTCATTGCCAATCAGTTTGCTTAGGTTTCAATGGTTAAATAGCTTTTGAAATTCAACATGGCACAAAATAAGTGATGTCAGGGGTTAATAGTCTACATATATGAAAGCTAACCTGTGGTCCTAATCACGTGTGCTTTAAAACATCCCAGGCTGTTACCACAGACTTAAAATCATGATAGCCAACCCGAATTCTACTCAATTATGAAGTAATTAAAAAAAATCTTTGCAGCCTACAGAATAAGTTAACGTGTATTTTCACGAGAGTAAGTGCGGTATGTAAAAGTCATAAGCTACCTTTGGGGCATTGCAAACACACACACGCACACACGCACACACACACGCACACTGTGCTGAAGCCACTATACTGTAGCCTGAAGCAGTACAGTGAATTTGCGCTCACTGCAACGGTATTATAATATCCTTTCTTCTTCCAAGAGCCGAGCACAAAATGTAAAATGCATAGGCTAAAGATAGGTTATAGATATTGGGAAACGTGCGCGCCCACACACAAGGAAACACGCACACATGCGCCGCTTGTGCGCGTGCTCAGTCCTCCACCCCCTTTTCTCTCTCTCTCTCTCTCTCACTCACTCACACACACACACACACTCTCTCTCTCTCTCACACACACACACACACACACACACACTCACTCGTGTTTCACCCTCACACCTCAACAGCAGCGTGCAAACAAACACACACACATACATACACACACAAGCACACACACATACACATATTTCTGCATCCTGTATTTTTTTATGCACCGGGAACCGCGCGCTTTATAAGCGGTCGTGGATTATGATGCCAGTTTTTATAACAGCGGAATATTGGCCTCTCCTTCGGCTCCAACTGTGAATAGCACTACATTGCGTGTTTTTTATTTTTATTTTTCAGATTTATTTCTAATTTGGTTCCCCGTTACTTCTGAGCACCGAGAGACCGCCGAGACGCAAAGCCTACGTTCAATGCCGTTGGAACATGTCCTATGTTCCCTTTCAAGGTAAGACACAACAGATATTTTATATATATATATTTTTTGTCATCCACTGCATCTTTCTTTTCTGCCCTCCTCCTCCCCCGTTCCTCACCATCCTCTCTCTCTCTCTCCCTCTCTCCTTCTCTCTCTCTCTCTCTCTGTCCCTCTCCTCTCCCTCTGTCTCTCTGACACTATCATATGCAATAGGCATATCTAAACGCACCATAGCCGACAGGTGCATAGAAATAGCCTAGAGTGCCTTCTAGATAGATGCCCACACACACACATGCATGCACAGAAACACACACACACACACACACACACACAGATCCAGCGCAGCGTGTGTCTGTATGGACCTGTGCATGCGACAATTATAGTATTGTAATAAGGTATGCATGTGTACTGGTGTCACACGGTCTACTCTTGCAAGTGCATTCCTCTGTTTGAGAGCAGCCACAGCGTGATGGAAAAAATGCTGTAATATTCCTAAAATACTCCAAAAATAATCCTCTAGTGTTAAATGGTACTCATAAGGAGTTTATAGAGACAGAATGATACTTGTCTGATGTGGTATTGTGAAGTTTATCCTGCCCTTATCACACTTAATGATTTTGTTATATTATTTGGTGTAAAATGCTAATAATATTCTTACGTGTCAGGAGTTTGAAGTGTGCTTTTTATACTTAATCATCTCTTTTGAATGTATTTCTATTGGTAGTCTGTAGTATCTCATGGAACATATTTGTGATTTTGTCCATAGTTTGAATGGACTGCCCCCCTGTGTGCAAAAACTTTGGCCCAATAAAATATTTAGATGACCAGAATGAAAGGCTACTTCATTCCTGCTGGTCTTTAATTCCCCCATACTCGAGTGTGAGTGGGTGAAAGGCGCCTCAGTGTACGGTAAAGGCAGATTCCCTTCGGTATCATTGCACTGCAACTGTGACTAATGCTATATGTGAGCAGGCGTGCTGCAGTGAGCTGCCTCAAATCTATCCAGTCGAAACGTTCAATTTGCAGTGTGTGTGTGTGTGTGTGTGTGTGTGTGACATTAGAGGGGCTAATTTAAAAAAAAAAAAAAAAAAGAGCGAGGTCCTCAAACATGATGACCAGACCGGAATGAGATGAAACGCCCAGCGCAAAGTTTGGAGGAACCGTGAAGGATTGGGGGTGTCGTGGTTTGTGTGAGTACCTGTTATCAAAGAGATTTAGTTGCCAAAAACTGTAGAGGAGGATCTGGATGTGCGTGTGTGAGTAGATGTGAGTGTGTGTGTGACAGAGACAGAGGGAGAAAATGAGCGGCGTGTAGTCAGTGTGTGGGTTCAGGAGAGAGTGGAGGTGTGCTGCATGTGACTGTTGGGGTGAGAGAGAGAGTGCTTGTTCGTGTGTGGATCCGAGCTCACACTCACAGACCTGTAACCCCTTGTAGAACAATACGGGAGCCTCCAAAATGGAGATGAATCTCGACCTGAAAAAGTCCAACTCTCAGCTCCTGGACTTCACGGTGACCCTGGAGTCATCATCTGAGCTGCACATGAAAAGAGAGACCAAATTTAACTGTGGCAGCCCGCTCCGCTCCTTTTCACTCTGCTGTTTTATTCCCTCCGAGCAAAGCAGATAATGGCCAAAATGCCCTCTTGTGCAAGTGCAGCTATAGAAGTTGGTTGCATAATGTTGGTGAGATGCTCTGCCTGTGTGTGTGTGTGTGTGTGTGTGTGTGTGTGTGTGTGTGTGTGTGTGTGTGTGTATGTACAAGCCCACTCTGGGAGTCATTGCCAGGAAATTGTGAGCACAGTGCTGCACCTTCAAAACCTGCCAGCGATGGCACTGAGTACTCTTTTCTCTGTGATCGCACAGTGGCGTTTCATTTTAGACATTGTTTTCGGAGCTAAGCAGTTTTTAGTCTTATCCAATTTGGTACAACTGCTGAGGGTTTAGCTGTAAGCTGGATTGTAAGGCATGTCAATATGGAGATGCACCAATCTGTTGTTAGTTTTATGTTTTCAACTTAGTAACTGCATCAGTAATATTAAAGGTCCAGTGTGTATGATTTAAGGGGATATATGGGCAGAAATATGATATAATGAATATGTTTTCATTAGTATATATTCACCTGAAAATGCAAATCATTGTGTTTTTGTTACCTTAGAATGAGCCGTTTTTTAATCTACATAGCCAATTGCCCTGTTCACATTTACATGCAAAAGATAATAGAAAGAAAGAGAAAGAAAGAAAGAAAGAAAGAAAGAAAGAAAATATTACTACTAAACTGTTTATATGTCTAATGAAAATGAATATTCGACTAACACTCCATGCATACTCTGATTAACATGCCCTAACATGTCATTTAACACGTGGAAATATTGAAAAGAAGAACAGCTGGAGCAGCTTGTCATTTTGCTTCTTTGTGTCAAAACAGGATTTTTTTTTCACAGTTTCCTTTTGGTATTGGACTTGTTGGAATCCTTCTTTCCTTCTGTCATCGTGATTGGGGTTTGCGATATTTGCACATATCCAAAAACCTGTTGATATCCCAGTGTTTCATATAGTTTATAAGCAGGTGTGATTCTCTTTCCGACCAGAGGTGTGGGATTTTCCTTCGTGCATGCATCTATACCCCAGCCTTGCTAACTGTTGGTTTGTGTAACACGTATCCATGACAACGCACAGAGCCAACCATAAACTGTCAAGATGCGGTGTGATGCAAACGGCAGTAAAAACACCAGTTGAGACGCATATACTTATTTGGCTGTATACATGCCCAAATTATGCTCCTAAGAGCCAGATAATACCGGCGTTTCCCACATGTCTTGATAGGAAAATGCTAAATTCCGCAAACGGTCTATTTTATATGTATACTGTGGATATATGTCAAATTCAAAATAGTGTAATATTCGAATAATTGGGGAATATTGGTGTGCATGTAACTGTAGCCACTGAATCTAAAGGAAAAAAGCCTAGCAGCGTGCACATCCAAAAGTAGTTAAATACTCTGCGATTGACAGGACAAATATAAATGTAAAAATATACAAATCGTGTCCGCGCAGTAGATAATACTCCCATGAACCTTTTGTCCTCCACATGTGAGACGTTTTGGGCCCACGCCCTTTTTCAGACATGTCCTGTCTCCACATATGTGGAGGTAATCAGTGTTCATGGGAGCGTTATCTAGTGAGCAGACTCTATTTGTATATTCTGAATCTAAAGAGCCATTTGCATTTTTGTGTTTCCCCCATGGCCACCCTAGTTAGAAGCTCCTTTGTGTCAATCAGTATTGGGAAAAAAATGATTTTTTTTTTAACACAAAACTGCTATATTCAGTGATTTTTACCAGTGTAAAGTCCATTTGTTCTGGAGAGGAAGATACTTCTTAGGGTAATTCGGCTCCCAGCAAAAGCCTCATAAATATCTGGATCTTAAGTTATCATATATAAAGTGGGTGCACATTAAAGCAACAGTATGAAGCAATTCGGTTCTATACACTTTTGCACCCACCAGCGGTCTCTGAGTGCAACACCACTGTTGTCAAACACACATAGTGCTGTTAGACCTTCCTGTCATAGAGCCTGCAGAGACGTTGTTAGAGGCCAAAGAACCATGTCGACTATAATCTTCTGGACTTTTTTTGCTGTGCAACAGTCAAAGTCTGCACAACCGCTGCGCTTAACTATGAAAAGTAGCATGCATAGCTAAAGTGTCGGGACTAACATTATGTTACTAACACATGCAACAAAAAAGGCAAAGCTTGCAAGCGAGCATATTAGTCACCTGTCTAACAGCAACATAGCCTGCTCGGCGTTGTACTTGCAGCCTGCTGTTTCGCCATGCTCTTGCCAATGTGTAAAAACCTGCAAAATATTTACTGTAGGCTGGATTCTTGCTCAGTCAGTTTCTTTCTTCTTTCCTAGATTCCTCTGTCACCATCTGTCTGTTAGTGTCGGCCATTGCATCAAACAGTACCAAGATAACCTAACTGGCTTTTTTTTTTAAAACTTTATTTATTGTACATGAGATCATTTACAAAAATGCAAACAGATACGTGGGAGATGACTGGCTTCTTTTTAGCGAAAGGCTGGTTTGGGCCGCAGTGCCGTAAAGCCGTGCACCAGAGACTGTGGCTCACCGGCCAAGTTACATAATGCTGAAAGCAGGCGACCAGGGTGCTCTGTGGGAGTGGGAGAGACGCCATTCTCCCTGTGTGTTCTAATAGATTGACTTAGAAAATGCTATTTCTAAGGTGGAAAAACTGCATAATTTTGCTTTACGTTATCAGAGAAAAAAGGTGAGCACACATAGAAGGTGCTGAGCAAGCAGGCTATCTGTATTGTGCCAAACAGCATAGGAGAAACAGTGATTTGTAACTTGAAACTGCTTTATTCAGTGGTCTTAGCTATTTTAATCACCTGGTCTGTTTGTCTTGGAGAGGAGGAGACCGTTGTTGATAAATCGGCTTCCTGTAAAAACCTCCTCAACAATGAACACTGAATGAATTCCAAATGGAAGAAATTTCAATTGGTTGTAATTTGCAATCCTCGCCGCTAGATGCCACTAAATCTCCCTAAATCTTACACACTAGACATCTAAATATTGTAAACTCAGTTGAAATGACACCTGTTTATTCTCTAGCATTACGCACTGTATACTGTTTAATTTGTAAAATCCAAAAGTACCTGCATATGTCTCCTCAAAAGTTGCAGTATCAATATTTGCTAAATTGTGAGAATTTGCTGTTTTTCTCACTTTCTGTTACATAATTGATTGAATTTGGACTGTTGATTGGGCAAGATAACCGTTTTAATATGACACCATGTTTTCTTTTGGATATTGTGCATTTTTCACAATTTTCTGATATTTTACAGACCAAAAACTTAATTGTAAAAATGATCAATAGTGAAGATATTCATTAGTGGCAGCCCTAGTTTGTATTTTGGCAGACCAGCTAAATCCACTCGAGACAGATACTCTTCATCTTCCCTGTCCACCTATACATTAGAAGCTCCATGGTTACTCAAAGAGATTATGTAACACTGTGTGATATTTATTGCCGCACAGTGACTCAACATCTACAGATAAAATATGTGGTAAGCTGACTGATATTAGTGTGACATTGATTTGCGATGAGATATAGATCCACATGACGGGCAGAGAGGGGTTGAAAGAAAAAAAAAAAACCTCAGCGATCTTGCAGATGTATTTGAGCCCACATTGACGAGCGTGTTAAGCTAATGTACCAGGCAAGCCATTTGCAGTCATGCCAAGTACCGGCTCACATGAACAGGCAGTTAGTGGGAGGCAGGCAGCAGCAGCAGAGATGGGCCTTCCTATCTTGGCTAAATCTTTTTCCTCCCTCATTCGCTCTCTTAAACTCACACCTCCTTTCAGTCTATCTCCTTCTCCTTCTTTTCTGTTCTCTCTTTTTCTCTCCTCTGCTGTGGTCGACCCCCCTCACGCTGAACCACCCACACGCACACATACAGTACACACACACACACACACGCTCTTCTACCCCCTCACTGTCTCGTGCGCTCCCTCTTTTCCCGTCTGTACAATGGCTGTATCCATGAGTGCAGATGGACACTATGGAAGCAAGCAGCCAGGCACTGAGCTATCCCTGGCCTTGTCGATTTTACAGTAGTTTGATACAGCAGCTCCTGTCAAGCATGGCCATAGTTAAAGAGACAGCACACCACCAATGCACTGCAGCACTCCCTCCTTCTCTTTGCCTCTCTTTCTCCCATGTGACATAAGGGACTGTCTTACACCCCTCCACTCCTCAGGCTGTGCCAAGAACCATCATCTGTTAGGCTATTACTGTACTGCATGCGCGAGATTCATCTAGCCCTGTGCACTAGATGATCTGTCAAAAGCGAGAGCCCATTCATTCTCCAGTGGGGCGCTGAGTGTACTGGAGATGCGTTTGCGGCAGCTTTTTTTCAAGTGTTGTTTCGAATTAGCGGCAGAGAGGACCAGCGATGAGCATTCGGGAGAAGTGATTTGCTTTTAATCACACATGTAGGGCTGAAATCTCCAGCCGGAGAGCTTCTCGGCTGGTGTTGACAGATCTTTAGTGATCTGATGTTTCGCAAATCAAAGAACCCCCTGTCCAAGTTCAGGGACGATTTAAATTTGCTGGCCGAATCCTCTCTAGATGTGGGAAGTCAGCACTTCTAAATGTCAAACAAGACTGTGCAGTCAGCTTTTTCAAGTATCCCCAAAGCTTTGCGGACCAAGACATGCGATGATGTCAAGACGTTGAGGAAATATCCCACATTCTATTATTCTGGCTATCAGATAGGAAGTCAGTCAACGTACAACCGGCCTTCAGTTGAATGCGCTCACACAGTATTTTACATATTCATAAGCGTGTTCAAGGATCCGATGAATAAGCACGCAGGGTGGTGCATAGCAGTCGCTTATTAAGCTTGTTTAAACGCATATTATCTGGCAGACACTTCAAGGTCTTTGATACCCCGGAGGTCAATCAATAGCTGACCTCGGGAGCATAAAATATGTTTGTATTACAGCAGGGACTCTGACCATGGAGCCATTGATAATCTAACAAGTGGAAGTATTGATGCCCCAGGTGAGATCTGGATTCTTTATCACCTTTGGGCCCTTTGTTTTCCAGGCCACAATAGTCTAGCAAGTCATCTGCATATAGTGTTAAGAGGGCTGCTTTTATAAACTCGCACAGACGTGTCCATGAAAGGCTCTGCATGGTAAATTTTTTGGCAAAGAATAGATAAATTCTCAGTCCAGATGTGTCGTCGCCCTCTCTCTGGTCCACAGTTATTGGGGATGGGCACGTAGAAGGCGGAAAGACAGAGTTTTGGCTAGTATCTTAAAATATACATTTAAAAGCGAAACTTGTAGCTACTTCAAGTAGAGTAGCAAAGGTAGAGTCATTACCTCTTTTGAGAAGCAACGATATGGACGGCATTGACAAAGTCACTCACAGTTGGCCTTCATGAAAAGAATTGTTGTACATTCCCACTAGAGCTGGGCCTAATTTGAAAAATCTAATAATAATAATAATTGAATAGGTCTTATAAAAGTCAGTGGTTAAGCCCCCTGTCTGGGGCAAATTCACAAAGAGTGGATTGCAGCTGCCAATAGCACCATGCAACTACAAAAGATACTAATGATATTGCAGCACAAACATGTCCATAAAGTTCTGCAGCTGGGTGGAGTTTGTGTTTTTGCGCATCTGTGTGTGTATGAATGTTGCCTTTGCACCAAAAACACAGCAGGCAGAAAAGTGGCAGAGAGAAAAAGAAAATACTTAGACCACAAGATACAGGCACTGAGGCAAGGAGCCTGTGTAATAAGTTGGCCACAATCATATTAATCGATCATTTTTTTATGAGTTGTTTTCCTAAATTATCTTCATCCTGAATTACCTTTATGTTTTTATGTGGGCTGTCCCCTGAAAGTCGGAGATATGAATTACCAGTTGGACACTGCTCAGTCGACTGAGATAGCTTCAAGTCGAGCTATTTTTTTTGTGCTAGTCAGTGTGCTGTGGGATGTTTTGGTCACCAGACTTTGCTGTCGAGTGAATGCTCTTGACTGTCTCGCTACTCTCTGCAGTGACACAGAAGGGGAGACCTGTGCACTGAGATAACAAAATCGTCTCTCTTCGTCTTACAACTGTTGAATTTGTCAGCTCACAGCAACTTAATATAACACAGTCTTTGGCTTTTGTTTGATTTCTAGTGTCGACAAAAAATGTTGCGCATTTCCGATCTGTTGTAAGTGTCGTTAGCTTGTTTACTATATCACAAGAATGCTGCTGTCACACTGAACATCCCGCTAAGCTCTGTTCAAACTTTAAAACTTTGTTTGAAAAAAAAAACATAATCACAGAATATTTGTATTGAACGGCCAAATCAGATTCGACTGACATAATTCTTAGTCAAGTACAGGCCTAAAAAATATGTGGTCTTTTTCAGTTTATGTTTTCCCATATCAAGTGACAGATATGTGAGAGAGATGAATAAAATGTCCCCTGAGCTGCACGCTGTTGAAGTATTGCTTGTTTGATGTGTAGAGCTGTCCATGGTGCTGATTCAGCTGTCAGTGTTGCTGTTTAGTGACTTTGTTAAACCCTAATAACTGACTTAGGCCTTGGACTTTGTATGAATTGTGAGGTTAAATAGTGAGGTTAGACTAACTTTAGCACACTTTGCCGTTCTTATAAATAAGGCTGCACTATTAAGTGCATTTTACCCGTTGCGGGGTGCTTTTAGAATAACATGGTTTCTTTTTGGTCTTATTTGTGCAGATTTAGCAGAAGCTGTGCAAGCTGTTTGTCAATCTGTACCTTTATCTTCTTTTTTAGTCTTAGTTAGTATTCATACTGAATTATCAAAGTATGGGAGTCAAACTCTGGGGGCCATGGCTTAGTGCATGCAGCTGCACATGGAATACATGGTTTGTGGACTGATGCACGTAACTTGGAACAAAAGTTCTCTTAAGGCTGTACGCCACTAAGGTTAGCACAAGTAGATTGGCGTGCAAGTCAGACACATTATGACGAGGGCACGTGAAATGCCAGAGATGCATGCGATGGCAACCATGCTGAACTGCAGGGCGTTGCATGCTCACGGTGTTCACACTGGCAACGCTGTTGCTGTGACACTTCTGCAGGGCTGCCTGCTGCTATGAGTTCTGTATTTCCACATTTATAAGCACATATTCCACTCATTTTGAAGTCGTGCAATCTCCTGCATTGTCAATAATATGGTCCTGCAAATGCTTCACAATTAAATGCCTTGTGTCAACAACTGATTTGATGGTACAACTGTAAGAAAAGGTGATATAGAGTCAATGTAGGTATCAAAACACCATTTTTACTGTCTATTTCTGCTGGAACTAATTGAAACACTCCTTCTAATGCACAAGTTTTATTTTTTGTTATTCTATGCATTTTGGTATTTTTCAATTTCACAGCAAAGGAGGGTACTTGTTGCGTTTTAGGAAACAAAACAGTAAATAGTTTACCACAGTTACATCAGACACTTGCTCCACAGTCTGTTGAAAATAGATAAGAAGAAACATTACTTTGTGCATTCGGATTTCCTCTCCACTGTCCCAAACCCACACCCAAAGTATCAATAGATTGACTTCAGTCATCAGCAGATCCTCTTTTCTTTTTTTTTTTTTCTATCTGTTGCCCAACACTTAACTAGCTTTGGTAAAGAATGCCCGGATCCCTATCCTCAAAGAGCATTTAGTGCTTTAGTGTTACTGGGGGAATCTACATGGGGGCTGCTGGAACTGAGTCGCTGGGAGGAGTGGCTTTCTAGACTCAGCTACACTTTGGGTGGGTGGGTAATTCAATTCTGCTGCAAAGCCTGAGTGGAATGACTCAATGGATGGGTTTTCGCAGGGGGGGAGAGGGAGAGGGAGAGAGAGAGAGGGAGAGAGAGAGAGAGAGAGAGAAAATGCCTTGGCTTTTGATTGATCTTGTCAGGATTCACTCACAGCAAAAAGGTCAGGATGAGCTGCCTCCTCTCTCCTGCGCCAATCAGTGGGCTGCCAATCCGGGATAATGATCTCCCTCTGGATATGGTTGGCTCATAAGGTTTGCAGGCATGATGTCATCCAATCCCATGGATGCCCGTGATTCAGATTGTGAGGCTTTAGCCAAATACCCTAGGCAGTGTGAGAAGTTACAGTATGTCAGTAGTATGAGTCATGGGGTGACCAATGGATGCACAATTTTTTAAATATGAATTCTTGGCACGAGGGGATTTTATTAAGTCCGTCATTCAAAGGTGTGTTGGGGTTTACATACTTGCAAATGCCTATTCAGATTATTGAACTGTAAAAAATTACATCTAGAGATGTCCCAGTTGATTGGATTGATTGGTATCGGGCCTGATCAACGCATTTTTAATTGATCAGGATCAGTTATTTTAAGCAGGTGCCCGGCCAGATCCTTTATTAACATCCACTGTAAATGGAGAGCACGGTTTGTGGCAGATATTCAGATTTTATTGTACATATGCTACTCCAATTAGTAGAACGTGGAATAGAATTTAGTGGTAGTTTTACTGTTGTACTGAGCTTGTGACTGGGAATATATAAATTAAGCTGCAACGCTACTTTGAAGTGAAACTGTGTTTATATTACTCATTTATACGGTTCTGTACTTTTATTACAATGCAAATTAAGTCAATTTTGGAGCAGTTTCTAAAGTTTTTAGTTCTTAATTTTTAATTTTAGTTTGTCTACTTAGTTATTTCATAAAAAAAATACTATACTAAGTGGAGCTGGAATAGAAGCTGTATAAAAATATTTTTTGTTTGTTATTTTTGAAAACATACATACATACATTTTTTCCTTGTATTGCCTTGCAGAGCTAATAAACTGTCAGGCATACACACTGGATTGATTTTAATAACTTTTGAGTACTTTAAAGTGTGCATTGTGCAGCTGTATTATCCAGGTAAATACAAACATCGGATCAGGACTCAGTGTTGGCAGATGCTCAAAATGAAATGACTTTGATCGGGTCCGGGAGCAAAAAATCTTGATCGGGTCATCCCTAAATGTGTCCAGTCCTTTTAAAAAATTGTAATTGAAGGGTTTCCCACTTGTTAATTAATTTGTTCTGAGCCACAAACTGCTGCTGAGGACAAAAAAAGAAGTCACGGAGCACTCCGCCTGTGCTGCGTTTACGGACCGGCAAATACCTCCGAATTTAGAGAAGCAACAGAGAGTAATACAAATGAACACGCATTTATCAGAAAAAGAAGAAAAAACAAAAAAATGTGAATGATTGCTTACATAAAAAAGTGAAAGATTTCAAATATAGAGGGCTTTAAAAAGTGTACTTTTTGCCAAATCATACATATTGTATCAAGATATCTTTCCTAATAAAATATAATATGAAACCCATATAATTTTTTACGCATTTGGTGCTATAGCTGTAGAAGCCGATGTTAAATAATGTTATACATAATTAAAAGTAGATACTGTACACTTTGAGGGATTTTGCCGTTTCTTTTGACATACAAACTCAAAAAATAAATTTGGAGTACCTTTAAAAATTCTCCCTAAAATAGCTCGAGGGCCAGTGAAATAAGAGCCGCTACCACAGGCTGTAAAATAATGGCCTCTGAAATTAATAGGAAAAAAAACCATCTCTGTGCACCGAAGCCTGAAGCTGGATTAAACATCAGTGTCAGGCAGGCTATCAGTCTCTGAATGAGGAATACAGCTTCTCTGCTCAGTCTAGTATTCGGCACGCTACGCCACGCTGAACAAGACTATACTGCGCTGTTGGGGTGTTTAATCAGGCACCTGTAGAGCCATTCACTTCAGACATGTTTCTATTTTTATCTCTTTGTGTTTGTGTGTGTGTGTGTGTGTGTGTGTGTGTGTGTGTGTGTGTGTGTATGTTTGCTTATATAAGCTTTCTCTTATTTAATTTACTGTGTTTTTACAGTGCATGTTTGGTTGAGTGTCTGAGGCTGAGATGCAGCAGTCTGCCTCAGCTCAGCAGAGAGAAGCGGTCATATCAGGTCACAGAAAATTTTGTACAGTACGAGCTCAGCTGAGCCAAAACTCCTCCATTCAACTCCGGGATAAGTGTGAACATGTGACCTTCACATAACAATATGAGTGTTTGTGATACAGTGAATTTTTTGCCTCAAATTAACAAGATTTGTTTTTTATAGATGGCCACATTGCCAGTAAACAGCAGCGGTTTAATGCGTCATAATCCTGAAACAGCATCAACGTTATCAGCTCTCTTCATCATTGGTGTTAGCAGCACATTACCTGACCTCTGTCGTCTTAAAACTTTTAGGTGTTTTATAATCATATACATACTGTGAAAAGCCTTATTCTAAAATAACAGCATTTTTTGAGCAGCGAAGAGGCAATTTTGGGCACAATGCCATGGCAACATGTAAAAATTCTTGTGTGACTGACAAAATATCAATGAATTTTTTTTATTATTACTCAATAATAATTACACAGGGTGTAAGAATGACAGCATTTCCATGACAAAACTGTCAAAAATAAGTGCAAACCTGAACATAAAAGGACTGCCATTTTCAGAAAATGTCACAGTTGTGTGTGCGAGAGCATCCTGTATAGTTCCAGAGGGACCTTAATTTTTTTGAGAGAAATCTGTATAGCCTGCAATCTGACATTTATATGCACACAATAGGGAGGAAGCACAGTATTC
Source organism: Plectropomus leopardus (assembly GCF_008729295.1). Classification (NCBI taxonomy): domain Eukaryota; kingdom Metazoa; phylum Chordata; class Actinopteri; order Perciformes; family Serranidae; genus Plectropomus; species Plectropomus leopardus. The sequence goes on along the minus strand of NC_056469.1, from coordinate 30,330,383 downwards.
ACCACTATAGCTGAAACAATTAGTCAATTAATCAATTAGTTACTTCTTCAAATGGAATTGTCTTATCAAAACCCCAGACTGCAGATTACAGTGAAGACTCAGCAAACATTTATTGTAGTGAGGGACAATCGTTTGTCAAATGTTGGCAATATAGTGCGAGGGATGCTTCCTCAGATGCTCTTCCAGAGGTTTCTACCATTGGGGAGTTTTTAGGTATCCGCTGTGAGGTTTAGGGGCAGAGGGATGTCGTATGCTCTCTGAGGCCAAATTGTGATTTGTGATATTGGGCTTTATAAATAAAATAGAATTGAACTGAATAATGCTCTGCGCAGTTGCAGTTTGCTGAGCAGAGGAAGAAAAGCTGTCAAATCATGCGATCGTCATTTTCAGTAAGTGCTCCACACAACCCTGTCAAAATCTGCACACCACTCAAGAACACAGTGTACGCAGTGCACTGCATGTAAGTGTACAAATGGAAGTATCTGGTTTGAGACGCAGCATTAGTTTGGACAGTAGCAGGTTCAGTCCTGAGCCAACGTGTCCATATAGTTAATTAGTCACTGAAAAACCTCCACTCCTCATGACCAAACAGTATCCCACTGCACTTGATGTGGTCATGAAAGCAACCACCACAGGTTTGGTACTTTAGTGGTTTACACTATCGCCTCACAGCGAGAAGACCCAGGTTTGATCCTTGGCTCTTCCTGTGTGGAGTTTGCACGTTTGTGTGGGTTTTCTCTGGTTTCCTCCCACATTGCAAAGATGTGCAAGTCAGGCAGAGTGGAGACTCTAAATTGCCTGTAGGTATGAATGTGAGCGTGAGTGGATGTCTGCCTATCTGAGTTCAACCTGTGATGGACTGGCGACCTGCCCGGTGTCCTGCCATCCGCCCAGTGCATGCTGGGATAGGCTGTAGCCCCAGGTGTGCCAGAAAAGGATTAAGTGGGCAGAGAAATTGAATGAATAAATGATTAACCAGATGCATCTTTCTTTGAATTAAAAGATCAAATAAAGAAATTAAAGAGAATATATAAAGAATATTTTAGATGTTAACATTATGAGGATCTTTGGTATTCTGCGCTTTCATGCTCATGTCCTCTGCCTCCATCAGACTTTTCACACATTTCAGTATTAACTACTGTTAACTAGCGTCAACTATTTTGATAATCTGTGAATAATTTTAAATGTATGTTTTTTTCCAATAATAAATTGAATCTCTTTTGATTGTTAGTCAGACCAAAAAAAGGGAATTTGAAGAAATCAATTTAGGATTGGGACACAGTTTGAGTTTCAATGAATGGATTATTTTAGCAATGAGTCAGCAGATTTATTACCTCCACCAAGGAGGTCATGTTTTATTTTCTGCAGGATTACAGAGAAACTGCTAGCCAAGGGGTAAAGAAGACCCCATCAAATTGTGGAGCCCATCCCATTCACGGGTGGATACACAAATTATTTTCCACTTTTGTTAACAGTGCGGTATAGGGAATTTGGTGTTTCTGGTGGTCTGAGCTCTCACAACCCTTCTAGTCGGTAATGAAAACAGTACTTAGTTGCGAATCTTAACCATTTTGTGTGTATGTAATGCAAGGCAGCTAGCAGTGATCTGTGACTATCCAAATTACAGTCATAGAGCACAATAGATATTATCCAGCAAAGCAAGACACTTTAAAATAATGCAAATGTGCAGAAGTGGCTGCTTCCTCATGATCAGTCATGGCTCTGTGGATGCCAGGTGCCTCAGTATCAGGCTGGATTCCCTTTTACTCACACAGCTCATTAAAGCTGGGGCGCATTTGTCTGCCCCTTCTGGACAGTGAGAGTTATTACACAAACAATGTTGACGTGTGCTTTTGACATCTGGCGGCAGTTAAGCTTCTCCCCCGGGTGTCAATCATTTGTTGTTGTTTTTTTAATTTAATCCTTTCACCATTCTGATATAAGAACAAAGAGCTCTCCTGGTGATGATAAAGGCTAAACTGATAGGGTATAGGCAAAAATCAATAAAACATAATATTGCACGGCAATATTTTATGGATGCACAGACACCAAGAGTAATTTCTTTTTTGTTATATGAATTACTAGAATTGCAAATACAAATTAAACTTTTGGTAGCTTACTAGAGTAATAAAATCAGTTGTTTTTTTCAGTCTATGCATATTGCTTAAAAGAAAATGTCTGAAGTGAGAAGAACTGCATAAAAAAGGTTTATTATATAAAAACATGTTGACAAAGATTTTCCTTAATTTGCAGTTGAAAAATGGTAATAAATCACTATATGTTACAATTTATTATATATATTTTTTGCAATACTCCACATATTGCAAAACATTTAAAACTGCAATAATACTGTATCATGATAATATTGTACCATGATATTGTCGTATCGTCTTCTGGTGCATTCCTCCCATATTAATTAGCGTTGTTTGAACTCATTTGGCAAGGGCTTAAATGTGACAGACATTCATTTACATGTTAAAAATCTCTCAGGTAAACTCCTCTATAAAGGCAGAGCTCCATATTTAAGTTTGATCTGTAGCTGTATTCTACAATGACTCAGTTGTTTTTCTTCTGCCATTTCGTATAATTGTTGAAAAGTGGCATGGTGGCTTTATGACACAAGTTCATACTTTGCATTGAGATTTTCAGTTTTTGATCTCTTATGTAAGATCAGAGAAAATATTTGGAATACATTTTTTCTGTGAATAACATTATAGCTGTTAGATATCTGACTTGGGAATTAAACTCTTCTTATGTTCGTGTTGTGAGAAGACCTCAGCGTTTCAAAGTGCTCTATTACCATTTGAAACGTTTTACAATCACATTTTTTTTTTAAATAGCTTGTGTAGGTTGTGCCTTGATTTCGGTGGTAGATTTATGCAGTTTGCTACCTGTGAGTTTCACAAGAATGGTTATGTTCACTATATTTGTCTGCACGCCCGTGTGTGTGTGTGTTTGAAAATGTGTTTGAGCCTCTGTGTGTGTATTCATGTCATTGTGTGTAATATGTGTGTAGTAGTGTTTTACCTCCACTCAAAGGACCTCATAAAGGTTAGCAGGCTCACTCAACAGCTGATGGTAAATTTAGCCTCCTTTTCACACAGTCCCACACACGATTTGAGTATTTTTCTACTGTATCAGACCATATTCAGGCATGTTACTGCACTGAAGAGATGTGCCATTATTTGATGATATTTAATTATCAGAATTAGAGGCGGTCGTGATAATGTTTTTGCAAAAGTATTCTAATTTTCTCTATAAGGAAGTAATGTTAATTTTAATATTCATTGTTTTTATGTTTGATCAAGTTCGGCATTCCAGAGACGTGAGTTTTTCTGGATGAGATTGAATGTAATAGAGTAACAGGGTGTACAGCTGTTATTTGTGATTAACGACACTGTCAAACAGGTAGGAATGGATGGTGATGAGAAGAGCTTGCGGAGAGCCAAAACCACACTTTTAATTTTGGGTTCTCACTTCACTCTCACATTTAAATTTGGAAATTCCAAACCCCACTCAAGAGCATTCAATATTTACTAGTGCCATTTAAGAACAGAAGGAAATAAATGCTCCCATCTAAAGAGCACGGCATGAAAGAGGCCATTTTTGGCAATGTAATATTTTTTGTAATCCAGAGGAGGATGGTTAACCCACTGGTCGTGTTGTTAAAATGTTTGAAGCTGTATTTAAGACCAGAAGCGGTCCTCTCCCAGCACACACAGTTTTGTGCAAAACCACATTACTAACATTTTCTAACTGCTCTCAGCTCTGGCACACGCTGACATTATTTATGGGTGAAAGGTTCCCTGCCTTGCAGATGCTACAATCCAAGTGGTTTGCCACCACGTCATGACCCCCAGGTCCTGCAGCCTGGCTTTATGTAACACATGCAATGTAGTGGAAAATGAACATATGACAGGACTACTGTACGCTAGGTTGCTTTCTCTCACGGGATAAGCTATAATATGTTTGCACTCAAAGAATACTGCAAGTGGCAAACGCTGGACTTTGCATATCTGCCATTTCAAAAGAGAATAAGAGAATGGTAGATCTGTGGTATAAATAAGTTATAGATGGTGTAGAGTGTCAAACGGTGGTGATTTCAGAATGATGTCTTGCAGTGTTAACATATTGTTCAGTCAGCATTTTACACCTGAGTTAACATTGCTACGGCTTCGTGTGAGGTTTTAATACCCCTTCACTTGAAGGTCTAAGAGAGGTCCTGTAGGGCTCTGACACATCAGGCAAACTGACGGCTATCGCTGAACATCTGTCACCCTAGTTTCTGTGGTGAGTCCAGAGATTGTAAAAATAATGGTTGTAATAATGGTTGTAACTAATGTGATATCTCTCATTGATTTGTGGACTCCATCCTATCTTGGTATTTTGGAGCCAGAATTGACCATAATTGGGCGAGAGGCTGGCGTTGTGAAGAGTGAGGGCTGGATACCACTGAGAAGCCGAAGACACTATCAGCGGACAGCCTGTCAGTCAGAGTGGCTCGCTCTTAATTATAAGCCTTAATGAAATGTAAATAGGTGAGTTATATGAAAATTCACTTTTTTGTAGTTGTCATGAGTGCAGATGCTACAGAGACTAAAACAATTGTATGTATCAGGCTATAAACATGTTTTATTCTGCTGTGAAGTTGGGTTTAAACTTTGGGGTCTGAGTAGCTCACACAGTGAGTGGCCATTCAAAAAATTACATATTTTGGCACCTTTGGCACGTTTATTTTACAACCCTAGAGGCTGCCGCAGTGCACGGAAAGGGAAATTCGGAAAGTAAACATCTAAAATAAATAGGTACATTAGGGTTTGTTTTTTTTTTAGCCATTGAGCTCTTCAGCATAAATGGTTCATAATTCTGTTATTTTTTGTGAGTGCACAGTAAATACATATTTTTTCTTCTTTCGGGTTGTGTTAATGTGCTAACTGGCAAACTAAAAATCTTTCATACATCCTGTTGGTATTCTGGTTTCACCTTTTGAATGACAGAGACTACCGCTGCCTGCTGCTACGGAGAGTTGTTTTACTCTCACACAGGCTCAGAGCGCACGTGCTAGTTTGCAGTTGGCTCTACACTTTACGGTGTCAGTTTAAGTGTAACTTTGTTGCCAGGATACAGGCAACGTGGGGTGAGACAACAGTCAGCCTTTATTAGTTTAGTGTATCTGGGCCTTAACGCAAAAGACAAGTTTTAAAATATAAATTGTGAATGATGTGGTCTCATAGGAATTAAAAAGCTGTATAACTGCAGGACAAATTGTGGTGATTTTAGTATATTTTAAATTCTGGATCTGTCAGCATAAAGAAAAGGAAAACAGAGGTTTGTTTTGCATTGATCTTGGACAGCAAAGTTATTCCTGGGATGTCAGCTTGTGTCAGCTCTTGTTCGTCTGTCTATTTTCATCAGCGGTTGCTGCAGGACACTGTCACTTCAGCTCACAGAATATATCAGTAAAGAAAACATCTGATATGATAACAGAACTGTATTATCTGTTTAATCGAGGAATGGATCTGATCTTTCCAGTGATGTCATCACCTCACCCACTGCATAAACTCGCTGACTGAAGAAGAGGCGTGGAGTTAATATAGCGTAGGGAAACAGGAAGAGCTGAATGATGAATGCCAAGCTGTCCCCCAAAGACAGAGCACGCACTTAGTACAAACGCAGTAATCTTCCAGCATATGCTCATTCTTGGACTGTATTTCTGTTGTAATGCAAAAGACAGCCGCAAATAAGACAACGCGAGCTAGTGAATACATTTGTGGAGTTCTTGATTCTACTGGGGTTTGATAGTTTATATCTTTCAATTTATGAGTGAATTTTTAAACCGTTATTTATCCAGGGAAGGTTTGCTGAGCTTTGCCCCGCCTGTTCCTTTTAAGCAATCCCCCCTTGCTTCTCATTCATATTACACATTCAGGCACTTTGGAGATGCCTCATGCAGCTGCCGTATTCCTCAGGTGATTACTGAGCAGCCCTGCTGGAGGTGCTGGGGTTTAGCTGCCTTTTCCTGGTCAAAGATTGTTGTTGGGCGACAGGAAAGTGTTTGTCATTTACAATGCCAGACTTGTAGATTTAAATCTGCAAAACTTTTGTCACAAACACACTTCCCAGACCCTCCAGGGAGAGGAGAGTGTTACACGTTTACTTAACTTGCCATGAATTTAGAGCGCAGATGTGAACTAATGACATCTGGCAGGAATGGCTGCTGTGCACTGGAAGCCCGCTGCTTATGTCTTGTTTGTGGTGAAGGCGGATGTGCATCCATTGGATGTATGTGTCTGTTCGTGTTAGTGGCAAAACACAGCGGCTGGAGAGGCCTGAGGTGAGCTCTCGGGGAGCGAGCGGTGACATCACCTCAGAGTGTCTGACATCATCGGTAACAGTAATAGGGATGAATGAATGTTCACAGTGGTACGCGTCTGTGTCCACATGAACACATTTCAGGGCCAGCTGATTAGACTTAGACACACATACACGCACACCCATAGGCCAAATTAACTTATTTACACTTTAGCTGTTATAATTTATATTTCTAACAAATTATCAAGTAACAATATGAGAGAATTATCCCTCGAATCTGCAGAAGCCCTTGGCAACTTTTTTAGTTCACTGTCACCGCTGTCATCTATTAGCAACTAGCTGGTGAATATAGTGGAGCATTAAGCAGCTAAAGAGCCAAGTATTCCCCACAGGAGTTGGTAAAGACCAAAAATTAAGTTAGAAAAGAGAATATATAGGATTTATATTTACCAGGTGAACAGAAACATTACTCAAGTGAATGCCAATATTGATTATCGTCAGTCTGTCGTGGTTTGTTTCACATGCGATGTATAAAATGACAATATCGTGAAGACTGAGTTTAACCCATAGGGCCTGCTTTAGTATTGCACACACTTATATTGTTATACATTCATGATTTTATGCTGAGTTAATTTTTTAACCAACATCATTCATCAATCATCAATCATAAATATCAAATATTCATTAATTTCAGAATTTTAACCATCTAAATTCCAGGTTTTTGTCATGATGCCACTATGTTTTTAGATGAAAAAACAACAACAACAACAAAAAATGAATATTTTTTAATATTCTACATGCTAAGTAGATTTTTTTTGATTATCATAGTCTAGGATATGTAAATGATTAGCAGCAACATAGATTCTTATAAAAAAATATTTGAGCTGTGTCAGATACTCACACTCATACGGCTCTGCACAGAAAATGTACTTTTCAAATTCAGGCTATAAAAATATTATACATTCACATGATTTTCTTCTTTCATTGACTTTATTTTTAACCTACATCAGCCCTAATCATAAATATCGAATATAAAGTAATTTTCAGAATTTTAACCGTTTGAATGCCAGGTTTTTGTCATGATGCCACCATGATTTTAGATGTAAAAATATACAATATACTGCTGATACTACTGATTTCACAGCCTGGGATTTGTCAATGATTTGCAATGTAATATGTTAGTGTTGTGTCAACACCTTGTGTCTACTGCTATCAAGTGGCAAAAAAATGAAAAAATGAAAAATAAAAATCATTGCATGATTTGTTAAGATTGGCTTCACTTTAAGTAAGATGTATTCACTTAAAATAACTTTTTTTGATAGTTTTGTCATCTACGGTGATAATACCAAGGCAACTTTAAGATAAACAAACAAAATGAATCACCCACGGAAGGGTTGTATTTACATACATTAAGAGTTTTGCTTTATAAAGTGCATAACAGTGGAACCATGTTCATTGCATTGGACATCCTGCATTTTCCATATGGTGCTGTATGATGATGTTAGAAGAATAGTATCATGATTATAATTTGAACCACACTGATCACACAACACTCAAGGTCAGAAAATTGATTTCTTTTTCTTGTAACATGCCTGTAACCTGGCATCAACTGTACACACACAAACTCTTTAATCCTTGGGGTGCACACAAAAAGACTGCTGAAAGCAACAACTGGAAATAAATGATTTCTGAGTGCAATGAAACAAACAAACAAGGGGCTTTTTTTCCCAGTGAGTGTTTCCTAAGATGATAAAAACACTGTTTCTCTAATTAAAAATATCAGGTCATGAATTACAGTACTTATGTAAAGGTGGCTGCAGAGGACCTCCTTTCTTCAGCTTCAGTGTTTGTTTTGAGCTTAACATTGTGTTCTGGCAGCTGAACTGCTGCTCTTTACACATTCATATTACTGTGTGTGTGTGTGTGCGTGCGTGTGTGTTTGGAAATGTCAGAGTATCTCGTAGTTTTTTTGATTGTTTACTTGTTAATGTGTGCTGATGTGTCAACTCCTCTGGGTATGAGTGAGTGAATGTTCATGTTTTGAAGAAAATAGAAACACCTGCTACATACAGTAGACATACAGGATAAACCACGTGACCCCTTATTAATTTCATCTGCTACAACAAATCTACCTCAACCATGACAGAGTGTGGATGTGGATGAAGCGGAGAAGACAGGTTAAGGAGGTTGAAGCTCAGCATCAGGAAGGTGTTCCTAATAATTCACACGGTGTGTGTGTGTGTGTGTGTGTGTGTGTGTGTGTGTGTGTGTGTGTGTGTGTGTGTGTGTGTGTGAGTGAGTGAGAGAGAGAGAGAGAGAGAAAAGGGGGTGGAGGACTGAACACGCACTGGTTCATGCATCATGGACTTGCTGAAAAGTGAGCTGTGAAGAATGAGCGGATGTGTAATCCCCGCCGGAAGATGTATGCGTGAAAACATATTTTTGTCTCATACACCAATGGCTCTGAAGGCTCGTAGTTAATGGGGTTTGCAAAGGCATGTGCACTGATGAACTTTTATGGGAAGTGACAGTGTAGTGATGGTGTGCCATGTAGTCATGAATATCTGAGAGCTGTGGAGTGGAAGCTGTCAAACCATCCTGGTTAGTCTTTTAAAGGTTCTCCAGGTCTTAGTAGACATGGATGCCTGGTGTTGTGGATGAGATGTGGATCACTTCACCTCTGCTGCACTCTGCTTTTGGGCTTTGATACACCTTTCTCAGATAAGCAGAAGGAACTCCACACTAGGCTACTGGATGGAGCAAATCAACCATACTGGTTGTTTTATGAATGTCTTAAAGGAAACTAGGGCTGCAACAAAGAATCGATAAAAACGATATTCCCTGTTCGTCATAAGTATCGGAACCCAGTTCTATTGAGGACGTGGTTTTGCTTTTTTTCAAAACCCGAAAATCAGCAATGTTTGAGCTTATCGATATTGCTGTCAGGTCCAATGGGTCCTTATAACGCAACATTGCATCTCTAGTTGAGTCACGTCATTTAAATCCAATCACTGGTCCACTTACATCGATTGTACATCAAATTAAACCTTAATGCAGTACTTTGGACTGTCTTTCAGTTAAAAAATAACTATTTTAAGTCAGTCAGCTGATGCGACACAGCCGGCACAGTCTTCATCATCATCCACTCAAAGCAGCAGTGGTAAACACACCAAGACGTTGGAACAAGTCCCGTCGGTTAAAAATAGTAATCTAACGTTGAAATCCAAGTTGAAATCGGCAGGATAGGAACTACTTAGCTAAATAAACAAGGTTGCAAAAGGTTTCATTGTGTTCAAGGTTGGCTCAGTAAAATGACTATTAGGCAAAAGGTAAATAAAACCTCATGATGATGTATTCAAGTGTAACATCAAGAAAAAAGTTTTTGGCAAGAAACTTGAATGATACAGTTGTTTGAGTGAGAAATTTGTTTTCCCAGCAATATAAAACACAGTGAAACCAGTTTACATCCTATTATCAAGGAAACGTAATCTTCTTTGTCAGCGTTGTTATTTGCTTCCCAGTTTTGGATAATAATACTACTGGATCATGTTTGGTTGTGAAAACTTTGGTTTAGAAGATTTTAGTGGTGATCTTTTACGGTTCTTTTACTGCAATACTACTAATATGAGCATTTTACTAATATGAGCATTTTAGAAAGAGGGTGAATACAGGTGTTCCAGCACAGACAGTATGTTGCCTAGACCTAACCACGTGCTTTTGTTGCACAAGAAAACAGTCATAAATATGAGGTGTTTTACCAAAATTTTGAGTTTATTTTGAAAAAAAAAATTGTATGCATCTGATGAGCAGAAACTGTTTTTTCCCTGTGAAACCGGAATTATATTTTGAAAAAACACAATGCATGCAGCAGGGGTGAATTGACACTCCCTCCCAAAACGTCAACAACAAAGACAGGAGGATATCTGGCATGTAATATGTAGACGTGAATAGCGCTGACCCAAAAGCAATATTTGACTAGTTGGGATGACAGTGTGTCAGTCCAGCAGAAAATAGGCCAACTTTGCCTCACTCTACATCGCCATCCTCTTGATAGCTCGCCAGCGAAGGCAAAAGTAAAAGCCAACCCTAGATTCACTCTTATTTTGGATTGAGCTTTGTCCACTTGGCGTTTCACCCCACTTTTTTTGTGTTTTTTACGGCGTTACTCAGTCGCTTCCATTTTATTAAGTCCCAGACTCACTTGCATGCTGTTGTTGGCTGGGGGTGACACACCACTGCCCGGAGGTTGCAGCCTATAAACATCCCGGCCACAGCAGAATAAAAAGAAAATAGATCCAGGGAGACGGCAGCGTTTCTCCAGATAAATACACTGCCACACACTTCTAGTGGGTCATAAGTAATGACCGAGAGGGATTACATTGCATGAGTCTATACATTGTTTTCCAGGAAAATCCTGCAGCAATCATCTGTTGTTTATCATCAAAGCTAAATCACTCAATCAGGAAGGATGTTTATGTCCAACACAAGAGATTGTACGAGCGAGGCCTCATCATTTACCGAGGCACAAAGAAGCCACTATTTATATGTAGCTTTGAAAGCTTCAGCTATGTCAGCTGCCTAAGTCAACGTCATTATCATTTTAACTTCATTGATAAAAACTCAGAAAGATAAGGTAAATTTAATCAAGTCCATCGATGTTTCAGCTCATGGGATCAAAATGTTAGTGGAATTAATGCGATCTGCAGTGTCTGTCTATTAAGAGCATGTTGAACACAGTGTGCAGCTCTTATCTGAAGCATCCTGCCAGTGAAGAAATGCTGGCTGCTCACTCAGCTGAGCGATGGGGCCAGGTGGAACCAACCATGTCCGTCCTATGGTCTTCATCTCACTGCTGCCAAACAAATGACGGTCTGATAGATTTCTGAGAGGTGACAAATATATGTTTGAACTGAAGCCGCAAATCAGGTGATATTTTGTACTAATATTCACTATGTTATCATTTTATTTTAATACTCCCAAAAATCAAAGGCTTTTAGGGTCAGATTAGCCTTTCATTTAATGTTTTGCTTCAACCTGTGTTGAGCTGAAGTCTAATTTGCTTAGACTGCGGCTAAATATGCAGTCAAACGTTCAGACTGACTTCTAGGCTGTCCACAAGGTGCAGTTTGGACATCTGCAAGTTCAGAATAAAATCAAATTGTAGTTACATCATAGTCAAAATACTTATCCAAAACAAAGTTGATCGAGGTCATGCATCATTAAACCTGGAGAAGACTTTTGTGTAATTGTACTAATCAAGTACATTTTTTAAGTTTTCTAAAATGAATGCACAGGAGTCAGTAAAAATACTTTTAGGAAAAGGGAAATGTACAGGACAGGTCAACGCAATCAGCATCTTATCAAAAAACTGCAATCGCTATCAATCAACAAGTTACCTTCATAACCACAACTCCATGTCTGCACTTTATTTATTTTATTTATTTTTTTACAGTGGTGAGATACTCAGATCATGTGTTAACTCAGGCATTTATCACTGCCCTCATTTTTTTGTCCTCAGCTGTTATTTTTTGTTTCTGAGCTAATTCAGCTTAGCCCCGTCAACACTTTTTGTGTGCTCAGCGTTTATGCCCCATCATTAAAACTTATATAGAATACAGTTTGATAACTGTGCTCCCAGGCTGGTGCACCTGTAAACAACTCATAAATAAAGTTATCGTGTGGCAGAATGTGTTTGTAAGGAGGCACACCGTTGGACCTCAGTGTTATTCACAAAATTTTATTCTTGTCAGACTCTAAAACATGTTTTGACTTGAGGTTACTAAAAGTCTGTTGAACCCAGACTAATGAGATTCTTCTTTTGTAGGTTGGCACTTCCTTAAGGCACAATGACCCACCTAATCTTTCCAGTTGTACAGCAAAATTTGCTTACATAAATACCTACTATGCAGAGTTAAAAATAATTAAACCCCCTTTACCACTAGACAAAAAAGGCAAAACCCAGATGTTAGCAGGTGTTAGTGGACCGACAAACATCTGGGTTTTGTCTTTAAAAGGAAAAGTTAGTCATTCCAAGGACAAATGACTCAGCTCTCAACAGCAGTGATTGAAATATGACACCTGGGTGGGCACAAGAGCTGTACCTGACACAGAATTGTGTCCGGATAAGTGACTGTTTTTTGCTTTCTTTCCATAAAGCATTTAAGAAATTGAAAGTGCTTCAGCGCAACATTCATATAACATAGTAAACAAACTTACTAATGCGTGCTTACTTCACTAACAACAGATCAGAAATGTACAACACTTGAGGATTCTGCATTCGACATCAATGATTTGAATGCTCGACTTTTAGGGTCAGCCCGAGTGAGGACACTTTTTTTTTTTAGTTGTCAGATTGAGTTGTCAATCAAAGCTTGTCACTTCTTACAGTATCTTCTGCAACTCTTTCCCACAAATAATGTTCATCTCCATCCAGGCAGCACTTAAACATAATTACAAATGAGTCTGTGTTGCATTTGAAAGACTGAAAGTGTACCAGACATGAAAAAGAAGTTGCTGCCAAAACATTTTCACTGGCCTCCATGCTGCTTTCTACTGTTTGTAATGTTGAAAGTGACACACCAGGAAAAAAAACCAAACAGGTTTATTGCCTATTTTCGCATGTTTTTTTTTCTCATATTTAAAAATCCTGCTTATAAGACAGGATAAACTTTATTGTCCCAAAGGAAATTTGTCTTGGGCAGAAGTGCCAAGTGCAGCTGCAGAATGAAACTTGACTTAAGATCCACAGCTACATGCATATACTTTTGCTGTTATTAAATGGCAGATTGATGAGTATTACTGGTATTATTGCTGTCATTTTTTTTTCTTCCACTACTTTCTCTGTCTTCTGCTGCACTTACTTATAATGTAGTTCTGCCTTTTTGATAAAAGGTTTCTAAGCTATTCCCTTTGGGTTTTTACCCCCCAGTCTCTCTGTCTGTCTGCCAGCTGTTAGTCAGACGCTGCTGAGGCAACATGAGTTGAGGTGTTATGAGTGAGAAGTTTCAGTGTCAACCCTTTGGGTAATAAGACAATGACACAGTTCCTAGTCTATCTCTGGATTGAGGACAGATGACTATAATTGTTCTTTATCTCATAGGGACAGCTTGGCTCGACCCGCTTTCAATCAGCATGGTGACACCGAGGAGAGAAACAAAAACACGCAGGGGTCAGGGCACAGGGAGCGTGACTTGCAAGTGCAGCTATGCTAACACGGTCGGGGTTCAGCTCAGCGTGGCTTAAAACAGGGTTCCCATGGTCATGGAAAACCTGGAAAAGTCATGGAATTTCACAATCACATTTTCCTGGCCTGGAAAAGTTATGGGATGAGTCAAAATCATTGAAAGTTTTGTAAAAATCATGAAAATTTGTTGTGTGTAGTAAATTAAATGACATTAATGTAACATAATGGTGAATTTATTTTCTGCATCTGGTGACCCTACATAGCTGCAATATACGTCAATGTCTGACAACGTTTTGGTTGTGTTTTTGTTTATTTTCTCATCACAAATTTTTCTTCATTTTCTCCCCGCACTTCGTCTCCCCCTTTGTACATGACCATGAGGCATGTCAAATAATTTATTAAGTACTTTTTGCTTAGGGGAGCAGCATACAATTTTAAATGGCTGTATTTTTTTTACCGCCAGTTTTAAAAGAAAACATGCCTCAGTGATTTTTTAAAAATTTTTTTTAAGAATAATCAGCATTATTTAGTTTTTACATATGCATTTGCCATTTTTTAAAAATATATTTTATATATATTTACTGAAAATATTTTGGTGATGTAAAAAGAAATGATCAGAATTTCACAGCTGAGCATAGCCAAAAACTGTAAAATCACAGATGATTGTTTTATTGAATTTTTGTTTTCTATTTTTGATTTTCAAATTTCTGACAGCCGAGAAGTTTTAAAATTTTGGCCATGAAAATGTGTGGGAACCCTGTTAAAGTTACGCTTTAGAAAATGTGTATTATCAAAGAAAATATAGTTTGGCATGCATAACAGAGATTCAACAACCAATATATACAGTATACTGTGTACTTAAAGGGGTACAACGGGTGTGAAGAGTACATGCACATACAGGCAAAGACTAAATAAGGACACAGCAGCCACCATAGCAAGTGCAAGTGCAACCCAGCAATCTGCAGAATTGGCTTCAGCTATAAAAAGAAGACACAGAAAATGGCACATTAGTTTTGAGTGCAGTCATTGTGACATTCACAATCAGGTAAAGTAAACAACCAGCTACTGTGCTTCTGTGGAGACCATAAGTAGGAAGTTCAGCTACAGTGACCAACTAGAGCACCTCTATGCAAAATTATTGATGTCGCTATACTCATGAATGAGTTTGTCAAAGTATGGTGAATGGATCAGTGTGCAGGCACTGATGGCAAGGCAACATTTTGTTATTTTATAGTGCTAAATCTGTGTTGCAGTCAGTAAAACAGTGGGATTAGTATGCATATGTTATCAGTACTTGTGGTAGGCGCTCAGTGCACCACAGCACTCTGACGCTTAAGTGATAGGAGGTTTAGAATATCTGGCACCATAAATTCAATTATCATGGGGAGGAGATAACATATTGGCTTACTGTACCATGTTGCTCTTGTCCAAAGCGAACCCAGTGTAAGTAATGGCTCAATGATATTAGGTGAGAAGCCAAACAGAACCAGCGGCAGTTTAACTAGAGGACGGGGGCATCTATAAACCTCTCCCTGACATCAATAGCTCTGCTTTCTCAATCTCTGCTCTGTGCTTTATGGCACCTGCAGATGTCAGCAACACGGAAAGCTATTTTGCCTTGCTTGAGGGACCTCTATCACTCAAATTGTTATTTGTAGCAAACGACTGATGCACGCAAAAGAGTTTGTCCGAGAGTTGGCAAGCCCTGGATTTTAAATAATACTTAACAGTTATATTACCATAATAATGGCATTTCAAGGTCGGAATATAGCCACTACAGTTAACATGGTAATGAGGTTTAGGAAGGTGTCTTTGTTTCACAGTCTTCAGTTTGCAAACACAAAGGCACGCACGCACACACACGCACACACACACACACACACACACACACACACACACACACACACACACACACACACACACACACTAAAACACACCAGCGGTTTGCTCAAGCACTTTATTTAAGTACAATTTTCTACTCCACTACATTTATATGAAAGCTTTAGTTACTTTGCAAATCAAGATTGTAAAAGGTCTTGTTGTGCAACTCAATACCCCTCCCCTCATTTTACAAGAATAAAGTAGAGCTTGCAATGGCTTTTACGTAAACATAAAAACGTAAGAGGTGCTCCGTAGAGTCAGTGTTTGGTTTGTATGTTACTCACCGAAAGCGACATAAGTGAGTGCATAAGAGCGTTCTATCATCCTCCAATACACACTGACCCATCTTCCATGAATGCCGTTTTGGCGTCTCTGCCAAAACGGCAAAACTGCGTTTCAGTCAGTGAGCAACAGCCCCTGGGGACTGAAGTAGACAGCAGCTGGCTAACCTGCTGACTTCACCTGGCAAAGAGCATACATTTATATTACCAAAATTGTTTTTATGTCAGCTTCATGAGAAGAATAGTGAAAGAACTGTGTTTTTATGTATTGATTCATTGATTTTATTTCCTCGCCCACCATAGCAAGTGAGGGGAGTCTGCCTGCTGTGGAACATGCAAGATGATCAATTAATGTCGATACAGTGTGTACATTCAAAACACGTTTTAAAGAGCTGTGTCTATGGAGATCATGCTTCACTTAGCGACAGAATTGATTTGAAGTATTATAAAAAAAACAGCGGGTCTGAGTCAGTGTGGATTGATACATTTATCAAAATGAAAGCACATCTGTTTTGTGAGACACACGAGTGACAGATGTAAAAAACACTTGTAAAAACGCCTGCAGAGGGAATTGACTTCAATCCTACACACTTGTCCTATATAATATGTTGGTATGAGGTACCTAACAGTATATAAACGTGTTACTGCTAGATACTCTATAAACTTTCCTTAAAGATGAGGGCTGGGTATTGTCAAGAACCTCACAATTCAATTCAACTTTGATTCTTTGGGTCACGATTCAATTCTATTTTGATCTAACTCGATATTGATCCAGTTGCTTCAATATCGATTCTGTTATGTGTGTTGATGTCAGAAATACCCAGATAATTCATTCCAGTACCTTCTGATATGTGCTCAATAAAGTAGACATTATCTGTATTGATTTAGAACAAACTGACACCAAAACGTATCATACCATTACATTATTCTTTGTTACATAAAAATGAAAACTAAAATAAATTTAAAGTACAGAAAAGTGCACATTTTTTCCTGAGCCGAACTTAACAAAAGTAATAAAACATTTATGCAGATTTATCTACCTGCATTCGTGTGTGATCCACAGCTTTAGCGTTAGCAACAGGTTGCAAAACATCTGCGTGGCTCAAATGGTTACGTTTGTTTGTCGTATTGTTGCATTGTAACTACTATCGACTTTGTGCATCCAAACGTCGGCTTTTAATGTTCTCGGTTCTAATTTTAACACACTGCTACCTCGCACCGCTGTCGACATTTTAATAAATAAACAACAGACGTTGTTTGGGAGTCAAGCGGGGCCTCTGAACAACGTCAATCACACTCAGGCGGCACACACAGTGCCCCCACAGGAGTGGGGCGTCATTACAACAGAAATAATCAATTCAGGATTTTATGAATCAATGTGAATTGGCATGAAACTGATGAATTGATTTTTTTTTTAGCCCTATTAAAGATGGCACTAAATTAAGCTGAATAGCTGAATTTTGTCTCACGTTTACCAGCTGCAACATTAAGCCTCATTCTCACTGCACAAAAAAAACAAGTAACACCTGCTAACATCAGACTTTATAAGGCAATGGGAAGGTGTACAATCGGCATTCACACCTAGGGTAAATGACTCTGAAGTAGTCACAAGTATTTATTGCCTCTGGTATTGATGGGAACACAACACCTGGGTGAATGCGCTTATTTCGCTTTCTTAACTGGCGAGATGCAATGACGCACCACCACTAATTGCCGTTTGTCTTCTCTTAAGCAGCACTAAAACATTGATCCAAATTCCAAGTCCAAGTCTGCACTGAGTTTGAAAGAGAGACTGAATAAGTAAGAGACATATAAAGAGAAGTAACCTCTGTGTAGTTTTCACAGCAGACCTCTGTCCATGCTGCTGTCTACTCTTTACCTGTTCTCCACTCCAAGGAAGGCACGGGCATACCAACATAAAGACAGAAACCCTCACACACACAAAAGGCATATTCATCTGCTGCAGAACCATGTACACAGCTCTGCTCTAGTAGCAAAGGGAAAGTAGTTTGTGGCATTTTGTTAGTGGGTTTACCTGTGTTTGAAAAAACTGCGTGCTTACACTACTCATCACCATCATTGATGCTTATTCCTTAATGCATCACTGAAATGAGACATTTTGCACAATTTATATTCTTACTTCTTACTTTAAGTGAAGTGATTTTATTGTAACAGAGTATTTTTATATTGTGATAACAGTACTTACTCTAAGTAAATCTAGTGAAATATCAGGATCTCACTTCCCTGCACTGAACCCTAATGGTAACTGGCAAAGAAAAAAAACCTTGTGGGAATATTAGTTACTTCCTCTCTTGTGTTTTGGCTATTAGAGAGTGCTTTAGTTTCGTGTTTCTTAGCCAAATTATGGTTTATTGGCTGTGCTGATTGTTGTGGCCTCCAGTGCAGCTCTGCCTCTGAGAAATGTTGATAATACTAAAACACATGATTGAGTATTTCTGATGTCTGAGGGACTTTAACTGAATTTTGGAGTGCCAGCTGGAAGTCATAGTGGCATTATATGTCCTGTCTTTCGCAGCAGCAAAGTTTCTTCTACAAGTAGTTTAAATGAGCCATCAGACAGTAGCACTATTTCTGACGGTTGCCACGGAACATAAAACAGGTTGAAAAAAATTCAAAATTGCACAAAGTTATGTGATTTTACCTGATATATTCTTGTAAGTCCATGTGAACACACACACACACACACTCTAGGAGCTCTCTTTCTCCCCATTCATCTCTATTTTCTCCTTAGCACACTGAATATCACCTTCACAGTCAGGTGGAGAGTAGGGCTGCACCTCTGAATAAAGCAGCAGCAGCAGCAGCAGCAGCAGAGAGAGATGTCCAGCGTCTTATTCTCCCCTCCTGGTGTTTATTTATTCACACCCTGAGTGAAAAGGGCCTTACAGAGCAACCTGGAGTTTCCTGTGTAGCCTGTCAGACTGTTTAGAGCAAAATGCAGGAGAGATCTAAAGTCAGTGAAAGATAAAAAAAAAAAAAAAAAGGTGTTGGACAGGGGAGTTATGGGAGAAAACATGAGAGTGAGGGAGTGTAAGAGCAAAAATCACATCATGTATCAGAGAGAGACTGAGCAGTGTCTAATCAGCCTTTGTGAATTATGCCACACATCCAAAAGAAGAAAATCGTGTAATGCATTTTTTAAATGTTTCCTATGGAAGTTTAAGTTAAATAGTGATGTGAATAATGACTTGATTTGGACAGATTAGGCATGCAGCCCACATTGTGTTGCACAGTGTAGGCGTACAACAGCACAGAAGCAGCCTGGACGCAGTGAAGTTTACCTGCTCATCGTGACCTCACAGAAATATCTGATGCTTCTCCCATCAATGGGGTGCTTATTTTGTTTTTATAATCATAAGCTCCTACATTATTGCATTGCATGTCATGTACTTTTTGTTCTCGGATATGGACAACGTTGGCAGACACAAATAGATTCTTAAATAATTTTTTTTTTCCTCGTGTTTATCGACAGGAGGAAAATGCTTCAGCCTAGATACCTGATGGAAACACATTTTATATTTGTGACATTTTAAAAGTTTGCGAGGACAGATTTACTTGACATTTTGATAGAGATGTTGCTGGACTGAGAGAGTTCCAGTTATAGTTAAAAGACATTAGGTAAGTGAAGGAGAGATGTGAGCAGAGAGCGAGGGAGAGAGTGCGAGCGAAAGAGAGAGGCAGAGAGAGTTGTGGGAGTGAGTGTAAGCGAGTGGGAGACTGAGAGCGAGCCAGAGAGCAGAGGGAGATTGTGAGAGAAGGCTACTGCACAGATATAACAGGCATCTTTGCTATTGGCCGAAGCTTGAATGATCTCAAGCCGTTCATGTCATTCATGTGTGTTTACTTGCAAGTTACGTGAAGCTCATTCAGAATCTTGGGGGTAAAAAAACCTCATCACAATTAAATTTTAAAGAAAAATATTGAAAGTTTTGCAGCTTCTTGGATATTTGCATTGATTTTAACAGTAAAATCAAACAATGTAATGTGCTGATTTGGTGCATTTTTTATTTGAAATATATATTGTGGCATGCTCTTGCTGTGTGGCCAAGCTTTTCATAAAGATTGCATTGAGTTGCAATCATGCAAGTAAATGCAAATGAATGACAGGGACATCTTGAGGTTGTTTGCGCTACTACTGCCTGCATCTCCCCACAAGTGTTGAACATGGACGAACACCAAAGTACCAAACACAAAAGTTGAACAGATGGAGTCATTTGTATTTATTGTTCATTGTGCAGTTATTATTAGAGATGTGTTAATCCTAACATGTGTGCCTGTATAAAGCATTAACGTTTGGCAGGGAGATTAAGAAATGTGGTCTGAGAAAGAACAGAAAGGCCACATGTAAGAGAAAGGGAGCGATGAGACTAAAAGTCAGGTAGGTGCATTTGAATTTAGATTCGGAGAGGCAGGAGGAAACATCACAGAGATCTAGAAATAAAAATAGAAGAGTGTGAGAGAAGATGGAGGAGTGAGAGGGAACAGGAGAGAGGTGAATGGTAGAAATGTGATTCTAGGACAGATAATTTAGTTTTTTTTTTAAATCCCAGATAGAGGAACATAGAGGATGAAAGGATGGAAGAGTGGCAGCGTAAATACAAAAGGGAAGGGAGGAAAAGGCACAGAGATAGAGATAAAAGGAATCGATGGGGCCGGGGGGTATAACGGGAAGGCAGCATCCAGGAAGAAGGAGAAGCCAGAGAGGGAGCCAGAGAGCGAAGGGGTGGGGGGGCTGAGAAACAGATGGGCAGAAGGAGGAGGGGAGATATGGATGGGAAAAGGGAGGAGGGGGGGTCGAGATGAGGCTGCCAGGAGTTAGTATCGAAAGTTGGACTTCATTGGGATTCATGGCGAGATGATGGCCACATCGATTCCCCCCTCCGCCTTTAGACATATTGCATTTTGTTTTTTATCTCGAGGTCGGCTCATGTGTGGAGCTGAAATCTACAGTAAATCTGTTCAGCCCAAGTTTTACTGCCGAGGAGTGGGTTCAGATCATGTTCAAGTCCATTTTAAAAGAACTCTCATGTCATTCGTAAGTTGAGATACAGTACTGCCTCAGTCTCACCATAGATTTGTTGTTTTAGCAAAGTTGTAACGAGGATATCTTTATATCCATTTCTCAGTCTATTCATTAAGATACGAACAAAGAATACAGAGAACACATGCAATGCATTAAAACACCAAAAAAGTCGGAACAAAATGGCTTTGAATCGTATAACCACAACAAATGTTTTAAACAATCAATATCAAGCTTTAGGAATGTCTTGAATGCCACCTGGTGTAAATACCCCAGAAGATAAGTCCTGTAAATCTCATATTGTCTGCCCAAGACAGTTAAAGACATGCTTGGTGGAAAGGTAGATCACACTGAATACTTGCAACTGTAGCCTGTTTAAGTTCTTTTAGTCTGAAATATTTGCGTTTTTAATATTGTATGCATATTTCCTGTGTGTTCTGGTTGTATTTTAGTAGAGAGACTATTGAAAAATAAATAAGATGATTACAACTTTGCCAAAATAACAAAGTTTAAGGTAGCGTAACATGTCAGTCAGTATTTCTTCTCTCCCTAATGGCTGTGAAACAATGTTTTCGCGACTCTTAAAGGTCTAGTGTGTAGGATTTTATAGCAACTAGTGGTGAGACTGCTGATTTCAGTCAACTAAAGCTTGCGTGTAGGAGAACCGTAGTTTTCAAATCAAAAATGTCAATGGCCCTGTCTAGAGCCAGTTTTTGGCTTGTCTGTTCCGGGCAACTGTTGAAACAACATGGCATGGAAGATACAAACAGATACATGTAGATACAAACAGCTCATTCCAAGGTAATTAAAATACGACTCTAAGTTTCAGGTGATATGAATATTATATTCCATTTCTGCCAATATATAGCCCTAAGTCATACACACTGGACCTTTGAATGCAAAAATTCATTCTGAAGTGCACTTAAAGCTAAAGTGTGGGTTCAGCAGTCTGAGTTAGCCAAATCAAATTGGTATAATCAAATATTTTGGCATTCTTAGTTGCCAGATTTCCTCTTTGTGTTGAGCATTGCTCTCCTGTAACGGGGTCGAACTCATGGTTGACAGTTTTTTTTATTTCATGCAGTCTTCCTTGTAAAAACCTGGTGCCTACATTACCCAAAATGCAGCCTGACTGCAGACAGTTTGGGAGTTTGGGTATGCCATGCTTGTGTTTAATGTGGTCTCGAGTTACTCACCTCACGATGAGATGAGGAGGTGAATTTGTGAATCCTAGGACTGCAAAGGAATGGCCTGCCATACTCTTCCTCTGACTGGCTCACCCCGACGTTCTTACCCTGATAACTAACCCAAATCCTCTTACCCAAACCTAACAAATCCAATCCAACAAAGGCAAGAGGCGGGTTTCCGTAACAGATTACAGAATAAAACACACTTGCGGGGTGACTGCGTTTTCATTGAGTTATGTTATGAGAAGTGTTTCCATTGCAGTTTAGCAAAATATGACTTTTTTGTGAGCGTTTAAACTCTTTTGCGATATTTTCGGAAATTGTTGTTTCCATTAGGTGTATTTTGTATTCATAGTTTTAATTTGTGCAATTTGAGGGTTAATTGAAACCTATTGGATACTAGCTAATCATTGGGAGAGCAGGGTGAGTCATTCCTTCACTATCTAGGATTGCAAATGTGCGATGAGGAGCCAGCTACAGAGTTTTGTTAAGATCACTTCTTTTTAACTCCATACCCCCAGTTTTTTTTTTCATTTTCTAAATTGTAGTCTTCAGCCCCAGCCAATGCTGACTCAAATGATATCACTTAAGGCAATTTATCAGCAGTCATGCAGCTCCCCTCTGGAGCCGCAAAAGGCATTATACAACTTTGTGTTTCCCAATAACCGTAAACAGACTTTGACATGCAGAATCAGTGCAGTTCCTCTTTAAGGCAACAATGTGAGATGTCTACGCAGCACACCTTTATGACGTCAGGATTGGTAGAACAGCAACAGTCAATATTTCTAATCTTCTAAACCTGACAATCTCACAATCATGCCACAGCAATTGGCCAAGTATGCAGAGGTGAGAAAGTGTGCTGAACAAGGCCCGAAATTAACAACCGCCAAGTGCTAATCGTGGGTAGATTTTCCGGTTGGTTGATTATTCTTGGAAGGCTATCTCTGACACTGACGGGTAAATGTTTATATCAAATAGTCATGCAGTAAACAACTATTGTATGCTGCAAGTCTTAACTGCGTTTTGGTGTCATCTACAGGCCGTCTGCTACCACATACGCACTTAACGGTCCTGCAAAACTTTTTGTGTCAGTGTTTCATACAGACATCAGCTACCTGCTAAACTATCAACATGATGCTGCTCTGTGAAGAAGAGGGTGATTACTATAGAAAGGTAGAAGTTTCATGCGTTGATTGAAATTGATTTAAATGATTAGGCGTCCAGTACTTTTACCTTTGAATTCACTTTTATGTCTGACATTTAACCACATTCAATAGCAAATACTTCAGTCCAATTTTAAAATCAAGATTATTGAGCTGTATTCAGACTTGACTTGCATAACTGTTGATCAATATATTTAAATATTTTTTTTCCAAATTTTGCTTTGGCCTCTTCCTGAAATTTGTGTTTAACACTATACCTTATTATCTTAATAAAATGTACTAAAACAAATCTATATGTGACCCAGAAATGTATTATTTTGGCCAGTGGATTTTCTTTCATCTACCTGTCCCCAGCGCCAGTGAGTCAAAAACTCAAATTCAGCCATTGTTACTTCTGTGACTTTTTTGTGAAAAACTAGCTGCAACACCATGAGTTTCTTTGAGGACACTTTGTGCGCTGTTATTCCCTTTTATACGATTTGTCGTGTATCGCCCCTCGATGTAACAGCAGGCTTTTCGCCCCACCTTTGACTGTAGCCATTTTGAATGAAGACTTTTTTCTTTAGACGGACTTGAATGACGCATCGTACAAATTTCGTGTCAGCATATTTGGGTCTTTACAGTGCAGTTGCTTTAGGAATGGATCACTTCATAGCCAGTGTGAGGAAAAAAGACATAAGAAAAACTTGATAAAATCCGAACCCGTACAAGATCAGCTACTGTGAGTGTAAAAACCCAGATTAATTCCTGCAGAGCGATACATTGATGGTATATTTGGTACCTTTTGATGTGTTTGACAATGTTGCAGAGCTTGGATTACTGCATGCATACTCAGTGCCAATTTACGCTCACGGTGCGTGTGTACATATAGTTGGAGATGGAAAGAGAAAAGGAGAGGGGGAGGGATGGAGAGACAGAAACAGAGAGAGTAAGAGAGTGAGAGGGAGGTACAAGTCAGTATTTCATGGATGGCTGTGTTGCTATGGGAACAAGATGTGGGCTCCCTATTCCCAAAAAAGTGTCCTCCTTCCTTCCTCCCTTCCTCCCTTTCCTTCCCTCTTTCCCTCTCTCTGTCTCTCATCACTTCATTTCTCTCTTCTTCACGGCGTCCACAGCATCTCCACCTCTCTCTCCTCTTCCCTTTCCTCCCCGATCACATCCCACCACATGCCTCCTCTCTCTCTCTTTCTCTCTCTCTCTCTCTCAATCTCACCCTCTCCTCTGTCATCCATCCTTTTCCCCGCCCACTCATTCACCTCTCTCTCTCTCTGCCCATTCTCTTCCTCTCCTCTTCCTCACTCTTCCCTATTGCCCCCTCTCTGTCCTCCCCTCTCTGTCTCTCTCTTTGCATCCCTCTTTTTCCCTGTCTCTCTCTGATCCCTCTGTCTCTTTAACACTCACTTATATTCTATTCTTTTCTCGGTTGTCATGGCAATAGGCTGGGGGCGTGAGGGAGCGAGCGCGAGCAAGCGAGCGGGAGTGGGTGTTTCGGAAGTGACATCTCTTGGGCAGTAACCTTGTTTCCTGTGTGGTGGAGTTGGGGGCGGATTCAAGGCGCTAGCAGCGCAGCAACAGTGACGCCGTGTGGACGCTTTGGGTGAGCAATGGGGAACCCGGGACGCGCCGCGTGAGGGCTGGGTGAATGATCTGATAGGTGAGAATACTCTCTCTCTCCCCCTCTCCCACTCTCTCTCTGTCACACACACATACACACACGTACACACACACCCGCACATGCACACCTGTACCCTCGTCCTCTCCTCTTCTCTCCTTCATGGTTGAAGTGGACTCATTGTAGGAGGTGAAATTAAAAAGGGATCAAAGCTTTTGCCTGGATTCATCCAGCAGTTTGACTGTATGGGAAGAGCAGTGTTTTACATATTTATTTTGCTCTCGGTCTGCACACAAACAACACAAAACCACACTTGCATGTAGGCACACACATATTATATTGACATACATTGCTTTGAAGTGTAGTGGCAGCTGGTGAGTGCAAGTCTTGTACACTTAAAAAAAAATTTCGGCTTCAGTGAATTGTTGTTTTTTGTAGAAACCTGGTGTTTCAGCTCTGCAGTAGCCCTGAAGAGTTTACAGTAATCAGAAAAGAATATAGTATAAAGGGGAGTTACGTACAGTTTGAGCAAAGGTCGATATAGTAGTGAAATGGAGGATAAGCTGCTGATGGAAGGTGTCAGTGCATTTTTTGCCGATATCTGATATTCTGATATAAAAACAACTCATTTGGCTGATAACTGACACCGATATCAATAAATCCAGTTTCATCCCCACCTAATTTTAGTGATCAAGTCTCCTCTGTAGTTGAATTAACATCATATTATGCATACTCTTATCATGATCGCCTTCCAGCAGATGGAGACATGAAATACAATGCTTTTCACTGTATGTAATATTTGTTCATTGTGCATAATAAGAAAAATATTTCTACTGGAGGAGAACTCCACACCTCACTGAAAAACTTCAACCCTCACATATTTTCATCTTTTCATGTTGCTAATTTGCTAGCAAGCAGGTAACTGGAGTTGAGTTTCTGGCAATTTGATGAACTTAAGTCCAATATTTACTCTTATTTGAGCTTTGTTTTGGTTGTCAAATGCTCCCTAAAAAAATCAGGCTATGTAGCTGCTAAATACTTTATTATAAGGTTCTCAGTGTGCTGTTGTTGTTTATCAGGGCATTCTTTGCTTGAAAGGGGTGGAATTTGTAGTTTGTAAAACCAAAACATGAAGCTAAAAGAAGGGATGTGCTGATCTCATGTATGATATTAGCTTCAATAGCAACCTTATTCAGAGGTTTGCATATCAGCCATGATGTGATCAGTCGATGTTAATTACAGTTCCTTTGTCAGTGTCAAAATTTCTTCTGGCACTTACCTTCAATGAGTGATGTTTGAGCATGGAGATTTCCGTGCCATAGCAATCCCTGGCCTCATGTTACTTCACGTAAAAAAAACTGAATACATTTCTTGTAATGGATTATACACATTTTAAGTTTGGGAAAGAGATTTTTATTTTCATGATTAAACGATTAGTTGTTTGTTTTATAAAATGTTACAAAATAGTAAAAAAAATGTTCTGAAATGTCTTTTTTGTCCACAAGCAAAGATATTCCATTTACTGTCATACAGGTGTAAAGAAAGCAGAAAATATTCACATAAAGAAGCTGGAATCTGAGAACTTCGACTGTCTTTCCTTAAAAATTATTCAGATCTGTTTATTGATAATTTAATTGTTAATTGATGAATTGTTTCATCTCTATATATTCGTACTCAGTACAGAAAAATACCCTGAGTTAAGGCATCAAAATTTGCATCATGATAGGAAAAGTTGGATGTGTGCGCTGCTAAAAAGCTAACAGAGCTGCAAGAGTCAGGTGATAATTCTCTGTTGGTTCGTCTTCCCCAGGTTGAAAGGTAGATTTAACGTGCATAATTTTCGACACCTTTGAGTTTAAAGTTGACAAATGCACATATACAGACGTAAATCCTGGGTGTCGTGCAGGGAAGCATCAGCTCACACAACACAGCTTTATATATGTTCATATACGTAGTTGGCAGTCTACACAATGGTCATCAAAAGGCAAATTCCAAAATGTCTCAGGAAATGCTGTTTTATGTTAGGCCCATTGTGCTTCTCTGTTTGCTTTCAGAGAAAATTAAATGTCATCGCCACAACACCACAATCCACAGTCATTGGGGCGCAGGACCAGAGTAGTGACAGTGGTCAGACCGCCTGCTGAAAAAATCCACCCTCAGGCCAGTGTAAGATGAAGAATAGGACGTTCTGTTTCTGCTTTGGATCATTATACTCTGATAGTCAGGAGAGGCATGTTCTGCTGTTTGGGATGTGTACAGTCTGTGCAGCTTAGGTCTACGTTCACATTAGAAATGTGACTTCTAACTGGAACACGCAAGCGAGAGGACATTTCGCCTGTACTGGCGTCTCTCCATTGGCTCCCTATACAATTTAGAATCCAGCTCAAGATCTTACTGCTCGCTTATGCTGCTCTGAATGGGCTGGCTAAAATCTGCCGTTCTGACCTTTTACATCCACATATTCCATCACGGTCACTGAGGTCTGCCAACAAATCACTTCTTGTCGTCTCGAAAACAAGACTGAAATGTAGGGGAGACAGAGCTTTTGCTCATTTGGCCCCCAAACTCTGGAACAAGCTGCCACCGAGATTCGACCAACCCCCACCCTGCGTGTGTTTAAATCTTGTTTAAAGATCCATTTATTCTGCTTGGCGTTCTCAGACCCTTTATGGGAGTTTCCAGTTTGTGGCTGAGGAATTTATTGCCTCTTTGCAAACAGTCTTTTGTGTCCTGATTTATTTTATTTATGCTATGTTTCATCCATCTGTTGATGTACAGCACTTTGGTCAACTCTATTGTTTTTAAAGGTGCTTTATAAATGAATTTGGATTGGATTGGCAATCTGATTTGTTTGCTCTCATATGACACAGATCTGATTTTGGTGTAGTAGTAATGGACACAGAAATCACATTTTTCCAACAGTTCAGGACCATTTTCATATCCAGTCACTGGCCAGTGTGACCACTGTGAAAACGGTCATATTGGAATTCATGTGTTTTCTTCCCATACATGCATGTTTCCTTAATGTCATGCTTCATGTCCAGCTGCTGGTACAATATAGCTTACACAGTCGTCAGCCAATAGAGTCCAACTTTCAGATCTTGTATGCCCAGGACAGCTTACCTACATGCAATGACAGCGTTGTCGTGAGGCAGACGACGGGTTTTCATTACAGATTTGTGAAAAACTTAAGCAATATTTTCAGAGAGATGACTGCATTTCCACTGAGTGATGTTAGGTGACTTCTTTCAGGATGTTATGCGACTTCTTCTTTGGCAATAACAATCCCGGCAATGGATGTTCAAAAAATTAGCAGGTTTATTTCTATTGCAGCCACCGCACTAGTCGTCATTATTTCTAATCGGAGGTGACGTAGGCCTGTTATGCAAGCGATAATGGAAAGGGAAGCCCCTCATACGTAGAAGCGGCCACGTATAAGGGATTTCTGGGAGGTGTTAGTCCACGATTTCACAAAGGAATTGTGGATTCAAACTCATTTTCTGAGAGTAAAGCAATGCAATAACACCTCTTGTAGCACCTGCTGCATCATGCCTGAGGGAACCCGTTCCTACCGACAAGGGCATAGCCATAGCATCATGTGACCTATAAAAGCGAAAAGTGTTTCCATTGCTGTTTTAGGAAACATGCCTTTTTCGAATTGCCTAAAATACTACCTCATGTGAGTGTAAAAGCTTTTATTTCTATAAATGGGAGTTTTTTTTTTAAAATGGATGTCTTTCTATTAGGCGTTTTTTATATTCGCAGTTTCAATTTGCGCAATTTTAGGGTTAATGGAAACCCGTCTTGTGATACTGGTATGTAGCCCTGGACATCCCATATTCTGGAGGATCTGTTCCTCCCTAAAACCCTCCAATCTGTACCCACAAGTCTCTCATCCCAGTCCTACCAGATATGGCTGCTAGTAGAGCTGGTGCAACAAAAGCTCTTTTTAACAACAGCCTGTCTAAAAAAAAAACAAAAAACAAAAAAAACGCCCATTGCTCCAAAAGGCCATTTTTCCAAAAATACACCAAACACTCTCCCAAACAGAAGCACATCACTAATAATTTTGCAGAATGACATCATTGCGTGTTCCCACTACGGCAATCATTGAGGAGTTGAAGCTTCCACTGCTGCGTCATTCATTTCTCCCCAAATGCCCATTTTGCAAATGTGACATTTTTTATTCTTCTAATATCCGTGTGTGTGACGTTATTGGTTGCGTGTGAGGACTGAAAGCAGTGCACACTGATGTCAGATATGCGTCACCTGAACATGAATGTGAACACTGAACAGTCTAGTCAAAAAGATTGGATTTTGGGAAATAATCGGAAAATAATCTGAATTTACCACTCTGTGATATGAAGTATCCTCATCGTTACTAAACACTAGTAGTACATTTCAGTTTAGATGAAAGAGGAAAAAAAGAGTCAGAAAAACATCTCAAAATACCGATAAACTAAACCAAAGCAAAACATACTGTTATTGGCTGTGGCCTATAGCAGATATTAACTATAGATGTCCCAAAACTCAAAGTGTGTTTTTCTGTTACTTTGCCATTGTGTCATGAAAGAGACTTAGGCAAACTTAGGGAAACAGTTGTAGTAACAGGTGTTTAAGTGTCAAATGAATGTGCCCACATTATATCTAACATAATTACACAAAAAACAAACTTGCCTTTATAATATGATCATTAAAATGACATTAGGTAATCAGCTGTAACTGCAGCAACACAGATACAACTTATCTCCTACTCAAGTCTGACACCGCCTCCGACTCCACCAGTACCCCTGAGTGATGGTAGCCTTTAATTGGCACAAATAAAGTCACATATTCAAAATAGAGATACCTAATTAAAGCAGAGATTCAACTGAAATGTCTGGTGTAGAGGTACTGTCATGATGCAAAATGCTGTAATAGCACTGTCTCTGTCATTTTCATTGCCGAGCAATTGGGTATTGGTTGATTGCTCATATTCCAGCGTACAGTGCTTCATCTTCGAGCTATTCGGGGAGTATTCATGGTGGGAGGTGGTGAGGTTGTGAGCACTTTAAATTGCTCGGGCTTGGTATTGAGTTTTGAAAGCCAGAGGTCTCACCACCCTGTGAGGTAATCGTTGAGTAATTGGTATTGATCAACAAACCTATCAACCCCCCACAGATATATTTAGGTAATTTTGTGCTATGGAGCGGAAAAATTATACTGATTACCTTTTAATGAAGCAAAGCCTAATTCCTGAATGATAATTATTCTTCATTGTGCTGCACGCTCATGCCAATCCACCACCATGGCCAAAACTAATGTAACGCTAATGAGCTGGAGTTGCTCCTTCTCAGCGTATAGCACAAGTTGAGGGCATGACCAATGTGCTTGTTCAGCGAGAAGCCTCGTACTTCTGGGCCTTTGTGACCCTGCTGCTGACACTTGACATCCCCCCTTTGACTCAGCACTGACAGCAGCTTACTGTACCGCACATATGCACCACTCTGACTCACAGCTTGAAAAAGTGCAGCGCCGCATCTATCTTCACCACCCTCCATATATTCATTCTTGACGGAATAACATCTGTATTCTGCGGGTATATTTTCCAGTGAAGGCAATAATATGCGATACTGGTGCAGCTGAGGTCCTGGTGATGACATGTGTGGTGCTTTCTTGCCTAGAAAGTAAGATGCTTTGGTTCGCCATGCTCGCAGGAGTGCATTATCTGCCCCGGGCGGCCCGGGGATATTGCAAGCTTTATTTTTAGCGCTGTTTTGGAGCTCAGCGATGTGTATAAATCAACATTAGGCCTGTCGGGTTCCAGTAATGACAACGTTGACTAAGGCTGACCAGTCATCCGATTGGTGCATGGGACTCTTCTTTGTAAACTGCTAAGGACGGCAGAAAAAGGAAAAGAGCCCACAGAGAGGGAAGGAGAGTGAGGAACAAAGGCAAAAGCGAGAGGAAATACAGAGAGCCGACCGTAGAGAGTGAATGAAAGATAGAGTGAGGTAGAGGAAGATGAGCGGAGAAAAGAGGCATCTCAGCATTTCTGCTTGTGCCAAATTGTTACTGTACAGTATATGTGCACCCTGTACGTACAAACGGACAGACAGAAGAATGAGTCTGCTCATTGAAATTCTGTCCACTGCGCTTCACAGGCCCTTAATAGGCAGCCTCGGGGGTGGAGAGGTAGGCCTACAGTAGAGTAGTGCAGATTGGGCTGTGGATGACTCACGCTGCTATCCTCCAGTGAATATCTCAGCATCATGACTTTGCTCTGCACTGTTGCAAAGTTTGGATTCAAGGGCTTAGGTGCTTTTTGGAGAAAGGGAGAGCATGCCACACAGTGTTTTATGTCTCCGAAGACCCGCGATAATGGACAACGGTTCACAGTGCACTTACTCAGCATCTATCATCTGCCTTTTACAGGGTGGCTTCAAGTTGACACACCCATGCACAACAAAGTGCATTAAAAGAGTGAAATAAGTCAACAGTGATAGATCACCATACCTGCCTGTCCCCTGTTGATGATAAAATATACAGACATGCAAACAGCTAGAACATTTTATTTGATGCAACACTTAGAATTTCCCTTTGCAACAAAAATGTTTTGCCACGTATCCTTTGAAGATAACATTTCCAAACAACCCACTGTGCAACATTACAGCTCAGAGCATATTAATAGAGTGTAAAGCCTTGTACCTTAAAATGCTTTTTCAGCTGTTTATCCACGGTCGTGACAAAAGTTTTGATGAGACACATCCATTCCACTCATAATCTTGACAATATATCACACAATACTCCACAGTACGCACCTCATATTTCTTGTGAGTATCCTGGATTATTTTTATTGTGTTTTTATTTTCAAATCCACTGCAGGATTACAAAGTATTTTAATTATCGATATGTTTTATATCTGGCAGTGCTGCTTCTGTATGCATCACTTGGACTTCTACAGGAAAGAAAGACACCCTTCTGTTGGGTTGAAAAACACTACTGAGTTGCAAAGATTTTAATAAATCTATTTATTCATGTATATTAAACAAGTGCAGCTAATAATTCTGTAAAATACTGCAAGATTGCAATGTGGTATAACTGATTCAGAGAAGATGCAAATAGAGCTGCAGCAATTAGGCCGTCTACAGGTACACAGATCTTTTTTAAAAACTGATATCTCAATCCTCTGTTTCAATTCATTTCAATAGATTAATCTATATTGGAAATAATTGTTGATTGTAGTCCTAGCAAGCCCAGGGATTGATGTGTTCTGGTGGGAGAAAAAATTAAATACAATAAAATATCAATCACTCAGCTAATAAAAAGTTCTGTATAGGCTGTTTTGACATCCTACATGCTTCACTCTTTCTGACTTGAAGTCCTCTTTTGCTTTTCTTTAAAAAAAAATTGTGCAGACACAAAAGCTGAGCGGAGGCTATCGTGACCCGTTAATGCAGCCTTATTACTGTGACCCATATTCATAGCCACGGGTTTCTGTCCACTCACATGATTCATATTACATCATATGATTTTGTACAACAACAACAAAAAAATGCATCTGAATTTATGCAGCTTTATGTGACTTGAAAAAGTGGTAGCTGAGTGTTTTGAGTGATCACCCCACCTCAGAAAGACATCATTGATTTCTCTGATTGAAGGGCCCTTAAGCAAGACACCAAACATCTCCCTTCTCTCTGTTAGATGAAAATTGCGTGACCACATGTGGATCCATGTATAAAAGAATTAAAAGTTTGTTTCATGAACCTACTCTGCATGCTTCGCTCCTTTTCATTCCTTGAATCGTCCATATTAATTAGCTGTGCATCTATTATTGAGCAGCTTGATTCATAATTCAAACAGAAACTTGAAAGATCATCTGAGTTGTTATTTTGCTACAAGTAGACGATTGCCTGTTGTCCTTTTCTCTGGCTGGGGACGGAGAAGCACTATAGCCGTCAAATGTCTGGAAGAATCTGAGAAGTGATGCAGTAAAATAATCTGTTATGACATGCTGAAGTGTTGCGTTGTGGGCTACAGGTGATTGTTTGTAGTTTACTTTAAAGTGTAGAGGCTCAGTCAGTCAAGTAGAGGGTCAAACAAATATCAGTTTTCTTACCCTTTGTCTGTGAGCTTGTGTGATTGTGTGAAAATGTTTATGTGTTTCTTCCAGCTTGTTATACACATACGTTGTTAGTGTGAATTTGACATTTGAGACACAAGGAAAATGTTACTTTAGCCCCTTTTACACTGCACAAAAAACCTGCTAACACTGGCCAATATCTGGCTTTTTAATTTCATGGGAAAGGTCACAATAGGCCAGGTCAAATAACTCTGCAATAGTCATGCTTATTTATCGGCTGTGATCGGCATTGATGGAAACATAACACGCAGGTGAACAAGCTAATTTTAACCCCTTAAACCAGTGACGCGCCACCATCATACTGTCCATCTCCACCCGAGCAGTGCTCAAACATGGATCCAAATTAGTCTGCACCGACTTTGAAAGAGACTCACTTAGTATATCTAAAAACAAGTAACCACTGTAGTGTTTTCACAGGCCTCCATGCTGCTTTCTAATGCTGTTTAGTATTACTAACATGTTTTCTGTTTTCTACACTAAAACACTGGTCTTCTGGCAACATAGATGTAATAATAAAACCTGGATACAGCATTGAGGCCGGGTCCCAGTCATTCTGATTAGAGCTGCTCAGTAGCATATGAAGCAGACAACACTCTATTTCAGCAGTATGAAAGTATCCGGATCTCGTACCTGGTTTAGGCCTTTGCTGAACTTAAATGGCAACCAAATAATTTAATCTTGAGGCTTTTTTAGAGTTTCCATATGTTATCGTACTGAATGAATTAAATCTTGAAAGTGGAATAAGTCATTTCACTTTTAATGCTCAAAAAAAGCTATCCACTGATTAATTCCATATGTGGCCACTATGTAAAATTTGCTTCATAGTCTTGCGCTGTTGCTGAGGGTTTGATTGGCAATAGGAAGGAGTCGATGGCCTATTTTTATTGGGTTTATCTGTGTGTGACAATCACACATACATGCACTAATTGTGATGGAAAAGGAGTATTTGGCTGACACACACACTGCATAAGTCTTCCTCAACTTGTTTACCCCAGGATTCACTTTCAAAATCACATTTCTACCATTGTTTTTTATATAGTTTTAACTTGGTGAGAGCACTTGTTTTCAGTGCAAATTAGTTCACAAATCACCCTCCGGACCAGAGCATGTAATACTGATGCTGGTGGAGTGGTGATTTGCCTTATAGGGAGATATTGTTGTCTTTGTTTATTTTGAATATTAAGATTTAAACTAGTGCAATTGATTCAGCCTTGTTCCCAGCCATGTTCCACTGGTCTGTTTCTAAAAAAGTGGAGAGTCTTTGAATTTCAGCATCAGACAGGATAGAGTGAGAGAACTGCCTCAAGACGTTTGCTTTTGTCTTCGTATCTGAAAACTATAAAATGCTCTGTGGCGTAATCTGAGGCATGTGAGAGATGCTGCTGTTCTGGTGCTTCATGGAGAAGAAGTAAAAATGTCTAAAGCTTGAGCAGAGATAATAAATAAGGAGTCTTAGGGGGAGGGAGAGGAAATGCAAGGTCAATATTAGAACAACTGATACACCAAGAGAGGCCCCTTAGATGTTGAACAGAGAATTGCAACCTATAGAAAAGTACGCAAAAAGATACTTAATAGATGTTACGACTGATAAAAGCTTCGCCATATTACAATAACACAGCAGGACACAGTATATTTTGTATCTGTGGTGTGTTTTCCTTAACTTAAAACATAAATTAAAGCTGTGCAATAAGGCCAGAAAACTCGGACAGCAGAAAGGAAAGAAAAGACAAAGTGCCTCATTTACCAAAGGTCCCTAGCCACACATTTTTCACTTAAGACAAAGTAAAACAGCTACCTGCGAAACAAAAATCCATATTAATGTCTTCAATACTGTGTGATCAATTTCTTAAATTATCCTAGGCACAGAGCCCTCAGATATAATTTTCATTTTTTTCCACATCTTCTTGATTGATCCCCGGAATTTAGGATAATATCAAAGATAATAGTGTACCCCCACCGAGGAGATTATAGTTTAGTTTCTCTGTCTGTCTGTCAGCAGGATATCTCAGGATACTCGGGAACAGATTTCTGTTAAATTTGGTGGACAGGACAGCCTCAGGCCGAGGAACAGATGATTAGATTTCGGTGGTGAGCTGGATCTAGGACTTGTTCAATTAGACAATTATCATTTTTAGCTGTGACTATAAAACTAACAGAGATAGATTTCACGTCCAAAGGGTGTGTTTGCAGAGTCACTATGAAGTGTCTTCTTATAAATGAAGCCCAAATGTCTCTTTGCTTTTCTCAGTCTAGTGAGACATCACATTTCTCTCTGGACAGTTTGTGTGAATAAAACTGGCGTTAGAAAAGAAGGACAAATGAAAACAAGGACATTTCCTCCGGACTAGTGATAGGAAATTATGAGAATTGAACTTCTTGAGGAAGATGCAAAATACATATTTTTCTTCTTAACTATAGTGCTATTTATGAAGCTAATTTTGTTTTGTGGCCGAGTGTTGGAGATACTGGCTGTAAAGATGTCTGCTCGGCTTGTGATGCTCAAAGTGCCCCCCACCAAAACCAAAAAAAATTACATTTGAAAAACTCAACATCAATTTCTACTGAACTACACCCACCAGCTGTATCACTGTGCAGAAGGAGGTGTGCATTTATTGCTATCCATGAGCCTCTTGTCCATGAGTAGATGCACGCTTCCTTCTGCACAGTGATACGGTCGCCAGATGCAGTTTAATCGAAAGAAAATAGTTACTCCACGAAACTGCTGGCAACAACATATCCTCATACAATGGTCCATATTGTAATTAATGAGTTAGTGCCCTACTAACAATATTATGTGCTTAACGTAAAGTTAGGGTTGGGCAAGTTCCGTTTTTTTGGTTAGTTTTAGGAAAAACATGGTGATGACATACCTTTAAATAATTCAAAGTTCACCTGGTTTCACACGGTTCTGAACACCTGTCTCCTAAAGGAAAGTCCAGTCTTGTTTGACCCATTCACACCCCCACCTGCATCCTTATACGGACTTTCACTCTTTAAACTACTTCCTCCTTTACTACCGTCAACACATTGATCACGTGATTGCAGCCTTGCCCGTTTCTTAGGGTATACACGAATAACTGGCTCATAATTACATGGATCTATAAATTGTGGTGCATTACCTTTCATAGGTGTATATCAGGGTTGGAAAGTAACTTCTTTGTCCACCTGCCACTGTGGCCAATTTATTCCAAAATCTATCAACTCCTCAATACATCACCATTGTGGTTTTTTTGGGGTTTTTTTTGGTGACTAAAGCAAATTTCGCAGCCGTTTGTATATTTTACCAGCATTTGGCGAGTGGCTCGTGCTAATTTCCATCTCTGGTATACATAGGAACAGTGCATACGATCAACCTGCTTACAACAATGTCTGTGGATTATCTTGTGTGACACATTGCTGTTGAGTTTTTCAAATGCATTTTTGGCACTTTGAGCATCACAAGCCACCTAGTTCTATTACAATGGAGAAAAGGCAGACATCTCTATGGCCAGTATCTCCAACACTCAGCAGTTCACACCGAAACAATCTAGACTGATAAATAGCACTAGAGGTTAGAGAAAAAATATACATTTTTGATTTTGGGGTGAACTGTGCCCCCAAAGGCTTGTAAGAGAGGAACATTTTACCTTTTTGAGTGTAGCCTCTTCACCCTGCTGCGATACAGAATGAACCACTGCCGAACCACCAGACAGCAGAGCAGCTTCTTTCCTCAGGCTGTAAGACTCAGCTCATCCTCCGTACTCCAACATAAAAAAATAGTTTTTGTATATTCTTGTGGGGCATCAAGGGGCTAAAACTAACATTTGTTGTGCAACCCTGTAACCTTGAATAGTTTTGGCATTTAGGGAATTATGTTTACCTGCGCTCTTGCACAAATTTAGATGAAAAGCTCAGTACTTCTCTCCACTTCCATATCTTTGCTCAGAAACAGGGAAACAGCTAGCCTGGCTCTGTCCACAGGTAAAACAAGAACTAGCATACTAGCATTTGTAATGGGTTTTTTTTTGGAGCGTGGGGAAGAAATCGCTACAGCATAGTATCACAATATTTCGTGTGGCAACTTGTATTGATGAAGTGAGAAACTTTATCTTTAAAACTTTATCTTATTAGATAAAACAGGTGTTGAAGATTTCTTCCATTAAATTGTGATATATATATATATTTGCAATACCCAGCATATTGCAAAATGTTTAAAACGACAATATTGTATTGTGACTAAATTATCATGATAATATCGCATTGTGGGGTCTCCGGTGCTTCACCCCTAATATTTGGTTTCTTAAATGTGAACAAAAAATGAAATGTAAATGCAACAAGCTGTGAATTTTATGGGCAATTATGTGCTGGACTATGCCAGCTGTTCCCCCTAAGCTAAACATTTCCTGTGTAAAGCTTCATATTTAACAGACAGATGTGAGAGCGGCATTAGTTTTTTCATCTAACATTTTCACTGTTCATCCCATTGGCATAATAATCATCATAGTTGCTCACTCCCCATTTATACCTGAACTTACTGCTCTGTATTTCAATTTCAACTGCTATTACTTTTATTTAGTACAAACTTAATTTTTAATATGTTTCTGTTCTTTTGCCCGTGTGCTTGCATGTTTACACCGGAGAGCTGGGAGAAACGGCATTTCAATCCTGTCTATGTCCTGTGCATGAGGCAGAACTGAAAGTTGACTTTGACTTTGAGAATGTGAATTTCCAAAATATTTTTACTACGCTGCAATAATGCATCATGTCTGTTATCTACAATCCCAGAATCAGGTGCTGTTTGTAGCATCATGTGCTGCATCATCTCATTATACCTGATGACCTCTTTCAAGCAGACCTCAAACACGCTCTAATGACACCTGACACTGATGTTATGAGGACAGACGTGTGTCACAGCATCACAGCGCTCCCACCGACGACCCTAACTGACCTTCTGTTTCCTCCCCCCTGCCCCCCCCCCCCCTTTTTCTCCCGTCCAGATGCAAGGTGTGCCGTCCCCCCCTCCTATCATCATCACCATCATCGCACCCACGCCCACTCCTTCCACGCTCCCTCCTACGACCGTCCTGCTCACGAACGTCCCTCCTACGACCGTCCCTCCTTCAGCCGTCCCAGCTACGACCGTCCCTCCTACGACCGTCCCAGCTACGACCGTCCTTCCTACGACCGTCCATCCTTCGACCGTCCCTCCTACAACCGTCCCCCGCACGAGCGCCCCATCTACGACCGCCCCTCACACGACCGTCCACACCCTGACCACTGGAACCCCCATCTTCGTGTGAGCTCCGGAAATCAGTTCTACATGTTGGACCAGGAAGAGGTATTACACTCCCCACACGCCAGGAACACACTGATACTGAAACTTTAGTACGTTATTAATTAAAGATACTCATCAAACTATTATGTGAGAAATAAAAATATCTTTTTCTTCACTTGGGTTGCAAAGGCATGAGACTTTCATGGTACCATAACCATCCCAAAAAATAGCACGGTGTCACAGTATCACGGTAAAACTGAATTATTTGTTATTTATTTGGGCTTTATCCTCTTGAAACTTGGAGCAACATCACTTTTCTTGTGCTTTCAGACGCCTTCTACAGGTATATAACACCTTTGAACCTTGACCAACTTGTGATTTTTTTTTTTAACATGGGTCAAAATCCAATGAGCAACTTGGTAAGAACTGTTTCACAAAGAGCAAGAAATTAGCAGATTTTAAAAATGATTTTTAAAAAAGCGAGGGAAATGTCTGTGGAAAAAAGTTTTTCCAGAGTTTTTCCCTAATTCTCATCATTACTAGTAATTCAAAATTATCAAAATTATAATTTTTTAAAAAACTTTCTTTTTTGTGTTTTTTTTGGGGGGGGTTGTATACAAAATCGAGTCAGTTCGCTCAGGTTTCAAAGGAATGAAAACCAAATCGTTTTTTGTAGTTAAAAAAGCTTTTTATTTCTATAATTGAAAGTTGAAACATTTTTTAAAATAGAGGAATGTGCAAAAAGTCTCCCTTTATAAAATATCTAAAATAAAAGCGAGAGTCTCCATCCAGCTGCATTTTTTTAATACCGTAGATAAGCACATGCACACGGTATGATAAATGTAAATTTTTATACCAAGTACACACAAGGTCACTTATTATGACGTCCAATGTGTTTGGTCACAATTTGTTGTAAGCTGGTTCAAAGTTCTTATTGAGTTTGCTAGGAAAAATAAAAGTTAAACAACATGAAGTATATTATATTACTATTTCAAAGGAAATATAAAATATTTAAGAAAATATTTCCTTCTGCCATGATGCAATGAAGGTATTAAATACACATGGTATAACCTTTAAATTATATTATATGGTTTACTACTCACACACAGCACTTAACTACATACACAGAATTATGGAACATTCTCATTAGGGATAACGTATTACAGCTAAATCTCTTTGAGCTGCATTTCATGTATGAAAAGTCAATGACATTTATTGCTGCCATTAAAGCTATGGTTGGGTTTTGATAGCTAATTCCATTTATTTTTGATCTGGTTCCAAGTTTGTAAGAAACCCATATTCATCATCTTCTGAGTATAGTTAGTACAGTTTTGTATTTTTCTTTTCAGTGTTTGATTTCCATTTGGTTTAATTTAAATTTTTAATTAGTTTCATATTTTCTAATGTTTAGTTTTTATTAGTTTTAGCATAAGTTATAGTCTCTTTTTAATTTCAATATAGGAGGTATTTATCAGGAGCAAGAGTTAAGAAATTTAGAATAGATGCAAACACAACACTTTGTCAAGGCAGTTGACTCACAGTCATGTAGACGTCCCTGTCGTCATAAACATATGCACCAGTGCCTCCTCGTGCTAGTTGTATTGACAAATTTTGACAGAATAGACAAAGACTAAAACTGAGGACATTTCCTTTGTATGTACACATCGTTTCATTTCGTTTCTCTTGTTTTATAACGTTGGCAGCTACAAAAATACATAATACAACAGCCGTATTGTCTCATGATGTAAAAGCAGAAATCCAGAATCCTTTTCGTTGACCTGGCTGAGCTTTGAACAGACTTTATTGGCATTGTCAACCAGAACCAGTGTGACCTGAGTCTCAGAAACAGAGAATAGAGAGCACCCGCAGTGTAAATGTGCATAAATGTGTTGTTTCTATATTTTTGAATTCTGCACAATGCGGTTGGACATGGGAACTAGTTGTTAATTACAAAAATATTATGTAATTTTCCCATAATTGCTTTATGTAAGTATAACTTGTTGCTTATTTACTTATTGGATAAAACACTGAAGTGCCAGTGTAAGGCTGACATACATGTGGCTGGGAGTGCTTTAATGAAAGCGGTGCTCTCTTTCAGCCTGCATTTATTTGAAGAAAGATTTAGCAGGAATTCAGTTTTTCAGCTGTTTTAACACATTCACAGCTGGGGAGCGTCACAGTGAAACCGCGATCGTCTGCTGTTAAACCAGCAGAATATGATTGACGAGAACTGAGAACGAGCTCTCTTACCCAGTTATGTTTATTCTGTGTTTCCCCAGTTGATTTTCATGTTACTTAAAATGGGCATAACAGTGTGTCAGTGTTTATTTAACCTGACTATTTTTGTTCCTAAGTTTGTGAATTGATGTGCAAACACAGATAGTGCATCATAGGCTGGTTGTGAGTAAAATCTAATCTTGCTCTTCAGACCAGGAGAGGGTACTGTTCTTCAACTTTTCTACCTCTGCTGTGCAACAAAACATTTCCACACACAACCTTACACACTTAAAGGTGGAACTGATGATTCCTAACACCAATTATGACAAGGCTATCAATGGACCAGAGCCATATAAAATCCTTAGGTCACCTCTTCAAACTTGAATTCATGCACTGAATTCATTCTTTAAAAAAAAGGCCTTAATTGCATTATAATGTTTTAAATCATGTTATTGATAGTTATGAGAAATGGGGTATTATGAGTAGTTTTTTTCTGATGACACACTCTCAGAATAACAACATAACAAATGAACAAGCTTTTTTCAAGGTAAGCCAAATGGATGCTTATATAATAACATAATACGTTTATTGTTTTCCAAGTGTTACACTAGAAAGTTTTACATTTTTTAGTAGAGTAGATTATCTAACTTTTAAACTTGACTACAATAAGTGTCTGTTCACGTCTATGTCTGTTCTGTGCCGACAATAGCCGAGGCCGGAGGCGTTATGTTTTCAGGTTGTCCGTCCATCCTTTTGTTCTGAATGTGATGACTCAAGAATGTCTGAGGGAATTTCTTCAAATTTGGCATAAATGTCCACTTGGACTCAACACTGAATTGATTAGAATTTGGTGGTCATAGGTCAAAGGTCACTGTTCTTTCATCTGTCTCATTTTTGTGAGCGGGATATCTCAAGAACAGCCTGAGGACTTTTTTTCAAATTTGGTACAAATGCCCATTTGGACTCTAGGATGAACTGATTAGAATTTGGTGGTCAAAGGTCACTGTGACCTTGCACGGTCTCATTCTCGTGACCGTGATATGTCATAAACGCCCTGAGCAAATTTCTTAAAATTTGGCACAAAAGTCCACTTGGACTCTAGGATGGACTGATTAGAATTTGGTGGTTGAAGGTCAAAGGTCAAGGTCACTGTGACTTCATGAAACAGATTTTTGGCTATAACTCAAGAAACTAACTATAGTTTCCTTCAAATTTGGTTGCTTTGAAATTGTTCTTAAATTTTATGCTTATCGGCATTAAAAAAGTCTTGAATCTAGCTTGCCTTACTGTCAGCAGGTCTGATATCAGACCACATAGATAGTGATATACTGTTTTCTTTTAATTGGCTATAAAGCCCACTCTCTGGCACATCAGCACTTTATAGAAGTATGATGGGGTAGCTTCATGCCCGGGCATATAGAAATGCAGTTATTCTGCTGTTTTATTATATTTTATCTTACTTTCATCGTATTTTATTGTTATCTGCCTCGCTGTTTGATGCATTTTATGTACTCTGTTTATTACAGTAGTTATTTGTGTGTAGCATTGATTTAAGTCTTGTACTGAGGCAAATTCCAATGTTCAGCTATGTTGGCGAGTCAATAAAGTAATGAATCTTCATGTGGCCGGTCAAAGCACACGGGTGGCGACTTTACTATAGTGCGTGTGCACGGCTGCCAATAGCATTTCAACGTGTCATCACTCAAAGGAATAGAGCGGGGCACGCTGTGAGCCCGATAAGAGTCCTACGCTGCTCTGGAGGGACTGAATGGAGAGCCTGGTTCAATTAATCAGAGCCCTATCCTTGTCTAATTGTGCCAATAAGACAGCAGCTGTGAATGGATTGGAGGCAGGAGTGACGTGCTGATGGCCGTCACCTCGGCGACGGCGAGAGGCGTTAAATATTCATGCCTGTCACTCACCTCATGCAGAGCGGGTGTCTCTCTCTTCTCTCTTTTGTGCACACATACACACACTCACCCTTCAATGTATTTCCATTTGTTTTAGATGGCTTCAGTGGCTCGGCAAAAAAGCAATCATACTGTATGTTTCCATAGCAGAGATATAGAGAAGACCTTTTTTTCCCTCACGGTGTTGCTGCTTCCTGCACATTTTGATGTCAGCCTTTCACCTCTCTGATTTTCTGTTTGCTTACATGCTTGGCATCTGAGGTCGGCATCACCTGTCCGATCCCCTGCTGTCTCTTGTATCTCTGCCAGACTCAATCCTGGTTTTAATGCCCTCCATCGATCCTTCGCTCTTACCTTTTCTCCTGCTCTCTCTCTGTTCTCCCTCCTATCTCTCTCCTCTTTTTATCTAATCCATCTGTTGTTCCATCTCCCCTCCTACTCTGCCCAATCTCTCACTCTCTGCCTGCCTCCCTCCATCCATCCTTCTGTCTCCATATTCATTGCTACCACACTTCCTCTCCCTTCCTCCCAGCGCCATCTTTCTTGCCCTCCTCTCTGTCTCTCCTTCACAGTTTCTCCCTCTCTTCTGCCCTCACCCTTTCACCTCATCCTACTCTCTCCCCTTCCTCCATCCCTTTCTCCTTCTCTCTGGGGTGACTGGCAGGACTCCTTGGCTCTCCCACAGGCCACCTGTCTCTCACAGCTCCATTCACTTGCTGCTCTGTTTCTGTCTTTCTTTCTTTTTTTTTTATGAATGATGGCCATCAGAAAGACGCAGG
Organism: Plectropomus leopardus; assembly: GCF_008729295.1. NCBI lineage: Eukaryota > Metazoa > Chordata > Actinopteri > Perciformes > Serranidae > Plectropomus > Plectropomus leopardus. Next base: position 30,287,441 of record NC_056469.1, on the reverse strand, counting down.
AGATACGTCCTCCTAGAGAGCCGTTTGTCGCTTTGGGGAACAAGTCTCCTCTGTTGTGTCTGAGATGTGTCACTGTGGAAATTTCTGTTAATCCTGCATCCGAGTAGCTCTTGGTGTTTTGGGTTCATTGAACTGTTTCCTAGTGATGGAGTGGAGGCACTCCACAGTGCTAGAATGGGACTACGTCCTCACTGACATGTCAAAATCTTCAGCTCATTTTAATTGCCAAGGATAATAGATACGCTGACAAGCTGTGTTGTCTGAGTGGCACGTTTTGACACTGTGCATCCAGGGCGAGATGCCCTCGGAAGTTCAAGAAACGCCTGTGAAATTAAAAACTACGAGGCAAAACATGCAGCCTATAATTACACTGCCCTCTTTTGCTATTTTTTTTCTCTCACGTCACGTTACTTCTTTGCTATCCCTCTTGAGCGGCTGTACTGTATGTGATTGGCAGAAAATTCTTCCCAATGCCGTCTAAGCAAGAAAAATTGAAATGTGTCACTTAGTAAACAAGCAAGCACGCAGCCTGTAGCAGCAGAAAATGCCGCTTAGTGTTACTGTGTGTGTGTGTGATCATATATTAGGATTAGAAGGAAAATATTTTTGTGGTACAAATGGATGCAGTCCAACACCTCGAGAAATTACCATAGAGTTAAATCAACACGATGAAATCATAACAGAAATTAAACACTACAGACTTCAGAAAGGTGCTCATTTATGCAGGGATAGTGAAATGGATTGCATCATATTGTGCAGCTTTTGTTTTTATTTTTTTGGCCATCTTCAGAACTATAAACCGTGTACCGTGTTCATGTGTGATTGTGTATTTACATTTTGTATTCAGCACTCTTTTGTCATACGTGTTTGAGAAGTTCGAATTGTTCACTCACAGTAATTATTTGGTGTTTTTCGTAAAGTTTACATATATAAATTTCATATAAATTTAGTCAGGCATGTTTTAAACATAAAAAATGTAATTAAATCCAACAAAACTGAGATGAATAAAAATCAAATATGAACAGCATGCTTTATTAAAATTGATTTAATTACTGTTTAAAGGTGTGTATTTCAAATATGTTGCATCAACATATCTTAAGTATACACCTTTAAACACCACTAACTATATATTATTAATTTATTTAAGTAAATTGATAATAATTGATGTTTCTTTCATTTATGTTTGTTTAATTACTAAAACTATACATTTTTGTCTTATGTTACAGTTTCCTAATTAGATTGATATTTTATATTTTATTGTAATACAAAAATACAACAAAATAGACAAAATGATTTCTTTAAGTGTGGCTGCAGCAGAACAAAGTTAAGAGAAGTTTTTAATTAAGTAATTGATTAATCACATAAATCAAAGCAAAAACATTCGCTCGCTTCAACTTGTCACTTAAAAACATCTCATTCTTTTCTTTGTGACAGTAAAATGATGATGAAAATTTGGAGATTTCACCTTAGACTTTATGAAGTTGTATTGTTATTGCCCTGACAATAACTTTTTTTCGACTGAGGAAAATAATTTGAATATTAAACGACACTGAAAATAATTGTTAATTGCGTCCATAGTGTTTGTGAGCAGTAGTGAGAATTTAATAATAGATAATAATTTCTGCTTTGGACATCTAATCTAATAATGGTTTATATTTCACTTATTTTGAAATCTAACACATTTAAAGACGTTTGGAGTAGTTTAAGAATGTGGAATTTGCTAATGAAGTGTGCTGGTTTTAGACTTCTCCTGTAACCGGACTCAAAATCTGACTTGGAAAACTTAAAGCAGACAATTATGAGAATAAGTAATATGTTTTCTGGATCTGCCATTCCTTTGGTGTTTTCAATAATCTGCGAGGTTGGTGGGAAATCACTCCTTTTGTTTCCGTTTTCCTGACTGCTGACTCTCTCCACAGGCTGCTTCGTCTCTTTCTGTCCTGTAGGGGGAGTGAGAGGGCCGGCAGCGATGGCTGCCTGCCATCCTCTCCTCCTCCTCCTGCTCTCATCTCACATTAATCTGAGGTGACAGAGTTTCATATACCACCGCCACGCACCAGTGCCCTGTCCCCCAAGTCATGTTTCCGGGCTGCGCTAACCCCAACTGTGCCAGTGTTACGCAAGGAAAAACGGACGTGGGGCACAAGCCTCGTTTGCAAGTTTTAGAAGGAGCAGAGGAACATTCACACTATAACACTGAGTGGTAGATGTGGTACTGTAGCAATTTAAAGTAAATGAGCTTGTCGAGTGCATTTTTGTCTTTGGTAAAAGCCTTCCTGTGCATGTTTGTTGGTCCCACTTGCAGCTTTGATGCTGAATTTGAAAGCATTAGTGCATGAGCTGGTCTGCAAATAAGCCGCAGCACCTCGGTGGCTTCAGCCTGCAGCTGCTGTAGTCATAGTGCATGAAGAGTGGCTCTGAGGTGGATGGTATGTTTGCTTATGACCCTGGAGAGCACGTTCAGGTGGCTGTCGTGTGGGAGTTGGAGGGATTAATTATGTAATAAATGTAGGTGGCAGCAACTCTCACAAGAGAGGAGAGAGGTTGATTGTTTTCGTAAGATGGCTAACCTGAACCCCTGGAGGCGATGTTAACAAAAATTCTTGGTATTTGAGTAACTATTACGTGCCATTTGAATAAAAATGGTCACTCACTCAGAAATAAAACATTTTTCAAAAGGTCATCTTGTACATACAAGAGTTTAAATGGCTTTTATCTCAGCGTTTTGATTAATACCCCTATCCCTGTGGATAGTGTACAGTCTTTTTTTTCCTCCAGTACCTTGGAGACACCTAAAGAAAAAGGAAAACTAGGCCTAATTTGTCTCCTGCCAACTTACCAGGAGCAACTGCCAGATCTCGATGACCTTAAAAGCAATCCTCCGCCATTTATCAGTTTTATTAAGAAGGATTGTTTTTGGCTGGATCTGTCTCTGTGCTGTGTGAACACTTATGGGTGGTTTGAACTTTTCCTGTGCACTTAGTGTCTACAGGAAAATGTAATAAACAAGCTCAACATTTACATTCATAATATTTATTTCATGGTATCATTTTCAAATGCTTACAGTTAGGGACTGTTTGTTATTCATGAGGTTGGAGGGAATGGTTTAAAATGGGGCAGGCATATCAAATGACTTTAGGGGAGGAACATACAACTTGAAATATTTCCAATTTGGATTTATTTTAATGCCATCTGAACCAAAAAACCTTTTCTGTGGGTTTAAATCAAACAGCAACATCAGGGGCTGAAAAATAAAGCCAGTGCACAAGTGCCAAAAGCTGCAGATCTTTGAATGGCCACTTGAGGATGTTCAAAAGCCAGTCAATCCCTGTTGACCCCCCATGTGCATGACATACAGCAGAAATAAACATTTTTTCAGGCTGGTACCAAAAACAGTTTCTCTTCAGCTAATCTCGCCCTTTTTAACAACTGTATAGAGGTTGACTTTTTATATGACTCGCTCTTTTACATTTTAGTTACACATAATAAAGGGCAGGGCTGCTTTGAGTGACAGGCTTTCTGCTGATAGTGTCCTTGGCTTCTCAAGCGCCAGCCTCTCGCCCAAATATTGTCACTTCTGTCTCTATAAAAACAAAATGGCAATGGCCAAAATGCAGAACTCAAGGCTTTGAAATGGGAGTCCACAGACCAGTGGGTGATCTCATGATAGCTGCATCCATTATTTTTACAGTCTATGGTTTTTAATGTATGTTTTCTTTAAAATCTCTAAAATCACACAATTTATCATAACCAGAAACTGTAAAAACAGAAATTATTGTTGGATTTAAGGACACAATATGTGCAACGACTGCTTCTGTCATGAAAACATAACTAAGATGAAAACATGACTGAAGAGGATTTCTGTTTTGCTAAAGGAATTAGGTGTTAGTCTTGGTGATATCTCTCACTTCTACGCTGTTTTGCTTGTTATATTGGCTCCAAAAATTATGGCCTATGTTGCAGGGAGGGTCATGCATTTTCCCCAGGTTACTTAGGGACTCTCAAAGAGAGTCATGACAAAAAAAAGACATAAAACAAAACACAAAGTCACAACCCAGCCACCCACCCCCTCTGATAAATAAAGCAAAGACTCTGAGTACAACTGTAGAGAAAACAAAATATCTTTCTTTGCATGCAACTAGCAAGATATTTGTTTTCTGTCAACCTTTCTTATTTTTCTAACTGTAACCAAGAGACACTTAATCCTGCTGCACTATGCATTTTACCTGCATAATTCTTCCAGGTAAACAAAACACACTCGGGTCACAGTTTCAGAGTAATGTGAGTTTCCTGCTTATTTGCTGTACATAACATTCTGCTGTTTTCATGTTGCATCAGCATATTTTGTTTTAACATCAATTGATAAACAATATGGTACCTTAAGTGTTGAAAACAATGACATGGTATTTTTTCAATGCCTCCGAATAAATATGCAACATGATAACAAATACAAGGAATATAAAATACTTATTTTTACTTAAAAATTTACTTAAAATTACTTTATTAATCCTGAAGGAAATTGAAGAATAGTACAGTATAGTATAATACATTATTTATTACTACATTAATTATAGTATAGTATATTTATACTCATTTTTAGTAAGTATAAAAAACAACAAGGCATTACATTTAAAGGAAAAACAAAAGGAAAACAAAAAAATATCATCAGAAAAGATGTCTGCTGAATCTTAAGCTTGTTAAACCCACCCTTTTTACATATCATATCCCATAAGACACCAATTTATGACTAGATTATAGTAATTATTTAAAAAAAACAGGTATCCACGGTCATGGAAAACCTGGAAAAGTCATAGAATTTTACAGTGTTTTCCAGACCTGGAGAAGTCATGGAATTAGTAAAAATCATGGAAAGTTTGGGAAAAATCATGGAAATTTGTTATGTAATAAAATTATTACTGTAGTCCTCTGAGGATAAACTTCCACGTAATGTAACATAATAGCAAGTTTATTTTTTTGTAGCTGTCGACATAAAGTAGTCTAATATGTGCCGATGTGTGATGTTTTTTTTAGGATCACATGCGTATTTTTTGCTTTCTCCTGGCTCTGTCTCCCCCTTCATGTATGCCAGCTAGCTGAAATTATGTTAGAATAGAGTTTGAATATATATATGTATTTTTTAAAAAAAGCCTGGCAAGTAAGGAATAAGAAAAAATGTCATTACAGGTCCTTGGAAAATCATGAAAACTTGTGAAATTTTGCCCAGGAAAATGTGTGAGAGCCTTGAAAAACACAAGATAAACCCACACAAAATAGAAACAACAATCAAGAAAACAGAAAGAGAAACCAAAATTCCAGAACATTTCATACACATCAATAATCATACCACTGTTTTATATTTGTTTAGCATCTTATTGTAAACACTTTCTGCAAAGTGAACTGCACAGTTTTAATACCTTATCATGAAAAAGTCAGATTTTAAATTTACATTACATTTGAATTTACAATATCTGCCATATTAAGGAAAAATCACAATTTACAAAACAGTGAAAATTGTGATCTCTGAAGTTCTTTTCAGACGAGCGACTAACACCAGACTGTCGTTTAACGGTTCAGGGTGTGAAAGGCCAAAAATTATCAAAATGTCAGCCCTTTTGGCCTGTTTGCTATATGTGTGTGTGAGCATATGTGTGTAATTCTGTGAGCAGGATCATTGTGTGTATAATGGACACTGCAGCCAGACCCTGAGGTCAGGAGGAGGAGAAACATCTGTCCGTGAAAGGATGTTTCTGACGGTCTGAAGGACAAATCGTGCTTTTGGCCAGCTCGGCCACCTATCATGATGCATTAGACTGTGTGTGTGTGTGTGTGTGTGTGTGTGTGTGTGTGTGTGTGTGACTGAGTGTGTGTGTGTGTGTGACTGAGTGTGTGTGTGTGTGTGTGTGTGTGTGACTGAGTGAATGTGTGTGTGTGTGTGTGTGTGTGTGTGTGCTGAGCTGGAATTTATTTCTTTATTTGTGCAGGTGCATGGCCAGATTTTGTTATGTGTGTGTCTTGATGCAGGTTCATGTGTTTGTGTATGTGAGAGTGTGTGTGTGTGTGTGTGTGTGCGCGCGTGTGTGTGTTTGTGTGCGTTTGTGTTTAAGCCAGAGTTAGACAGCCAGCAGTGTTTCATTACTGCCCTGTTAAGAAATAATGGATCGCACAGTTTTCGCACATTACACATGCGATTTCTTGCAGCCTTACACACACATACACACTCCCTTGCTTGTCTTTCTTCCTCTCACAGACTTGTACTTTCTCACACACACCCATACACAGTGTCCCACCATATTTCCCTGCTCCTCACAGCTGGGCCTGAGGAAGCAGTAGTGACATATGGGCAAGCCAGCCTGCAGCATCGCTCAACTCAACCTGCCAAGCTGAACAAAAACACTCCCCTCCCTCTTCAGATCCATGTCACTCCCTTCCCTTGCCTCTCCGTTCCTTCGTCTACCACCATCTCTTCCTCTTCTTCCCTGCGTCCCTTATCCGATGCCCCCCATCTATTCCTTTCTCTCCACGCGTGGACTGGCGTCTGTCACGCCCAATGTGGCGCAGTTGTTGGCTTCTGGCTGACTTTTAACAAGCATTTTTAATTTTCAGATTGTTAAAATTTGAATCAGGGATGGATCGATTTCAGACCTGCTCATTACAGCAGTCGTCATGGATGCCTAAATCCATCAGGCATACAATTAACAATTCAGATTGGATGAAATTGATTGCTGCACCACGAGCTTCAAAAGTGTCCAAATGGCCCCAAACCTGAAATGACCCACTGCGGATACTCTTGCACGTGCATTCGATTTGTTCAATGAACTTATTTTATGATGACCCAGTTTTTTCACAGTATCGGTTCCTTGGAGTTTATTTGTGTAAACGTGTCAAACCTTTTGAGTTTTGATCATTTTTGCATAATATGGTGTCAGTTACTCTGTTAGACTCTGTTATAGTACGTGCACGTTCAAAAGCTAACGCTGCCACCACACAAAACTTCTCTTTAATGTATTACTAGTCATCTTATATACTTTTACATTAAAAATATTAGTTTCAATGCATTGATTCAGCAAACCACTTATATATAGACATGTAAGCTCTGATCTTTGAGGGTCAAGTAGCAGATGTCCCGCTTGTGCTGCATTCACGTGGTGTCAGAATAATTTGAAAAATGAGTTCTCCATCATTAATTATGGCTTGTCCAAGTCTCTTTGTTATCAAACTGTTGTTTTAATGTTCCAAGTGATAAAATACAACACATTGGGCTGCACAAGATATCCACAGACCCTCAGAAGATGTTACTGCTTTTCTTAACTTTTCCTCTTCACATTAAAAATCACTGGGTTAAAAATACTTGATTAATTGTATCCATACAGGATGAGACATCAAGCTCAGTTTTACCTTAAAACCGCCACACATTTATTTTCAGTTGTACAGAACAACGTGCATTCAATACTGCAAAGGAGAGGCATTTTATCACCAATCGGTAACACAAGGTGACTTTTAAGTAAGAAAGGGATTGAGGAGATAATACAGTGTTTTCTATTTGTTTCAGTTTAGTAATATTTTATTTTGGTTAAATAACTAAAATAATACTAACACTTGGTGAAAACCTTGTCTAAGGTGCATTCCTACCCATGGGTTCTGGGTTAAGTTAATCCAATATTTCACTGGTGCTATATTGAGCAGAATTGTAGCACAGTTGCCAAAAGAGAACATTGGCATGATAGGTTTTTGCAGTCCGTGAATATGTTACGCTCCCAGATAAACTTCACATTGTTAGGCTCACTACTTGTAAGGCTCTACATGCGTCAGTATGCTATACACAGAGTGCTTTGCAGATTGGCGTATAACATCTGAAAACCTCTCCCAGATCACCGTTTCAAAATCATTTAATTTTATCTGATTTATTTCGAACATATAAAAAAAGAAAATAGAGAAATAATTATACAAACAAGCAGACAGACAAAAAAGGTCATATATACAAACAGTGAACAACGTAAAGTAAAAGAAAAGCTCAAACTAATGATGACTTGGTTTACATATTCAAAAAGAAGAGAAAACAAGTACAAACTCGTTTAATCCTACCCCTTCTCCATAAGTCATTGAATTTTAATTTACCAGCATCCTTATTTCTTTAAACCTTTGCTATGATAAGATAAACTATGAAACACTTGAATCATGATGGGCTATGTCTGACAATTTTACCAACTACCTAAAAACGATAATTTTGAAGGTTCACCCACTTCGTACATTGTTTGGCCAGATACATCTGACCCCTCTCTATCATGGAGGGATTTTTAAAATTTGGATATCTGGAACAGGTAAAAACACCAGTTCATTTCAAGCATACCCTTAGAGTTGTCAATGTGTAGTTTGTTCTGTCTATCGAGGTGTAATGGAGGTTGCAGCTTCGATGTGGCATCACACCAAGCCTTTCGCCAACACTAGATTAAATTGTTCCTTTAAATCTGTGTGTGAGGCATCAGCGCGCCATCTGAAGTGGTTAAAAGTCAGTGTTCAAGCCTAATTCTGCCTCTCTGTGGGTGCTGAGTGCCGGCCTGCCAGCTCCCTGTGCCCACTCATAGCAACCCCAGAGCTGGTGTTATGTCAGCTGCAGACCCCGCGACATCTGACCAATCACATCGTGCCACACGCCGAGTAAAAATAGCCTCCAGGTGTTTTCCCCCCACTGGAAGCAGATGTGGGGTGCTTCTTGGTGGGCTTATGTGTCAGACTGGGGTAGGAAGGCATTCTGGGTCTTTTCCATGAGTCAAGTTGTCAGTGATGAATTGCGCTGGGCAGGGCGGCGGTAGGGGAGGCAGAACGAGTGGGCTTGTACTTGTTCAAGTAGATGTGATTAAGGAAAATTACCATATTTAGACCCTTGTGATTGGGTAGCATTGACATCTAGATGGCTTATCAAAAAATTTACCTCTTTTAGAATCATGGATTTAAGGTGATTTTCACTGTGTGTGTGTGTGTGTGTGTGTGTGTGTGTGTGCGCGCAGCATGTTATGAAATACACCCTTTGATTTCGATCCAGTGCATAAAGAGAAAGAGTTTAAGGTTGCTGATCTGTACTGAAAAGACACAAACCTGTGCCTCCGCTTGCCAAACATGTATTTTGTAACCTTCTCACAACTCGTACTGTAGATAAAAGTAAACGCAGCCCATTTGTCTCCTCTGGATTCCATGGCAACAGCTGAAAAATCTGGACAGAGAGAAGCATCACTTTAACCCTGCTGAAAATCACTACTATCCCTTCAATAACCGCAAAACCATTCAGTGTGATTACCCGAGGTCTGAGTTTGCTACTCCTCCATACTCCTCTCCCAGTTCCTTTTCATGGAGTCAGAGCTGGCATGGCGCTCACTCAGGCATTATGAAACCACTTTGCTTATTACTTATATTTAGAAACACTATAAAGCAACATGGATCGCGATAAAGCTACATTATGCAACTGTGGCTTTATTTGTGTTCCTGATCAATGAAGAGCTGGTTGAATGTGGGGTTAATTCAGGTTTACTGTTACTCATTGGCACTAAAGCATATTCAATTAGTCAAACGGAGTGCTCGGCCACTCTCCGCTGCTGTTTCTTACATTAATCTGGCAGAGAGAATTAAAAGGGGGTTAGAGAAAAGCTGTGTGCACTGACAAGACTTGGATTTAAATTGAAGCAGGATGCACTAAGAAGGCATGAATTTAAATTGCAGCTGGGTGTCTTCATAGGCTTTTTTTTGGTCTAATAATGTCACTCTGGTATGAGGATGCTCTCAGAAGTGTTAGGCGATATGGTGGTATGAATACTGTGAGACCATGTAAATTTGCTACATGGTTTATACTCAGGTTTCACTCTTATATCTTGGGATGTGTTAAGCTATGGTAAGCAATGTTGCAAATCAATAAACAGGACCACTGTATGGGTAAGATTTTTTTATGAACACTCTTTATAAAAAAAAAAAATTTGAGCAGATATTTAATTTTTTGGGTTGGCGAAAACAGACATTCCTGTTAGATGATCCATTACCAGTTTTTTAACAGAGCATGTACCATATCACAACAAGGATAGAGCATTGTGACATAAAGAGATAAAAATATTTACAGAGTGATAAAACAATAAATGACATGAAACATAGATTTAGAGAGTTAACACTTAAACACACACAAATGAAAAGAAAAAAAAATGTTACACATGCTAACAAATAGACTAAACAGACTCTTAATTTACTGTCTGGAAAAAAAATTGAAATATCATATTAAATGTATGTGATACAAACTAGCTGACTTGTGGTAATGTGTAGATATACAGTAGCTCACACAAAGTAGTGCATAATTATGTATGACCAAATCACAGCTGTGCTGATATTCAGGACAACAGCACATTGCTGAGTGTGATATTGCTTAAATAAACTGCATCACAATAGAGCATTGACAGCACCTGTTGAAATAAAATGCCTGTTTGGCCTTGTTTGACTTTACAAGTAATGTGAAAAAAACCTTGGTGAGCTTGAAGTACACATAAGACAAACAGGACAATATTTAACAGTTTAAACTTGAAACCATTTTTCGATCACACCAACTGCAACGCTGATGTGTGACTTAAAACAAATGTGGGCCAGGGGCATAAGGTAGGAGGGCCCCTTTTCTCCTTCCTATCTCCTACTTTTGGTCCCCTTGCTCAGATCACACCCTTTTTTAAATCTTGGCCTTCATTGTGATCTCAACCACACATCCGTAAACTTTTGTGATTGCATCTCGAAGCTTTTGTGTTGACAAAATCTGTAGACAAACCAACAGACATTTAAACACCTGGCAAAGTATACAAAATGGTTTCTGTGTTAGTTACAATAGGTGTCATCAGGACCACATTTTGTCATGACACGCACATGCACGCGCACGCACACACACACACACACACACACACACACACACACACACACACTCACAAGGTAAAAACAACACCCGCCACACTTGTGAAAACCAGTTTTTAACTGAGCCAGGCCAGTTTTAACTGTAATATGCCTTATGTTATAACTTATCTTCAATAAAAATAAATGAAATTAAAAGAAATCATATAATGAATAGTTAAATATAAACATCATTTCTTCAGATTAAGAAATTCCAATCTGGCAGTGCCATCTTTGTTTTAGCAATCCTATTCATGTTTTTGCTGCACTCAGAGACAATTGATGTAAGGACATCATCACAGCATGCTCTGCTAACTCTCCAACATTTACCATGATAGCATGGCATGCTAGCATTAATATATAATATATCCTATCATAAGCTAAATGATGGGATACATGGTAGTCTTTGTCTGCTGTTAGCACTACACAGAAAGTTAGATCTGCAAAGTAATTTAGATTTTTCTTCTAGATACAACAAATGTGTTATGAGACATTTTATGGCAATACATTCAATAGTCTGTATTTCATTCCAGATTAAAGTAAGGTGAGAGACCACCAAACAGATAAATAAAGAACTTGATAAATGGCAAAACCTCTCATTGTTTAATTGCCCCAACAAAAGGGAGACTCAGTAAATTAACATACACACTCTATGCATTCTCACACTGGACTCATAAAGTATGGATGCTGCTTAATATATTTTTCATCAGGAAGGTTGTACTGTAATTTCATCACAACAAGCAATATGTTGCTCCCAAGAAAGCACTGCATTACTGCGTGGAGTTTCGTGCACTTTGTTTGCACAGGCAGGGGAGTGGAGCGTGATCATATAGGCAGTTGATTTATGGTGCTTGTCCCTGATTAAGCTGGATATAGAGACTCGTATAAACAGGATGCTGATGCCGTGATGTGAAGCATCTTCTGCTTTGCCAGTCTAACTAGATTACGTACCCGTGTTCATGTGTCTGATGTGATACAGCTGTAACGTGGCAGTGGAGATTATTAGTAGCTTGAAGTGGAGCAGTGTCTGCATTAAATTTTTTACGTGCCTTCTCATTGATGGACATGCAAGATGCAGCAGGCCCACAAAAACACAAACACCAACTCCGACATTTTTCCTCTTAACAGAGGTCCTATAGAGTGAGTGGCACTTGGCTGTCTTGTGGGACATATGGCTCACTGTGACCTGCCAGTGTCCTTCACTGTTGTTGGCTTCGCCCCAAAGCCCCCCAGGCTGCACTGCTCTCTGCAGTTAGCCCCATCTTCTAACACTGCCTCTCTGTGTTCACACCGGCTCTTTTATGTCCCCATGTTGCATTTCTGTTAGACGTGACGACTCTCAATAGGACACACTCAGAAGCTCAGCAGTGTTGCGTCAGAACACAAACAAGGCTGCTGTCATTTCCACAGATGCCTTGACTTTATGTCAGCAAGGATACATAAAGGACAGTGGCTGCAATTCACTTTCAAAGGGGCACTGTGTATACCTGTTTGAAACACTTTAAATCCATTATTCAGCATTTGTTAAAGCTGCATAATGAATTAATTTTGTCTCTTGGGTGCAGAAGAACATCATAACAAGCTAAAAACACCAACCAAATCCATAATATATACACTTGGTGTCCACTTTATTAGGTACGCCTTCAAAATTCAAATGCTCAAGCCATAAATTCTACTTTCATAAAAAGAAGCATTAATTTAACCATACATTTATTATTGAGGCTGTAGGGCGCAGTGGTGTTCAAGTGGACTTCATTAAATTCAGTGTTTCTAAGTTTTTGCACGCTACATATAAAAACATGAGAGGGGAAGCATGTTAAAAACACATTTCAGTAAAGTGACCACACAAACTGCAACCTCAAACATAAACATATGGTTGAAGTAAATTCGAACAGGAAACAGTAACAACCTTTGCAAAGGTGGAATATGTGGTGCAGCTGTTATACTCGATTGCATTTGATTGTATAGGCATACCAAATAAAGTGACCAAAACCTGTTACCACTTTAAAAAGTTGTTGTGGCCAATGTTTTTACACATGTGGCTGTTTACACATCAAGCATAAATGAGGGAACATATACATACATGTTGTCTACCTGATGAATCTACGACCAATATTAACTTTCCTTTTAACTCTGCTTTGTGTGGTGGTAGAGACATTTCAAACAAACTGTGCATCCAAAATGCTTTGCAAGGTCATAAAGTGTGTGAAGTAAAACAAATGCAAATGCCATAACATGACAATAGAAGCTAAATGACATAATTCTAATGTTACTGCATAGCTGCCTTCATAATAGCCACTGTTACATTAGAGTAAAAATATATGAAATATAAAGAGAATAAACAACATTTGCTCATTTGTGACATAACGAACATAGCGATACTAATCATAGCTAGCAAACATTTCACTTCTACAATGGGCAAGAACTTCTCTCATGTTGGCAAGAATAGTCGTGTGGAGATAATTTTATTGTCAACATCCTTTAACGTCAACTTCCGTTATTACTTATGGGGATTTGTATCTTCTGTACTTGTGTATCTTGAATTTGCAAACCCATTACGTTTGCAGTTCATTCAAAACATCTTGGTCATTGTAGTTTTGTCTCAGCCAACTCCTGAGAAAAATACCTGGATCTTTGAATTGCGACACATTCGACTCTCTTCACACCAGCTGATTCTCATCCTCAGGTCGTCAAACACAGATGCCCCTCAGCGTATGTTATTGATTCCAAAGGCACCCTGTAGCATCTCTGAGACAACCTGGACTTTTCAATAACTTCAGTTGCACCCATATTTGATTTGGCAAATTTTGCTCCTGAGAGCAACTGATGTAGCTTAAAGAGCGAGAAAGCCTGCCTAGGGAGGGTATGAGGATTGGTCAAACAAAACCGGACTTTCACCCTGGAGCATGCAGTTTTTGTCCTGCGTGAAACCAAAAGTCCTGGCTGTTTTACCGTAGTGTTACGTTACTTATGTAAGATCCTCGTCCTCATCATGTTATGTTATTGTTTCATAACAAATGTACTTATTTTCACCCAAATCCTGATGTTTTTATCAAAACCTTACAATGTCCTTTTGCTGCCTAAATGTAACTGCGACCGTTTCACATCACCAGCGTGTTACAATGTTCTTTCAACTGTGCATCACATAGAGACACCAAAGGGCCTGTGTGTCAGTATGAGACGCTGAGGGTTGTAATTTGACGACCTGGGAATGGGAACGAGTTGTTTGCAGTGGGTTTGTTTGGCCTTGTTTGCTGAAAACAGCTGCTGCTGCTGCTAAATGGTGGATTGATAAGAGTAAATGTTTCATTCAGCCAATCAGCTAAAAGGGGCTAAATCGCTACTCAGTTGCCATTTTATTTGGTTCACCTTGTTAATCCAGTCTACTACAGTGGAGCTTTCACCGATCAATCACAACACAGTGCTTTATTTTGAAAGAAACTCATCATAAGTTTCTACACTCATCTTTTTATTTCTTTGTGTATTTCTCGGTGTTCTGGGGCCCAGTGCCAACGAAGTACTAGCTTTGGTGTTCAGTCAAGATTTATAGGTCTGTACTTTGCAGTATACGCTGTATTTTCTGGGTATAACTGTGATGTTTCAAAAGGACCAGTGTTTCTGATTAGTGTGGCACATTCTCCCATTTATTTTCCCTCAAGTCTCACTTTTATGAATTCAGGGACTGTGGGGCCAAATGTAGCGGAGCTGTGAAATGTGGGTTTATTTTTCTATATATATATATTTCTTTCTCTTCTTTTTGCTTTCAATTTTCAGACATAGTGCATCATACAATGAACTGCTGTGGAGGATTTCGAAATCTAGCTTTGTCTCCCACCAGATAAGCCAGTCTTGCTTTTACTTTTGTTGAATGATGTGCTCCGACTTTAAAGAACATGATGTAACTGGTAGCCTGTGGGTTGCATTTGACCCCGCATTAACCTTGAATATATTTCTTGGATGAATTTGATCTACTTTGTTGCTGTTGGTAGTTGTTTTAATCAGAGGTTTATCAGTTCATTCATGATTTTGGGATCCTTACTGGCTCCTTTTGTACATCTCTTTGCCATTTATTTGTCCGTTTATCAGCCATTTCAAACAGTTTATTTCCAAAACAGTTTTCTGGCCATAAAATGCAAAGATAAATTTAGCCACAGCAGGTTTTTTTTTTTTACAGCTATTAGTCCAACAGTATTGCTGTTATTCATCAAGCACAGTGTGAACACAGCGGTTTCTCAAATGCAACAAAGGGAAGGACAAAGAGTGCTCAGTTTCTCTTGTGTGTTCATATTCTGCACAGTACTCCAGGAGTGTGTGTTTGTGCACTGACCTTGTGCTCTTTCTGTGCAGGTACACCCTTTGCTGATGCGCGAGAGGCGCTCAGAGTCTCACAGGAACAAGCTGCTGCGGCGGACAGTCAGCGTTCCTGTTGAGGGAAGGCACCATCCCGAGATGGGTGAGCAGACAAACCTTTAAGCAGCTTTACTGTGATTCAGAAATGGAGGTCTTAATCAAGGTCCAACCAAGAGTTAGGCTCTTTTTGTCTCACTTTTTAAAAATCACATGGTATCAAATCCTTAACCCTTTGAAAATGGACCAACCCCAGATGTCTGCAGATCATTGTTTGCATGGTTGTGTTTAAAGAGATCTAAAATAGGAACCATAATAGTTAGAGCATTCATTCTTTTTGCAGTAGAAAGCTAAGGCTTCTTTCTTCCCTGTAATTTCGTCATGACCTTATGCTACCTTGCCACTGCCCTTCAGACACAGCATTTTGTTGTAATTGTGCCAGAATCTCCCTGAGAATTTCACAGTAATGGCCACAGTAAATGGTTGTTGCAAAATCCTGTATATATTGATCTACAATATAAACCATATTAGCTAGAACATTAATTCTTTTTGCAGCAGAAAGCTAAGGCTCCATAATGACGTCATTACGCTGCATTACCTGCAGTGCAAAAACGCACAGTGATGAGGAATGATTGAGAAATCCATCAAAATGCTTTTACATTTGGCTCATAGAAATGAGCATTTCTTAGAAACTTTCAAATAACTTTTGGAGTTTTAAGAAATATTTTGTTTATGTTTCTACATTTATAAATATTTAGGTCAGTATGTTTATTTTGTCAAATATTATGGGAGAAAATTTCAGATTTTTAAAAAAAATACTATAATAATAATTTAAATGAATGTCATAAATTTTATGACATTCATTTAAATTATTATTATAGTTTATTGACTGACAAACCATTTATCTTAGATTGTACAGATTTTGGGGATATAAACATTTAAAAAAATGACATCATAATAATAAAAATACCAACGTAGGCCCTGGACTATATCTATTGAGTTTAAAGGGTTAAGGACAGTTTTTAAACATGCCAAATTGTCGCAACATAATAGCATCTCTTTCCTCTTGTCCATTTTTAATTTTTAAAAACATTACCACCTATATTTGTTAAAGTTAGCTTGCTTATAATAATAGAATAGTTGCATAGCAACGGCAGTGATGTAAAGCTCTTTGCATCCTTTGAGCCGTTACTCTCTGTGTTACTAGCTCACAGCAGCACTCTGCATCTGAGCAGAGATAAAAGCATCCCATCTGATCAGAGCTTAAGGCAGCTGTTTTCTTTTTACCAGATTTTGCCAAGCTCTCCTTTTTTCAGCTTATCAGTCATCTTTCTTTAAAATGAAATTCATGCAATGATACCTTGATAATCATGCTTATTTTTGAGTTCCCTGTCTTTTTATTTCTACTTCAACCTAAGTTTTGTTTTCTTTTTTTTCTTTTTTTGTCATTCTCCTCTCAGCTTTTATATCCCTGTATTGTCCTGTCAAACTCTCCTCGGACTCTGTGAAACTGACCCTCTGATTGCTGCCTTCCCCTGTTTGTTTTGCCTGACTCACTCTCTCTGGGCTTTACAAATGTCCCGCTCAGTTTCTCCCTCTTCCTTCACCCTCCACCTCTCCGTCTCACTCAGCTATTTTAAGGGCCTCCCTCGCGACGTCCTCCCTCTTTCTGTCGCCGCTGCCACCTCAACAGTTGTGCTGATTCAACTGGATAAATATTTCCCTCAGTTTTTGTATGAGTGGCTCTCTGACCTCGAAGCGGTCAAGCACTGACACATCGGTTGACATGGCCCCGCCACGTTTTGACATATGCTGACATAGCAGTGCCACCTCGTATTGCCCATGTGTACTGTAAGCGTATTGTAAACACACTCGCATATGTTTGCACGCAATGCTACCAGCCATAATGCAGGACTATGGACCATCTGTGGTGACTACGCCCCAAAGAACCAAAAGAGATTAATGTGCCCCAGGCAATTAATAATTATCAGATCAACAAAAAAGTAAATGGAGGTTGTCATGAGGCCACAGAGATTAAGTCAACAGGGAGCCTCATGACCTATTTCGTTAAATCCCTGACATATTACATTGAGCTGGGTGAGGTTCGGTGATGATACTAATTCACTTTTTAGTGTGCACCAGGGAAGTTTAATGATTTATTGTATGAAAATGAATGATGTCTATTTTTTTAAATGCAATGGTGCAAATTTTGCACTTTCGTCACACTTTATGGGTGCTGTCCAATCAGAGGTGTGTGCTGCGCTGGTTCTGTTGAGTGGCCAGCAGATCCCATGGTGGTTGCTCTGGGAAGTTTTGATTATAAGTATCTGCATTGGGAACATTTCTTGAACAGATAAGTTGTTCTAAGCAGTAAATGGATTGATAAGTGAGTAGATTGATAAATTAAGCCTATAATCTCTGTGCACTGTGCCAGGGTGCAGCCTTTGCTCACTTGCACTCAGATTTTGAAAGGAATTGTTCCACATTTTGGGAAAAACTTATAATTTATTGCCAAGAATTAGATGTAGAGGGTGCACCCATTAGCTCAACTAGCAGAGCGACGCCCCACAGAGACTATGTCCTCGTCGCAGCAGATGCGGTTTCGACTTTGACCCGGAGCCCTTTGCTGCATGTCATCCTCTCTCCCTCCCCCTTTCACGCTTAAGCTGTCCGATATCTAATAAGGGCAAAAGTTAAAAAAATGATCTTAAAAAAGAAATTAGATAAAGAGGTTGATTCCACTTATGTCTGCATGCTACATACAAAGCTACCCGCAGCAGCTGGTTAGTTTTGTTTAGTACACAGACCGGAAACAGGGAAATTGCTCTTTCAGAGGTTTTAAAATCTGCGTGATTTATGTGAAAACTTTAGTTACTGCATTTATTAAAACCTCATAATACAAATGTGTGCTCTAGATCTAATCTTTCTAGATCCTGTAATAAAGTCTACTTTTCAGCACTTCTTAAGCTCACCAATTAACTCTTTATATCTTTTTTATTAATCATATAAAACCAAGATGAACAACTGACACATGGTTCTTTTATTGGGGGACTTAAGTATGTATTGAACCATTTCTTCGGCACAGTGACTTCCTTGAGTGGAAGTAACTGTGCATGTCTTTGTGCTAAACTTATTTCCACAATAGTTGGGTTTTTTTTACATTAACCCTTAATAATGTCAGTGTCAGCATTGGCAGTTAGTATTAGAGCCTATTGAGCAACGCAGAAACACAGTTACTATTAATGTCAGTTCAGGCTGGTAACCAGAACCCAAACAAGGTCAAGTGACTTTGAGGGATGAGGAGGAGCATTGAGTCTCAGGCTGCTTTATCTGTCTTTATTTAAGTAATTCAGTTCAGTAAGCATTTAGGGCATATACATATGTTTATACCTCTAAACTAGGCTTCATTGAGGTACATTTTGTAAACATTAAGGACCGTTCAGTCCTCTGAAAAATGATGAATGAACTGCGTCTTTCACAAAATTGAAAGACATGACCCCGCTTCCATCAATAGATTCAAATTCTGTCCATTCAGAATATTTCCATGTGCTGAGATGAGATTAAACTGCAGATGCTGCAGCTGCTGCAGCTGCCAAACACTCATCCATGTGTTTGTGACAACATTAATACGTCAACCTTGATTCATTATTCATCAGAGGGTTAAAAGCCTACATTTATCACAAGATATTGATGCTTGGAGACATTTGACAACAATCCCAGCTGGATGCCTGATGTAGTGACACACTCAGATAGAAAGATATTGGACTTTGCACTCGATATGGGATTAGCCAAATACGTAATGCCTCAATGGCTTTTTACACTCCTCTGTCGCTGTCATAACACATTGAGTGATACAGATGCATTCATTTTCCTCTTTCATTTACTTCTCTGTACCTTTATGGTTCCAAAAAAACATTTTAGGTTGAGGAGGCAATTAGTGCATAATGAAGACATTAATTTTTCTGGATAATTACAGTGCAGCATAGGCATTTTATGCAAACACGAGGCTTAATTAACGTTTTATGATTGTAACAGGGGAAAATGACCCTTTTTTTAACTAAATAAAAAATATTTCTTGCTCTTATGTTTTTTATGTTTGGTTGCATAATACTAAGAATTATTTGTTACAAAAGGACCACATTAGGATGGATTGTGCAGGAATATTGTACATATGCCTCATAGATGCTCCACGGAGGCTGTCGTTTCCTGAATTGGGAAATTGTGCGTCTGATGTTTGTGTGCTCATGAGCTTTAAGTTGTAATGTGGAAACAACACAAAGAAGATGTGTTGTATTTTATTCCTCAGAGCCTTTAAACAACACACTGATAACAGCTTAAAGCTTTATATTACAGAGTGATTTAGTATCAGTATATCCCCCGAAATTAAAATACGGCTGTACTTGGCTTATTCCCATAAACAACTTTTCTTACTAATCTAGGTCACTCTATGCAACTATCAGTTACAACCTAATACCATATTACCAAACACATATGAGCAAATAATTGCCACTCATATGTGAATTTATAAAAAAGTTTATTACCATCAACCAAGCATTTACTTTTGTCCGCCATGTTTCACCAAACTTTTTTTTGTTCAAACTTCAGAGGGCATTCACTTGAATGTTCCCTGTCACAAACTCATTTTTCCAATTATTCCAATCAGAGATAAATGCAGGGTTATGACTGATTAAAATTAGATGTTACAAGTTTTTGGTAGTGCTCCAGTTCACATGGCTGATACCATTTTTTTTTACATCTGTCCAAGTCAAATTGATCACCATTGGCAGATAATTATTATAAACATTGTTTTCTTTTTTTAAAATTTCTCATGCAGATCACCATCTGATATACATTTGCATATTTATTACATTAATATAAAGTAATCCAACAGAGAAGTTTGCGATGAATTTTACTGAGTGTTTCAGAATTCATAACAGCTGTTTCGAAGCTCGTCTCAGTACGTTATAAGTCCACTTGACAAGTAGGTTTTCTCGAGCTCATTTATTTTCTGTCCTCATCACCAGCGGCCCTGACTGTTTCTTGTTGTTTGAGTCGACTACACGAGGTAGCCTGAGGAACACCAAGTTTTGCTGCTGCATGTCATTGGCTCATTTTTGGCAGCTTGTCAAAAGCTTTGAGGAGTTTTTCATTGAGAGAAAATGACTTTCTTTTTTTTGTAATGGTTTTCTTGTATTGTAGTTACCGTGAGGCAAAGGATCACGATATGAGTAAAGTGCAAAGAGAACCTGAAGTTGTTCTGGATTTTTCATGTATGAGAGGACCAAATAAACACTGAATGGAGTACTTTATTACAGTGAGTACATTTTTTAAACAGCTTTTATAAAAAAAATGATTGTGCCTGAAGCCTTTGATCCATATAAGCAGTTTATCACTGTGACGGTGATCCCTATAAGTTTCCCCTGTATTTTTTAGCAGAAACACAAAATGTAAACAAAGCTTTTGGCAAAGTTTCCCCAACTTTGTTTTTTAAAGAGTTGGCAAAAATACATTCTGCAGAATATCTAGCAGTTCAGCGACAGATATTATAAACAGATAACAGGAGTACTCTCTCTTTTCCTGTGATTGGTGATATGGCCAAAAGTTGAATCAGGACAGCCAGATGTGAGTTGAGGACATTTTTCCAGCTCATTTCCGTAACATTATGAGATGAACAGTCCTTCATATTTCAATAAAAGTTGTTGTAGTTAGATGCAAAGTGAGCAAACAAAAAGAAAACATTCACATTCTCCCCCTCTCTCCCTCATTAACCTCCCCAGAACACGAAGTGATAATCCTCATTAATGAATTTGGCCTTTAATGTTTTGTGTTCAAATTGTAAATTGACTTCATCTAAGTCTGCTCTGTTATTAGAGGAACCTTATTATCTGAATGACTTAGCCGCAGGGAGAGAAAAAAAAAATCGTGGCACTACAAAGCTGATTGGTTGTTAACTTCAGCTGAATAGTTTTTCAGCAAGAGTGGTTTAAACATGGGGGACTTCGCCTCAGTTTGTCCTTGTAGATGTCACTTATTCCTTTAGCCACCTCAGCTTAGCAGACAATTGCGATAAAGCCGGCTCAGCTCAGCCATTGTCACAGTGGCCTTTATATTGTGTGACCTTCATATGGTATTTTAACTTCGGTGTGGATGCTGCATCTTTTTTTCAGTATCTTCTCATAGAATTTATTCAAAATCTAGATATAAATAATGCAGCATCAGCATGCATACTAGATTTTGAACTTTCTCCTAACCCTATACTGTCATTCTCCCCTTTCTGCATATTCTATTCTGTCTCACCACACAGCCTTTACCCTGTTCCCTCCCTGCTCCACAGTCCTGACACCATCCTACTCCACTCCACCCACTCAACAAGGCCCGCAGGCTGCATCTTGCCTCCCAAAAAGAGGAGGATAAAACATTGAGACAATAAATTAAAAACAGAAAAGACATTTTATATAAGAGAAAAAAAAAGGTGTTAGACTTTCCTCTGTTGTTAGTGTTGAGACGAGCATCATGAGTCACTCCAATCTGTCATCTCAGGAAGACTAAAACAAAGAATAGATGGTTTCTCTGCATCGTTTGTGTTTGTGTTTAAAGGCAAACTTTCCTCTCAGAAAGAATAAGACAACAACAATGCTATCCCAATGAACGATGTGGGGCGGATGCGGCTCAGGAGGTAGAGCTGGTTGTCCGCAAACTGGAAGGTCCGCAGTTTGATGCTCCTCTAGTCCTCGTGTATCCTTGGACAAGATACTAACCACCAAACTGATCCCGATGGCTGTGCCTCTGTCAATATGTCTGAATGTTTAAAAACTGAGTGGTAGGGAGCACCTTGTACGGTAGCCTTGGTCTATGAATGTATGTGTGAGTGAGTAAATGTGACAAGTAATGTGAAAGTGGTCGAACGACTAGAAAAGCCCGATACAAGTGCAAGTTCGTACTGCTCTTGGCTTATGCACAGTTGTGCTTTTCTGTTTCTCAGACTTCATGTACACACGGGTCTCACCCACAGACTATATAAAATAATGGACGTATGCCTTTGTTAGATAGGACAGTTTAAGTGTGAAAGGGAGAGAGCAAGTGGATGACACGAACCCTTGGCCGCTGTGGCGAGGACGTAGCCTCCGTACAAGGGATGCCTGCTCTACCAACTGAGCTAACTTTTGGACACTTTTATATTGGCTTCAGCTTGCTGCTTCATCTGACCTAGGGCTGAACCATATATTGAGTAAGTTAAATCCTTTTTTTACATGATTTGTAAATTGTCTGCATTGTAAAACTGAGTTATCACAACAAGTATAAAACGGTTACTTTTGGTCACAAAATGACATACATCATATCCCGCTGTCTTGTGTCTTGACAGATGAATTTAACTGCATCTACGAAAGGAAGAAATAGAATAAAAGACTATGCACACTGAGATGCGCTCTCGGTTTTAGTTTGCTGACGAGATATCATCTCTGGTAATGAGAGCTTCCACTCTGTTCTCTGTCAGTCCCGACCTGCTGGGTAGCCAGCGCCAGCTAACGGCCGTCTGTATCAGGCTGATTTAAAAAGCACAAACAGCAGGAGCAGGTGAATGAGTTTGCAAACTTTTGTGCTCTGTCTGTCTAGAAAGTAATGATTAAACTTGGTTCCTGTGCTCTAAATAGTTCAAGCCTCTGGTACTGGCAGTAGCTGTGTTGGATCACCTGTATTTTAAAATATGCATACCAATAACAGCTTTGCAAATGGAGCCAGTCTTTTGTTATTTTTACTTAAGTGTCCTGCATCCTGCATCTGATCATTGTGGTGCCAAAATACAACTAAAATACCCCACTTCTGTCTGAGCTTTGTAGCTTCAAGGAGGGCAATATCACAGCACATAAGTAGTGCTGTTTAGCTGAATTTTAGAGTTTCAGCCTGAACATATTGAGGCCTGGATGGATGGCCAGCAGCTAAATGGATTTTGCTGGTTTGAGAATTTTGCACAACTGGATTTATGGACATTTTTTACCCCCTCTGTGATAAACTTGCCTTCACTGGGACCCACTGAAACGGAAAATACAAACTTTCAAAACAGTCAAGGCTTACAGAGGATGACTGTTTGATACCTTTAAATATTGCTGCAGTATCACTTTAAAGGGATGCACATGTTTTGACTGCATATGTGTTTGTGTGAAAGAAACACGCCCTTCATCTTCATTTGTTTTGCTTCTTTTGTGGTATCACTTACTGGCAATAACAGCCTAAAAAAAATCTGAAAATGACAACCTTGGTACCTACGGAATGAAAGGAATAAAAATATCAAAGCAAGCATGAAACTCAAAATGCCAGTGATCCGGTGTCCCATCTGTCAGTGCACCAACTCCAGGCTGCTAACCTGACAGAAGTCACAGAGCTGCACTCTGAATTTACATGCAGAACATTTCTGTTTTCATATGATTTCACGAGCCTTACATAAACGTAGACTCAACATTGATTTGAGATGCTTTGCTACAGTTGACCTTTAAAGGTCTAGATATACCAGACTGACATATAAAAACTAGAGGCAATGAAGGCCAGCTGCTGCGTCGCCTCACGCCTGTGTCTTGGCTGAAAAGTGGTACCTGAACACACAGCAAAGACTAAAGTCAGCGGTCAGAAGTACGTTCTACGTTTGTGTGAGAGGTGGTCAAGACACTAGTTAGCCAGTTAGCAACCAAACAAAGGGTATTTAACAATAACACAATTACGAACTGTTTCTGCTAAAGATCTCAATGGCTAAAAAAAACTATAATCTATAACCTCAGCTAATATAACAAGCTTGTCTTGATCTCACACCAGTGTTTCCCTCAGAATTTCAATCTACGTGGGATGGCTGGTTTTTATCATACTGTGTTGACACTCAAAATTCAGGCATTTTTGTGGGTCTGTGCACATGTCATGAGCCCTTTTTTTCCCCAGCGGCAGTTTTAGGAGCAACATATTGTCATAGAGCAGTTGGTATGATATCCTACAAAATGCATGCATAGCACTTCATATGATATCATACTGATTAGCGCCCCATGAATGGCGTTACATCCTTGACATAAAGTTACATAACTAGCGCACAGTCACGGAGGTTAGGTTTAGGCTTAAATAGTTACTATGATTAGGTTTTGGAAAAGAAACGTTGTGAGGACGTACCTTAAAATGAAACAAAGTACACTGAAATTCACATGGTACTACACACGTCACCATGGGAAAGTCTGCCCGGTTGTCTGCTCCCGTCAGCACATTGGTCACGTGATCGCTGCCTTTTAAAATACGAGGGATATGCACAAATTTGGGTTTTCGTAAGGAAACGTACTACCCGTTTCTGAGAATAGCCTATTAGGATTTTGAGTTGCAGGGCGCGTAACTGATCCGTCGATTCACTCGGAGGTGATGAGATTGATGGATGAGAGGAGCAGCTATTGTAGAGGCGAATACAGAATGAGCGGTTAAGTTTCGCTTTCACTGGCATGACATTCTGCTGAATGAATAACTAAATGGTATATATATATACAGTATATATATATATACTCAATGTGTGGTGGCAGAATTTTTAGATCTTTTTTTAATCAACAAATAATGGGTGAGAAACCCCCCCACTCCCCCCGGTCCCCCCCCCCCCCCCTCTCACGTTGAGCTGCCAGTCAGAGTGATTTCATTCACCAGTGACCTCCGCCATCTCAGACACGATTCAATATACTCAATAAGAGCTCAATGGCGGCCTGACATTGACCAACAGCTGACCACCTTTTGTGTCTGTAACCTTAATGTGCAGTAAGATTACTCCAACCAGCAACCTGCACATTCTTGTCTTGTTCCTTCAATACGAGAGAGATCAGCCAACCAGATCTGAGCCTGCTGCTGCAGATTTTAAGGGTCTTAGTGAGGGCTGGCAAGCTGTCAGACTGTAAGTGTAGTTTTTACATTATCACTCTGATTTCCAAGAATCTGGGAATCCTGATTAATTTATTAAGTAGGCTCATGAAAATTCACAAAGAGACATTGTGAAAGATATTTTACCGCCTTTTTTAACGCTAAAGTGTATGTTGAAAAAAAGCTGGATTCAGAAATGAATGTACAGTCTATCGCCTTGTGATATAGACCAGCATAATTAGCCGCTTTGGTGTCTTGAGCTCAGCGATAAGAGTTCATTTAGAGTGTTATGACAATGGAAGCGTTTAACGTCAGTGTGAGCTGGAGGAGCTGTGTTACTGTGCAGGGTGACAGTTTATAAACCTTGCGATTCAGTCCCTGGGAAAAGTGAAAATCTGGCCCCAGGAAGCGTGGGGCTTGTGTTTAGAGAGATTTGCTGAATCATCTGCCTGTCTTGCCTTTGAAACGGCGGATGAATGCAAATGGTTTGCTACACTGTTGTGTTCGGCTTTTGATGGACGTGGACACAGAGGCCTCCTCAAAACCAGTGCGGCACTGTGCGAAGCTGCATCTCCACTGGGTTGGATCAATAGACAGTCTGAGTATTGCTGCACTTTGCTGAACTGTTTTATACGTACTGAATATTTTACTGAGTTGCATGTTTTAGCTTTTCCAAACAAAGGCTCATTAGCATACTAGAAATCTTGAGAGTTGGTTCTTGGAAGTTGTTGGAAGTTTATCCCCGGATTGGTTGTGTTCGACAGAGTTAAATCAAAACAAATACTTTGTGTACCTTAAGACTCTTCACATAATTGTCAGAAAGAATCACAGTACCTTTGTATTGTGTAGTATTTTATTTTTATTTTTTTCCTGCTCTCAAACTTTGTCACCACAGACTCTCTCCAGGTTAGAGACCTGAAATCAAAGCAAAAGTACCAAAGTGTTAATATATGATACAATCCTACCCAAGCAATTACCTTCAGCTTTTACTGTGTGTGTGTTTGTGGCATTGGGATTTGAATCCCATGTGTCCTGCGGGACTCAACAAAATCTTGCTGCAGTTGGGAGCGCCCATTCAAAAAATAAACTGCAGGTCCCAGGATTTGTTGGAATATAAAGAAATGGCCTTTTCCATTTTTCCATCACCAAAATTCAGCCTAACTTTGGAGCATTATTTTGTCCATTTCCTGCAAAGCATGATATGGTTGATACCACTGGATTCTTTAGGCCTTCTAGTTTCAAATACCAGTATCATCACTCCAGCGATTAACACAATAAAAAAAATTAACTGTAACTTTGGACCTTAATTGCATCACAATTAATGCAATTAACACTGACAGCCGTACCTTAAAACGTGAAACAAAATGTGTTAAATATTTGCATTTTTTGTTTAGATTAAGGTTGCAATAAATACCCCAGCCATTTCTGTTATGGCCATGAGAGTTGATCAAAATATAAAAACTCAAGTACAGATACTCCCAAAAATACTTAAGCATCGTAAGAAAGTATTATTACCTCTTTACATTACACCACTGTGTGCCTGTAGACTCCTTTCACTATTTGTGTACCTGAAAATAAGACCAAACTGAACTGAAGCTATGCAGCTTTTTAGACTGTTTTTAACTAAGCAGGCGTTCGCTGATGCCACAGTGGCTGTAGGATAGTTGTAGTCTAATCAAGTGAAAATGAAGCCAGCCCTCTTTCAAGGTCTGCAGAGGATGAAAAGCGCTTCATTGTAGATGTTTTTCTTAGCTGTGGAAAACATTACCCAACAACTTTATTCACCTGAGCATCAAAGCCGAAAAACTCAGAATCGTATACTGTTTAACAACATTGCGAGGGCAGAGCTTTACATTTGAACATCCAAGGTCTCTCCGGGTTGAGATGAGAGAGTCGGGTGGACCAGCGAATATCAGTCCTCCTCCGGTGTTTGGGTGGGTGGCTGCAGTCAGTCAGATGGAGAGATATCAAGTTTTTCTGACATTATTAGAAAACAGCTAAAGAAGAAGAGCGATATTTCAGACTGAACCTCCTCACCACCTGGCTGACAATCAGATCTCCTTCACTTCTCTCTCGAACGTGTTTGCTCACAGCTGGCATTTTGAGATAATATGGCAGGGCACTCTTAACAACACCATGCGTTAAGATTTTTATGCAAAACGATATGTAAATGGAATGATTATGTAACATGAAATGTCTTTCTGAGTGATATACCCCGTGGGTTGGTGTGATATAACGGACAGCTATATTATCATACCCTAACAACATGCATGAAGTGAAAAATAGCAAAAGAAAGCGAGCAAGCGTGGCCTCGGTTTGAGTGACAGCCGGCCACCAGCTCAGCGCACATGAGGGTCTTTAGCTCTCCAACACTGCAGTTCTTAGTCAGCTTCAGGTGTGGTAGTCAGCTTACACACACACACATACACACTGTGAACATCCCGCCGGCGCTCCAGTCCATTGGGACTGCTTCTAACTGCCATGCAGCGATGAGAGGATTTAAAGCCTCTGTGAAAGGGTCACTCACCAAACGCTACTCTTCTTCAAGGTGTTTGAAACAGATGATTTCAGACCAGTCAGCCTGTCTTCTCTGAGTGTTTGATATGTTTCGGCTGCATACAGCATTACTGTAAAGAGTCCATATATCTATATAGTATCATCTATAGTATCTGCATTCATTAGTTTTCTGTAAACGTTGGAGGAATGTGTCATGGTGGCGTCGGTGCTGAGGGATGCTGACAGTTACATCGCAAGACTTTGCTCATTGATCTTCACAGTTTATCATTGATACTGAATGATAAATGAAATACTAATGATCTACACCAGTGATTCCCCACTAAGGGTGCGTGTAACCCAAGGGGAACCATTGCAGTTGCCAAGGGGTTTGAGAAAAACAGAAATCATAATTATAAGCCCACATAATTGTTAATAAAGGGATACTTTGGTGATTTTTAATTAGTTTTTTATTAAAACAATGTGGGTATGTGTCAATGAACTGTGGTAGACTTCCCTGTATTTAACCAGTGCTTAGATATATCACCCCTTACCCCTCAGTGAAACATCGCCAAATAGGGCTGTACCCAGTTCACAATTATGTCAGCTGAATCAGATCTGGCCGATCAATATGAATATTGAACATTTTTTTAAGAGTTTTAATGGGGACGTTTAGTGTGACAGCGGCATTCATGTTATATATTAAACAATCTAACAGCACTTATGAAGGACTGACCCTCATTTACTTTACTGCTCTATAGTCAAACGGTGAAGACAGAAAAAAACGTGAAACTGCTCCGAAAACCTAAATGACAGACAAAAGTTTTAGACTTAGACTTAGTGTGCAAATGTGTTCATTTTTAGACAGTTTCGGACCATAAAAATGGACTCACTGTGCAAAGGCCTTAAATCCCCCTAAATCTTACGAAATGTGGGAAACACAACTCTGATTATTAATACAATTACTAATACGCAACCAGTGCTGACTGGCCTCCACCAGTTTCAGTCAGTGTCACGTGAACACCACCTGCTGTCATTGATGTTCATTAGACAGACACACTTTTGACAATTTTCAACAAAGAATTTTCACAAATATTTTAGGTATGTTAACTCTTAGTTTAACATACAAAGTAGTTTAAAAAATCCGGTTTAACTGTTTGTTTACAACTTTTCAAATTGTTTGAAAACACTGTGTGTTTTTTTAACTTTTTTGCCTTGACACACTTGTGATGTTGCTGCGTTCCCAAATCTCCGCAGTTTCTTTTGTCAGCACAGTTTTGTCATAACTGATAGAAATGATGGCTACTACTGCAAAAATAAGCCCCAAGTTGTAATAAACCAGAATTAGTCTTAAAATTCAGATGGTATTCGTATAATTCTTATTTTTATTTGGTCTGCTTATACTTTCCAACTGGCATCAAAAAAAGTCTTAATGTCCTCATGACACTTGCAGTGAGATTTACATCAAATCAGACACAGACAGACAGACGGTCATGCCTGCACATATGCCACATCAAACCACATCACCTCATTTGATTTCCCCTGAGGTGGCATTATGGAGATCAGGCACATCGAAATACATCCCTCTGGGAAATAAACGGCTTCATACAGCTGGTTAATATGTTTAAACTCCCCCAGGACTCCTAACAAGTCAGCATCAAACACTCACCGGTATCACCTCCAGACAACATGACAGTCATTTTCCCACTGCAGTTTTTCTTCTTTTTCAATTTTAGCCGAGTGCATGTGCTCAGTGACAACCCGCTTCACACAGAGCTCCACACATTCACACCTGGCAGATGCCCAGAACAACCATTTTTTTCTTTACTACTGGGCACTTCACAGCTCTTCAGGCAGAGTTTTGGGGTGAAGTGTTACGTTCAGGCTCATCTCAACAGTCGCTGCAGATGGGAGTGTGTCTCATTCACTGGCGTACATTTAAACCAGAATTTCTTGCTTTTTACACATATTCAAACCTGCAGAGTGCACGTTAGCTAATTTTGAGAGAGGTCTGAGTGCAGTACATAAAAAGTATGTGAATAGGTTTGAAATGTATACATGCAATATCAACGAGCCTCTCTCGACTGCTGCCTGATATCACTCCAACCTGTATAATGACACCATTAGAAGCTATTTGGTGTCAGTACAGTTTTTTCTGTTGAATAGTAACATGTTGCATGGCAACTGCTGTCAACTTGTTTGCTACAATCTTTTTTTTTTTTGCAAAATGAGGGAAAGGTATTATTTGTTCACAACCTCTAAAATGCGAGTGTCAAATGGAAATGAGAGCTGAAATTAATGTGCACTAAATTTGCATAACAAAACAAAGGGGTATATTTGCGGCAAATTACAATCGGGGCTTGCAAAATTTTGTGTCACCACAATTTGTCAGTTTAGCAGGTATTTAGTAGGATTAAACATGTAAATTAGGCCCTGTCACATTTAGTTTCTCTGGTTTAGACAAAGTGCTGACAATAAGATCTGATGCTGGGCAGTTCTCATGCGTGTTGGATGTCTGGAAAAGAAAATGTAGTGCAAAAGAAAGTGTTTCTGTCTTTAGATTAAAGAGTAGACACTACAAGAACTGCAAACATTTTATCCATACCGTAAGAGAAAGGCTTTATATTGGCTAAATCGCCTAATGTCATCAGCTCAGCAAAAGGAGTGTTTGAATGAGAAATGAAGCAAGTGTGGGAGATTTTTTGTCCAAAACAATATTTCCACAAGAAAGTAAAACACTTGGCAAATATAATGGCTGATGTAACTTCCTGCTTAATAAGGGGCGAGCTGAGAACTGTGTGTGTGCCAATCCATTTGGTAGATTTTGAGATATTTCACTGGGTAAGTGAAAACAACGCTTTACATGATTCTGCTATATGGGGAAAAAAACTCCCTCTCTTGTTTGTATTTCTTTAAACCAATCACAGTTATCTTGGGTGGTGCTAAGCCCAGAATTCTGCGACCCTGTCACTCCAAAATCATGTCAGAGGGGAACTTGCTTTAGTTAAACATTTGCCTATGGGGGGGTGAGCACTGTCATTAAAACGGCTAATGCTCCACAAAAGAAAATGCCACAAAAAACATTAACAGATGTATGTCGACTTTGTAATTTTCCTTTTAGTGATTACAAAAAACATGACAAACATGATTTAACATCTATGCCCTAAAGATGAAGCATGACAACATTTAAAGCTCTAAAAAAAAGTCACTAATCCTATTAAAACTCTAGATGGTTTCCTAGAAGTATGTGTTTTTTGGAGAACATTTTTATGATATTATCACAGAAACCTTGTGTGAAGGGAAACAAATTGGTACATGGGTGGCGTCAATATCACCGCTGCCAGGGTTAAAAGACAAATCAACAAATCACAAATCAACACCGACTGGCCATGTCAGAAAACAGATCAACACTGAGCATGAGAGTCCTGCAGGACGGAGTCTGGGCTTTTCTGTTGCGCGTTCTTCTTCAACAATTCAGTGAAGGAATAAACCAGGCATGCCTTGTTGCACAATCCAATTCTTCCACAAAACTTGCCATTTTCAGCGTGTAGGTTGTTGGCTCGGAGGTTGTTGTTGTTTCCTGTATCAATGAGGATTCTGAAAATGTTAAAACACAGGTAGCGAAAAAGGGGGGAGGATATCAGCTTAAATACTTAGCTAATGGCAGGTTTATGGCCACCATTTTCATCCGGTGAGTCAGATGACTGAACACTTTGACCTGCTGGTGGTGCTAGATGAAAAGTGTAGACCATGTTCATGATGATTTATCCTCTGGACGTCATTAGCTGTTGAGATATTTTTTGAAAGCTGACCAGTGTGACGTGAGTGTGGCTAAAAATGAGAGTCTGCCTTTTTGTGTGAGCAAAACCATCTTGTCTCTTGGATTTAGTAAAGTGAACCCCTTTGAGACACTCTTGTCAGAACATCAGTTTTAATCTACATTTGATTTGATGTGGTCCTGCATGAAGACAACTCAAACAGAGAAGCTCTGGACACCGGTCAAGAAAAGATGCCTGTAAAATGTCACCTTAATTTATGTTTGTTTATCCTCTAGCCTCCACACAAACAAGCAGCCCTCCATATATAAGCCCGAAGCACTTTTGTAACCTTTAGCTTCCTGCCAGCTCCGAGCGATGCATCAGCCACCCAGGTGTGAATCATGAACAGCTTCATAAAAGCAGGAATGTTAGCGCTGTGGTGGCACAATAAAGTAGATGTAGAGATGCACAAAGAAACCAAGGTGCAGCAACCTTGACGGAGCGGCTGGCGAGTTGGCAACACATCCGCCTTGACAAAAGAGTAAAAATAGACTCGAGGAAGCAGAGGAGAAACGGCCAAGACAAGGTGATCAGCAATGAAGACTGCAGTTACAGTACCGCTCGCTTTAGAGAGTTTGTGAATGGAGATGTCAGTGGAAAGTCACTGTTTAAATGGTGTCACTGTAGATGTTAATTTGGACTGTTCTCTCAGCCAAGAGACTCAGAAGTTTGGGATAAGATGAAAAAGGAATAATCATCTGCCAAGTTTTAGATTGGGTCTTGTCTTGAGTGTCATCACTTTTTCCAATTTATTACTTTAATGGTACATTAATGTGAAATCCACTGTGTCATATTAAAGTCAATTTCTAAAACATTATTGAGTATGGAAGAATAATAACCGGAATGATTATACATTAAATATATATAATGCAATATATCTAATAGATCGCTAATAAATAACCATCTTTTCCCTATGCTGAGAGCCAGGTCTAGCTTTATTAATTAATTCTTGGTTGTCAGTCTGTCACCAAAGGAAACTTTGTTGTTTTAATTACAATGCAATAAAGTGATGTAGATGAAATAATTGCACGGCTCAAAGCTTTGCCAAGGGACTCTGATGAGGGAGTGTTTTAAATTTAGTAAGCTGTTGTTCAAAAGACAGACAATGACGGGGGAGGTTACTGTATTTCAAAGTAAAAGCGCACACACACACACACACACACACACACACACACACACACACACACACACAACCTTATGGCAGATGTGCTATATTTTAAAGCATTTTAGGCTCAACTTTTCCTGCTGCCTTAAAAGTTGACTAATAAGTTTAAAGTCGTCTCATGAGTTTTAAAATGAGAGAAAACAAGTTCAATTTATTTTTGAAATTAAATTTAATCAAAAATTGTTCAGTCAAACTGGCACACATCAGATTTATTATGGCATTATATTAGATTAGATGTTTTACATATTCTCAGTTTGAAGAGTCAATTCTTCATTTGACACAATGACCTTTCAGCTGTGGTCGCTGCGGTTGGAGACACTTTTTCACAAAACTTAGTACAAAGGCAACATGCAAGGCTGCTCACAGTGACCTTGTTGAACTATACAGTGTGTGTAACAGGGTAAGGCCTGAATTTTATAGGAACCATCATAGAGGCTAGCATGATGTTCATTATTCATTATTCATTGATGCTGAGAGCATACAATTATGTCTTAACATGAATTAAAGAAATACAGCAAGTTTACATCAAATGTGTTCTTCAAACTACGAAAAGAGGGGTGCATGGAGAGTTTTAAAGGGATACCTTTTCATTTGTATATCAGTTAGTTAGGTGGTGTTGCCCTGAATTCATGAAGAAAACAATGTTTTTCTCACATGCCTTAATGCAAAACAGTGAACACATTGATTTATTGATTGGGGACAACGTTTAAAAGCAGGAAAATTATATCAAACATCTGTTTACAAACCCTCACACAACTCGTGCAGTATAATCCAAGTCTCATTTATCCAGTCATATGCTCTTCCAAAACACAATTCAATTCAATTCATTTCATTTCAATTCATTCAATTCATTATTTGTCCCAGAGGGCAATTTTTGTTGCAAGTGTAAAAACCTAGTAAAACACATAAAGCACAAACATTATGACACAGCAACAAACAGTTGATGACATTAATCTGTACACAGGGTGACTTGCATCTATGCACATTCAACCTCCACAGGAGCAGATTGATAAATGTCCACCATAACTCCTTGGGGCCAATAATAATTCAGTGAGTGTTAAATGTGACATCTACAACACTTGTGTTTTCATTAAAAAAAACTAAAGTATTGGAGTCTGGCTTTGAGGAGCGCATAGATTCATTTCACTTTCAGTCCAGTTTTAAATAGTAAGCTTTTAGTGAAAATGCAATTGCATGGGAAGTTCTGAGCAAACGAAAACTTGAATTATCTTGCACAAGCTGCATAAGAGTTTGTAAGTGTATATTTTCATATAGTGTTGCTTTTGTTAAAAGTGGTCCCAAATCAATCATTCAATAAATCAATATGTTAACTGCTCTCTGTGGAAGCATGTTAGAAAAGCAAAATTTTCCCTTAAACAATGAGAAACTCAATATGAGTTGACTATGTTCACTAAAAAGTGAGAATAAGTCATGTTTCTAATGCTGGCCTTTTCAAGCATTTTTACTGTCGCAGACAAATATTCAGCGTCAAGTGAAATTATGAGAGAATTATCTCGGTTGATATGTGCACCTGGTTGTTTGGCGTAAGGTGGTCATACGGTGGAAACTGTCTTACATTAGTCTTTTTCTGGTCCTGAAGTTCCAATAAGATTAAACGTTCATAATATTACCATAAGTTCTCCATCTTGGTTCATGCATACAGTATACTGTCAGCATATAACGCCTTATATCTTGTGTTTGCAGAGTTAGATGTTTTTGCGGATACATATGATATGTTTATATGTCATATTTCTTAAAGGGACTTTGGCGTAATATATTCCACCAAGTGCAGGATGGGAATTAATCTGAAAAGAAATGTAGTTGTTGTCTTGGAAATAGTGACCCTGCAAGAACCCCAGTCTTTGCCAAATTGAACAGTGTGTGACTAAAATCTCACATTGTTTTTGTTTTTTGAGCGGATGTCAGACTTTAGTTTTATTAAGCCTTTCCAAAGTCGTCTAGTGTGTGGTATGTGTAAGTTGGCTCAAGTGGCTGTTTTTTGTCAGGTGAATAGAAAATTTGAAATGAAATACCTCCATAAGGCACTAAATAATAGTTTGAGTCTGTACTTTCCAGAGTGTCCGGAAGACAAATTCAACACTCATGGCCAAACCTGTCAAGGATTTAGCAACTTACCGGTGTTAATTTATTTCTCCTTTCTCCCTTTTGTTGTTTGATCATTTCAGACTCTCAAACCAGGCAGTTTTCCATTGAGGCATATTATTAACTGTCAGAGTGAGACACTAATCAGTCGCATCACAAATCATGCCCTACGGCGCTAGTAAATTTGGAAGTGATAATTTATGAATGAAAAAAAAAGAGCGAATGGAACAAGAGAGGGAAATCAAGGCAAAGCTGCATTACGTATTAACTCAGCCAGGATTTTATATTTTCCTCGCAGGCAAAGCAACTTCTCTGATGAATTATTCGTTATCAAAACAGATGTTTGCAGCCTGCAGATGAAATGAACAGCTGGACATAGTAAAGGAAAGTTTGCTTCTTTTAGGAAAGAGTTTTCTCCTGATGATTCGCCATGTATGATTGCACATACATAAAGACCGTTTGTGCTGTTTTGCACAAAAAGAAGATTTCTCCATTGTGCTCCCCAATGCTTTCCTCCCGCATTCATCAGTATAGCCGAAAACATGTTGAAGAATACAAATATGCATGAGGAAGAGGATTTTTGCATTTCTTTTATGTACTCACAGGTCTGCACCTTGCTGTGAGTGCACACTTTGAATTAACAATGAATTGATATATATTTACCTTATCAAACTCCTACAGATGAATCCTGATCATTCTGGGTCAGAAAAAGGTTGTGTATTGCACTTTTCATTTTTCAGAAAACACAAAATGCTGCTGGTAGCACAGTCAACTAATCACCTTGAGCTTTTGTGGACTAAACTATCCCTGTGAAGTATTTTTTACCAAAGTCTCTGAGATCAAAAAGGAGGCAGCTGCTTCTGTAGGTAACACCTGGCTTTTGCTGCCCTTTAGACAGTTGCCTAACTCTGCATAATGAACGGACCGGCTGTGGGTCAATACCAGGGCAGGCTGCCAGAGAAATAAGTAAACTCCAAAGCAGAGAAAAGCATCTTCAGAGTGGTAGTTAAGGGAGGCTGTTGGCTGTACTGAGAAAGGTGTCTTTGGACTTTGATTGTCTCTGCAAGCTTGTTTAGAGGAGTGGGCACTGCAGAAAAAGGATTTGTGCCTCATTTTCTTTAGCTTGCTGGAGGAACAATGGGCCTCATGCAAGACACAATATACGAACAAATTTTCTCTTATTTATTCTCTTATCTTGTTTTGTTAGTACCCTCTGATTTTTGGGATTTACTAAGGTTTTTATACTTTTGCTTTTCTCCTAAATAAGAGAAAATTTAACAAGTACCAAGATAATGGAGTTTTCACAGACCACAAATTGTTGTCCAACACAAGGAAAAATAGATTGATATTTGAGGAGCATATAAATGTTGAACATTTTCCACTGGCGAAAAATGATTGCGAAGTGGACACCGGCGGAGACTGTGACGGAGAATGAGACTGGCGCGGACATTCGGGGACACCGGAGGAGAATGAGAACGGAGAGGACACCAGCGAAGACACCGATGGAGAATGTGCCGAGGATGACAGCAGAGCGGAGGATGAGAGCAGAGCTGACATTTGGAGACATGGAAGGAGGATGACAGCAGAGCGGAAATTCGGAGACACCGGCGGAGGATGAAAGCGGAGCGGACACTGGCAGAGAATGAGAGCGGAGCGGATATTCAGGGACACCAGCGGAGACACCAGCAGGGAATGAGACGTCAGCACGGTTCCAAAAAGACGCTAGATAGTCGGCACGTTAGTAGTCCTTTCCTCCCATCGCCATGGGAATTTTAATGGTCTTGTTCATTTGTTTTTGGACATGGAAATGGTGTTTTATTGCATAACATCCGTAACAGTGTCCCCTAAGCAGTGAAAACATCGATTAATGGAAAATCTCGTCAATGGCAGGGAAAGAGTTAAAAAAAGAAAAAGAAACGATGGGGGAAACTCTGCTGCTGACATGTTTTGGACTGATCTAGCAGCGCAACAGTTTGACACGCAGCATAATGCAGTCTGTGTAGTACTGGAGAAGCGAAAATGTTATTAGCAGAATTATTGTGAGTCCCATTATCGGGCGATAATTCTCCATCCGATAATTATCGTGTATCCCCAGTAACTAAGTATATTTACTGAAATACTGTACTTAGGTACATATTTGAGGTTACTTTAAAGTTACTTGAGTATTTTAATCTCTGGCCACTTTATGCTTTTATTCCACTTAAGAGGGAAATATTGTACTTTTTACTCCATAACTTTTATAAACTACTTTACAAATTAAGATTTTTTTGTACAAACCTACACTATGAAAATATACAAGTTAAGCTGAAACAATTAGTTGATTATTAGATTATTATTTGGCAACTTTTTATTATATTATGTCAGTCATTTTTCATGCAAAAACATTCAACGGTTCCAGCCTCTCTATGTATATGTACTGGAGTTGACTTCTCCCATATTTTCTCTTACCATATAATTAAAAGAATGTTGCTGCATGAGGCCTAGTGTCATGCATCCTAAAATGAGTGTTAGTAGGCTCTGACAGATTACAGTGGATGAATGAGATAAATACCAACCCAAGCTTGCGTCCAGATTTTAAGAGAAGACAAATACTCTTTGAATTCATCTCAGAATTCAATGCAACTCGGAGGATATAATAGACATAACATTTCACATAACGGTGTGTCAATACCATTTAGTCTTTGTTTGATTCATTACAGGGCATTCGTCCAAAAGAAAAAAATAAAACAGTCCTATTGTAAGTGCCGTTCTTTGTGTTCACCATAAAGCAAATTAAGAATAAGAGAACTCTGTGGAATGAGCTTGATAAAATCTGCAGCCGCGTACAATTCATACATAAATCCAATTGTATCTCAATGACAAATATCTCAAGATCTCCCCATCCCTTTGCACCTACTGGTGTGTGATATTAGTCTGCATCTCCCTTCCACTCTCTTCCCTGGTGATCTGTGTGTGTGTGTGTGTGTGTGTGTGTGTGTGTGTGTGTGTGTGTGTGTGTGTGTGTGTGTGTGTGGCTTTTCAGTTTGTACTCAACAGCCTTTTAATTGAATATCTGAGCACAGCAGTGTAATGCAGCTTGGGAGGAGAGAGACAGGGGGGCGGAAAGAGGGAGGGAGGAGCTAGAGGAAGAAGAGAGAGGGAGAGAGAAGGAGTGACGACTCTGAGACAATGTAAGAGAGAGAGAGAGGAAGGCTGGTGTTGTCAGGCCAACACCAGCTCCGTGTATCGCTGTCACCTCAAGGCTCTGTGCTGTTCTATGCTGATGCACACAGTCTTCTTCACCCTGGAGTAAGATGTGGCTCTGTGTGTGTGTGTGTGTGTGTGTGTGTGTGTGTGTGTGTGTGTGTGTCTTTGTGTTTGCTCAGCCTCACTCTTCAATACAGACACCCAAGTTTAGTGCTCAGTTCTGTAAGCACATTTGCTTCTAGTATGTCAGCCACATGCACTTCTGATATAAAATATATATTTCAATATGCATCACTTGTTTACATGTTTGTTGTCTTACCTGGTGGTGTTGTGGCATCAGGGAAACTCAGTATGTATGAGCCATGTTTTGTGCAGCAGGTGCAGCACTGTTGGTACAAGTAGTTCTTTGTCATACATGTGTAGGTGGATGTGACAAAGCCACCAATATGTTCATGTTGCCGTGCAGGTTTAACATATGTCCATGCTCAGAGTTTGTGTGTGTGTGTGTGTTTAGGACATACAGAATCCAAAAATGTCTTGTTTGTGATTGATACCTCTTAAATAAACATTATTTGCAAGTTTTGTTGGATAGAACAAACTTCATAACAATCTCAGTGTCCTTAAAACTCCACTGTGTGGTGCATGACATCAGTTAAGATGCACAGGTCCAGCTTTTTTATCTGTTTCCCTGCATAACAACAGACTTAAATGAAATTTGCAGTTGATGTGTGGAAAGACACTATTAATCTGCTGCCTTATTCATTTCCGGCTTGTCTCAGTAATCAGAGGTTAAGCCAAGTTTAGACCAAAGATTCATAACTAGACAAATGTGTTTTAATGCTCATTTATGCTCAGCGTTAGATATGTATACAGAGTCTTTTGTCTGTACTACGTGTTTACTTTGTCCCTATCTGGACACATTTTTCTGAGAGATTATGGGTACGGGTGAAACTAAACAGCACCACTGGAGATTGCAGGGGGTGTGTAGCATATTTTAAGCAAGATAGAGGCATAGGGGACAACCGTAGATTTTAAAAATGCCTCCCGGTTGCAAAGATGGCACCTATTCATTCCAGTGAAATTGCTTGCCTGCTGCATATCCCAAAAAAAG
This sequence comes from Plectropomus leopardus, assembly GCF_008729295.1. NCBI lineage: Eukaryota > Metazoa > Chordata > Actinopteri > Perciformes > Serranidae > Plectropomus > Plectropomus leopardus. Next base: position 30,248,446 of record NC_056469.1, on the reverse strand, counting down.
TTTCTAGCCTCCAGGTTTACTTCCCTTGTATGTGGCCCACTGAATATGCTCAGTTGTGTTTCTCCCGCTGGCCCCGCCTGCAAGTTCCTGCTCGGCTCATTGACTTTACATTGTGATGACATCAAAGATTTTTAAATCGCTTTTTTTAGCTTGAGGGACACTTTACAAATATAAAACCACCGTGGCTCAAAATTTCAAGGTGTCCTGTCAACAGTTTTACAGACGTGTCTTTTACAATTTCGGCCTACAGGGAAAATGCTTTTTGGGCTGCAGGGCATTTTTTCTCCTGCAATACGGCAAGTGGCCACTGGGAACAGTTGGCTGCAAGGCTGAGCTGCTTTCTTTGGGGATTCAAGACGACAAAAACTTTTTAAAAAATGGTAAAATGGAATGAATCTGTAAAATAGTGAAAAGAATTCCACGTCCACATGTCGAAATAAAATTGGATTAAAGGCGTCACAGACCAGCGCCATCTACACCGCTTCCTCTGCATGAAAGTATGAAGGCAGCTTGCAAAGTTTTTAACAGACTTACCTATTTTCGTATGTAAAGGGAGTATAAATGAGCCCTTAGAGCGTTGCAGAGAAAAGTTGCAGCGACTGGTGGTGTCACCTGAGACTCAGCCTGTCAAGTCACCAGTGGCTGGTTTTAGAACGTAAGTCACCTGTTTCGACAGCCAATAGGCTTGTAGCAAAATCAGCCGTCCAAGTCAGTTACAAACTGTAAGTAGACAGAGTGTTCGCTTGCTATGGCATTCTCTGACAGCAGGCCTCCATCCCCGAAGAGCCCGAGTCCCTCTCATTTACATTCCTGCGGCTTCTGACACCAATGTTGGTCTCCGTCCTTGCAGTGTATTGTGCTGCATATGTCACACAATCATACTCTTTGACTGATAATCAGCACAGGTTATTTAAATTATTGTAGCGTATTCTTTATGAGTACGATTCGTCTTAGGCTCAAAATGTTCCCGTCTGATACTAGGATTGAAACTGTCGTATGTCACTATCACTATTCTTATTTTAAGATGCTATAGGTTATAAACATCCACAAAATAAACCTGAAAAGCAGGAAGTTACATAGCTGGACTTAGAGTTGTTGTTTTGAAGATGATACGCCGTCTCGTCTAGTCCCATTGTTGTAAACTGGCAAGTTTTCAGAATGTTGCAGACCAGCACATTGCAAGTAGTTTCAAGTTTAAACGCCTCCAGGCATGTATCTTTGGCTTGAACTGTGTTGAAAGGTTTATTTGCACTCAGTATAATGTCAAGCTTTTTTGAAAATACATCATTGTGCCCTCCATGAACTCTTTGAGTTTATGTCTAACAACACAATATAATATCCAGGAAAAAAGCAACTGGATAACAGCCAGGGAATGCATTATTGGTTACTTGACCAAGGCTTAATGCATAAGCAGCACATAACATACAAAAAGCGCAGCCCTGTGTCTGAGCTGATGATGTCCAATCAACTGTCCATGTGCGGAATTACATCACTTCCTTGAGGAGATTGTTCTCTCCAAGACAATTTGGGAAGATTGCTTCCCACAAAGACGTACCTGACGATGGACTTGGCTCCGTTGGATCTGATAGTCACCTCTTCAAATCCTTCCACATCCCCTGGCACAGCAGTAGTTGGCGAGGCTCTGATGATTCACAAATGACTTTGCAATAACTGGATAGCAGAAAACAAGAGCTGCAGAGATGTGATTGTGTGGGTGGTCAGTGCACCATTGGCAGGTGGCAGTATTTTAAAGGTTAAAAATGTGGGCTTTTATTTGGAAATGCTCTGATTCGTAACTGCAGAAAGGCAGAAGAAAAATATGAAATTCAGGGCTAAATAATGAAAAACAGTGACTATTGTTGATGTGATCCTGAGGATGGCTAAAACTGGTCCAGAAATGCCGGCATTTAAAGCAGTATGTTGCAGGAAAATGGCATTAGACTTGATCATACCAATCACCAGTTTAATGGCATTAGAATCAGCCACTGATTTTTATGATTTTTATATATTTTCAACATTTTTACAGCATCGCCCTGCAAAAACCACCCCTTCACCTCACGTCTTGCCCATTTGGTTTTTAAAGTCTAAACTCAGTATTTAAAACATTTCACGACTAACTTATTTCAGAAATAAAAGGCCATTAATTGGAAAAATTGTATATGATGAATTGTGGTTTAATTGTTCACATACTAAAGTCAGATGGCAGCACAGTGGTGCTGTAGTGCACTGTCGCCCCGCAGCCAGAGGGTCCTGGGTTTGAACCCTGGTTGGGTGGGGTTCTGACCTTTGATAGGGAGGCCCTTATGTGCAGGGTTTGTATCATCTCCACGTGTCAGTGTGGGTTTCTCCAGCTTTCTCCTGCAGTCCAAGCACATAGTCAGGTTAACTGGTGACTCTAAACCGGCTGTAGGTGTGAATGTGAGGTGGGAATGGCCGTCTGTCGCTATGTGTCTGTGATTGTCTGCCTACCTGTCCAGGGTGTACTCCACTTTTCCCCCAATGTCAAATTAGCTGTGGAGACCCAAACCATTTTGTGTAAAAGGCTTTAAATGAGTTTATTTCTGCTGTAAAGTAAGCCACTTTAACATGGGGTTTTATGGTCTAAACATTGTTTTGGCACCAGCCTCAAGTGGCCATTTAAGGAACTGCAGTTTTTGGTACTTTCGCATTGGTTTCATTTTTCAGCCTCAGAGGTTGTCGCTTTTCAAACTGTTTTCTATGTAGATTATGCTTCACTTAACATGACAAAAACAGACTTCTGCTTTTAAGATGGTCATTTTAACATGGGGGTCAATGGGGATTTACTCTGTTTTGGAGCCAGCCTCAAGTGGCCATTTGATGAAAACTACAGTTTTTGGCACGTTCACACTGGCTTCATAGTTCAGCCTCTGCGGTTGCTGCTTGATCTAGATTGAAATACCTTAACCACTTTCGGATATGTTCAGACCTACCAGTTAGAAAAGCTACAAACAGTGTTCTTGACATCAGTGTGTTGTAGTCATGATGGATTGAGCAGTGAAAACTGTCTGAATGCCATTTTTTAAAATTTGCCTTAAGCTGTCAGGTAATATTTTAGTGACTAGCAATTTTTATTAGTTATTTGTTACATAGACTTTACAACTCTGACTGCTGCCTAATCAATCCGAAAGTTCCCACTGGCATAATAAAGGTTAAAATGAAAACATACTCATGCTCACATGCCAGTGCATCCCACATTGGCATCCTCTACACCTCATCGTCATCCTGCTTTGGCATTAGGCCCAGCCAGGTGGCAGTGTGCACATGCCTAGGCCTGTCCTCCTTGCTCAACCATCCATCATCCCGTCACAAAATACAAGACTTTCTCTGTGGCACTTCTGACAATGCAACACCCGGCCCCCTCCCATCTTGCCATTTTCTCCTCCAGCCCTTCAGGGGTCTGGCTGTCACAGTGTGTTTCCTGTTACAACTCTTCTGGATCCTTCCTCAGCTGTCAGCCCCAACATCCCGTTATCGTCGCGTCTGAAACACGGAGGCTGACACAAGCTGGTGTCTGCTCTGCAGTGGTTCCACTGGAGATGGAGCTGATGGGACTTGGTCAGGGTCTGGTACGCAGACAGGCAGCGTGAGATCATTTTCGTCACATGTTTTATGACCTGTGTTGAAATCACTGGTTCCTTGGCAGTTGCACTCTTGGTTGTTAGTGGATGACTGATGGGGTCTGAGAGAAGATATCTTAAACAAATTATACTAAATTAATTATTCTTGTGAAATAATGACTCTTGGCAGCCGTGGCACCTGTTAAGGGTTGCTGAGGAGGCTGCAGCTCCCCCTGCTGGCCAGAGAGAGACCAGTGGAAATAGCATTTTACCCTTTACCTCTGATTTAATTTTTTTTTTTTTTTTTTAAGAATTTCTGCTTATGGACTTATGGTGCAATATTCAGCTGTGTTTGAGCATGAAACATAATACAATTAAAGGATAAACATATGGGGTTTTTTTTCTAGTAAAGTATCCTGATGTGAGTGTGCCTTTACCTCAGCTCAACATTTAAAAGAGCTGCTGAATGTAACTGGACATAGCAAATGAATGAGAAGCAGCATATTCTGAGCTTTAAATAGTCGTACTAATTAATAGGCTGTATAGAATTAAGCATAGAGAGAGGCTGCATATTTTCTGTACATCCCCAGGCATATTTGTGCAGAACTTACACTATTTTTTTAAAGAACAAATCAGCCTTTGGTGTCATGGCAATTACTATGTGTATTACCCAGAAATATATGACATGACAGAAGAGCAAGAGACCTCTCGAATCTCTCACAGAGACAAAATGAGCCTCTTATAATGCTATCATTTCTGATAATTCCATTTAAATACGCAAAAGAACAAATAGTTAAACCCTGCAGTCTGCACAGCTGGACTTCCTCTGGTCTAAATGGTGTGAAATTTTCATTGGAAAGAAGCAAGCACCCTGCAGCTCTGAGTCTACAGTGGAGAATGGACTCAGATCCATGCTAAAGAATCATGTTAACAAGATACTAAACCTTTGAACACAGTCATAATGTGATACCTAATTCAATTTCAGGTGTGCGTGCAGGGTCAAGTTCAGCAGAGCTCATACACTCAAAGTTTGCAAAGCAGGACGAGCCCATTAAAAAGAAAATCCCATTCGAAAGTTTTCTTCTTTTGATATTCTTTATTCCTTCATATTGAAACACGAGTCTCCTGTAATAATACTATAGATGTATGGCCTTTAGTTTGAATCATTCAAACTTTGTTTTCAGAAGTTATGGTTTGTTCATGGCAGACGATCCTAAATACTACAGCATCCATGAGCCTCAGCCATCATTGCCAAGAGAAAAAGTCTTTAGTTCAGTTATGGACATTTCTTACAGAAATGCTCCTTGGGAGTCTTCTTTTCTCCTCTATCAAATACCACTGCATGTCAGTGGACTTTCACGTCTATATATGATGTACCAGGTACCCTCCTGCATCTGTTGTTGACGTTCCAGGAAAGTATTTTAATTTACACTTGTAATATGCATTGTGTCTTTTCAAAAGACGTTTATGTCAGAAAAATGCTCAGTTTTTACTAGGGCTGTACCCGACTCAGAACTATGCCAGTCGAATCGGATTTGGCTCGTCAGTATGAATATTCAACGATTTGTTTTGTTTTCCATACAGAGTTTTAAAGTCTGAACCTGCTCTGTGGGACATTCATTGTGAAAGCAGCATTCATGTCATATATTAAACAAGGTAACTGCACTAATGACAGGTAGCAAATGTGCAAAAACATTTTTTGCTTACACTTAATATAAAAAAGCCAAAGACTGTATCCTATTAACTTACTTTGAACTGTAAATTCACCATTTCTCCATGTTACAGTGCAGTCTCTTTCTTCCTCAGTGCCGCTGTAGCATGTCCGCAGCTGCAAAAAAGCAGCATGAAAGTCAAGAGCACTCACTGCACAGCAAAATCTGGGGATCAAAACATCCCCTGAAGTACACTGCTGAGAAAAAAATGAAACAATTTCAGCTGGCTGAGGAGCTCCAACTGATGGTTCGAGCCTTCAACTTTCAAGGGGGTAGCCTTAGTTTTTGCATTTGTTTGAATGTGTAGCAAAAGCATGTGGTTAGGTTTAGTAAAAAAAAAACATCATGATTTGGCTCAACATTCCCACAGGAAGCAAATAGCGACTTCCAGGTGAAAGTCTGGGGTTTGTTGGACCAATCCACTTGTGACATACTGACGCAAACCTGTTGTGTATAATGGTGCTGCGAAAGGCGCCTCTTTGCATTGGTGTCTCATGCAGCCATCACTGACTAAGCAGCGGTATTTGACAAATTGGGAGTGACAATAGGCTTTAGTAATTTTTTTTGTTTTATGCCAGCCTCACACCAAATGACTTTTCAGGTGATCTCACCATTGTAAGCAAAATTTTCAATGTTGGAATATAAATCATATGCTGTGAAGAGGTCATAAAACTCAGTCTTTTTTGTGTCGATGTAAAAAACAAACACGTTTAATATTATACGTTTTTAGTCTGCATGCAAATAGTGATGTTCAGTGGGTGAAAACTGTCAATGTGCTTTCTCCAACAGAAAGCGGCAAACTCGATAGACAGTTAACATGGATGGGACCCAGGGAGAACATGAATACATCTCTGTTATAGTCTGTGGATATAAACTGTGACTTATGACACATTGCCTTTAGTTGTGAGAGGGTGTCAGACTTTGGTCCTTTCAAAGTCTTCATGTTCAGCCTATGGAAAGCATAAATCTGCAGGGAGGCAAATAAGCACATTTCCCAGAGAGTTTTATGTATACAGTTTTGCGCCTTTTACTTCTGATCAAAGAACCAGCTATTTTTTTAGCACAGTTGTTCAACATTTATATTGATGATTCATGCCCATCTAAGCCTTGGGAGTGCTCCAACTGCCAGTCACCTCATATTGTGTTTATGCAAAAAATGAAGGTACTTTTATTTCCAGATGCCTATAATAAATCCTTCCACTCCGCTGCCCTATGATTTGCTCAAGATCACTTCAGCAGGGTGGATGTTTTTCATGCACCTTTTGCCACTGATCCAAAAGCCTTTTGCAGTGTCTTTCCATGCATACTGAGAATTACAGCAGCATAACAGTACGATTAATGCTTATGGGACAGGTTTACTTGCTTACATATGGATTACATGGGTTTGAATTTATGCATGTACAGGAGCTGCGTAAGCTTCCAAATTAACTGTTGGTTTTAAGCAGATTGCGCATGTAGCAACTGAAAAAGTGTGAGAAAGGAGTACGTGAGCAAAATCTGCAGAGACTGAACGCAGCATAAGAGGAGGAAGAAGCAAGAAGGAGAAGAAGCGACAGATGAGAGGAGAGGACAGAGGGAACAGGCGGAAGAGAGGAAAAGATTACTACCATAGTACATCAGGCTTAGCTTCACATCCTTAATGGTAACCATGGAAATAATTATAGAGCAGACAGACAGGCTGTGTTGGAGAGAGAGGGAGTGAGAGCTACAGAGAAAGGGAGGGAGAGGGAAAGACAACGGGAGAGTAGGAGAGAAAGAAAACCGTGGGGGGTTAAGCAGCTGAAATGTTTGTTGAAATCCCTAAACCCTGTTTCTGCAGTCTCTGGTGACTGGAAACTATTTGAAGATGGCATGATCGGGGATATGTTGGAGGTTAAAGGTATAGTTCAGATTTTTTGAAGTGGGGCTGTACTTATCCAGAGACAGAAGATGTCAGGCAGCACACCCCCAGTTTGGACAGGCATGCTGGTATTAGACATGCAAGCTAAGCAATCTACTGCTGTGGAGAGGTCAGCAATAATTTTCTCTCAAACACATGTGAAGAAGGCACTTACAACAACAACAACAGCTAGAAATTAGTAAAAACTAAATGAAAATTACCTGAAAATTTGTATAAAAAAGAAAAAAGCTTTCTTTTTTATACAAAAAAAGAAAGAGTAGGAAGTAGAAAGAGTAGGAAGAAAAAAATAGAAAGTCAAAAAACAAAAATGGCAAAAAAGACCTGGAAAAAGATCTTAAAAACTATAAATATATATAAATATATAAATATGGTGTAAAAATGGAGAACTGAGGCATCTCACAGCTTCCCCACCAGAGAAGACTTTCTGACATTAAGGTAAAGCACTGACATACTCTCAACATAGCGTACGTCTAAACTAATATTAATTTTTTTTAGGACTGTTTCAGGCAGCTAAAATATGTTTTGTTGCTGACCCCCATCCACAGCAGTAGATTGCTTAACTTTCATGTTGGACTCCAGCCTGCTTCTCCAAAACTGGGAGCGTGCCCACTGACATCTACCATATGTAACATCCTGAATATAAATAAGTGCCCCTTACAACCCCACTTTAAAAAATACAAACTACATCTTTAAACCCTTGTAAAATCAGTTTAACCACATTTATGCAATAGCTGCAGAATATCATCTTTTGAGCTTTGATATGAGACTAAATAATGATGGGGTAACATTAGATGGGAAAAAGCATGAATGAAGATAACCACCACTTGCACGGAGGTCACATTATTGTAATCCATCTCTTCATTTTACCAGCGATATGGGGCTCTGGTGCATTAAATACAGAAAGTGACATAATACAACGCTACTTTTAAAAAAGTTGCTTCAAACCCACAGTTGTCATGGAAACAGATCTAAGATACCCTTTACCCCTCTGGAAGTGCTGATTGCTTATCATTGCTGAAAGCCCAATCAATGGTGATGTCTTTAAAGACTGGCATTAAAAAGTACTTCATGTCACTTGCATCATTTATACAAAGTCAGATACTCTGAAATGTTGAAGTGCTCGGCTGATTTACATAATTGGATGTAATGGCTGGCTGCTTGTCATATGGATTTCTGAGCAGTATTTATATATTCCTATGGAGCGTCATGTGAACTCGTGGGAAATTAGCAGGTATCATGCAAGGCTCGGGTATAGAATTTTTTAATTTTGATGGGTCATGATTCGCCTGTGTGGTGTGTTTGTGTATGTGTGTGTAACAGCATGGGCAGGTGGTACACTCTGGGCTTTGTAGATGTTTATTGTGTAGGTAATGACATGGTTGCATGCTTACCACACATTTGCCCCTGGCTCTGAACTTCACACTGGGCTGTGTGTGTGTGTGTGTGTGTGTGTGTGTGTGTGTGTGTGTGTGTGTATGTATGTATGTGTGTATGTGTGTGTTTGTGTGTGTGTGTGTATGTGTGTGTGTCAGCAGAAGGTGAAAGTGAAACAGAAACGGGAGAGCAAAGGGAAATGGAAGAGAGGATGGAGGAGGAAAAATAAAAGTGATGAGGGCTTCTTGCCCAGTTTAAAATCCCTCCAGGTCCCAGTAGGGATCCAGCCAGCCCCACCCCTTCTCTCTCTCTGTCTCTCTCCTTCTTACACACTACTGGAAATACAGAGAGAGAGGGAGAGAGAGTGAAGCGCAGGGCATCAGTGCTCTGCTGCTCCCTCCCTAAACTGTACTGCTGTCCACCTGTGCAGGATTATCTCCGTCCAGGCAGCAGACAGGAGACACTACAACATCCATCGCTTGCCAGGCGGATTACTTGAGGATGAACCGCCGTTTGGTGAAAAGGAAGACGAAGGACTAAGTTGCCATTATCGCCTCGTTCTTTTTCCCTCTTGTGCTGCCTGTCAGCTCCTGGCACACGTTCAGTTTTGAGCCATTGCAGTTTTTAGACTACTTTATTCTGTGGCGTCTGCTTGTTTCTTGACCACTTCGGTTTTCTCTCTCTCTCTCTTTGCACAAAGCTCTGTGAATTTGGTGCCTGTCCACACATTTCCGTCTGCATTGGAAATTAAAGCTTTCATTTTTTTCCGGCTTGCTCGCTGACTGCCCCACTGAAGGGGGTCCGATCGGGACAGGAAAAGAAAAGGCGCAGTGGAGAGCGGAGCGGAGCGCGTCTTCGAAGCCTCCTACATTGGCGCACATACAGAGAGGGGGACCGACTGCGCAGCGCACCGCTCCTTCACGCACACATGGCACACGCTCACACAAACGTGCACACACACGCGCACGAATGCACATCCATACACGCAGCTTCCCCCCCTCCCTCTGCGTGCACGCTTGCTTCTGAATACAATTAAGCACCAGAGTTTTCTCGAGTCCACAGCAGGAACGCGTCCACCCATCCATCCTTGGCAAGTTCATTTTTTTGGCATGCACAAGGCGGACACCCACTAAGGAAACCATCGCAGAAACATTCCCATCTAAAAGATGAGAGAAATTGGCCACAGCGGATCTTCCGTCGGTCACCGGAATTGCGAGTGCAGGGTCGGGGCGGAGGGCACCGGGGAGAGAGGACAGGGAGAGGCCGGGGAGGAGGAGCTCTCAGCCGGACTGCCCGCCGCGGAACAGCCGCTGCTGCCGGTGCTCAAGAAGCAGGCTGCTGCTGCCGGGGGGAGGCGGGGGGAGGATGAACAGTGCCTCAGTGTGAAATTATAACACTCAGCTGGCTTTGGGAGTGTTTGTTTTTCTGTCGTTTTACTTCTCACTAATTAGTCTGAAGATGCGAGATAACGAACAGTGGCCTACTTAATAACTGTCATCCTGTACTCTTATCAACGTGGCACTTTTGGGTCACCTTAAAGGTAAATTCAGCACTTTGGAGAAGTAAAGGCCTGCAGTTGCGAATTTACCTGTGCAGTACTCTTTGGAAGGACATCCTCCCTCCTACAGGCCACTCACAACTTTGTGTGATGATTACTTTTTCTTGATAGTGTTTGTAGTTGATAAGTGAGATCTACCCAAGAGAAAACTCATAATCATATTCCTATAATCTTTGTATAGGGACTTCTAGTATGTCTGTGGTGCTCAGTAGTGAGTTTATAGTCACCATATTGCACTTGATGGTATTTTTTATCTCTTAAATATTACAAGGCTATAATATTTCTTTAGGGTATTATATATGAATATATAGTTTATAGTTTTCTGTGATATTTGTATAGTATTGTTATTTATTATAAGACCAGTATAGTTCTTTTTATATTATACCTTAAGGATTCACTTACTCTAAGAAATATCCAGATACCTTGAAGGAGCCCTGTTTCCAGGTGCCTTGGTAGTGGAGGCTAGCGGTTTATCATTTATTCATATACCTATTTGTCTATGAAATATTTAAAGGTCATGAATTGATTTAGGGCCAACATTCACCCAATTGCAACATGAAAGTGTTTTGTTGTTTTGGGCTTTTGTAGTTGAGTCGATTTCACTCGCTTTGCTTTAGTTAGTCTTGATCCTTTCTTGTTTTTTGGCTTATTTGACAGCTGGCTATTTTTAGCAATACTTCTCTGTCTGGAACTTGAACACGGCCTTATAAACCCCTCCAGAGGACGGTCACCTGCTTATCAGACAGTCAGACAAACGCATGTGTGTCATGACACTTGTTGGCAGGTGCCGTTTGCAGATACACCAACACGCTCAGTTATTTATAGACGTTAATATCACTGTGTGCTTTCGGAGTATCGATTCAGAACAAGTGTCGATGCTCGGTGGAATGTAACGCAAACTACGGAGCTGCTGCAGTTTCAAACAGACACCGACGCTCAGTGGAATACAGGCTGAAGTCAGTGAATGCATCTCCAGTTTTAGCTGGCATCAGCTTACTGTGGGGGTCACATAGACTGGAAACCAAGAGATATTGTCCCTAGAAGTCTGGACACAAAGCACAACAAGCCCCACCTGATCTAGGTAGGATATGTTTGTCTTATTATTTAACTTCTGTTACCCTAAAATTCATATGTATGTCAGTCCAACTCATCATATCATCTGATGCAGGCATACGTTTGATTCTAAGGTGAAAAATTGCACATAATTTTGTTTCTCATTATAGAAATACACATTATCTCCTCTAAAACTGCAGTTTTGTAATTACAGGATTGAAAATTACACTGACTGGTAATGTTTAACAGTGAGTGTGCCTTTCATACCATGTCTTCTCAGTGGGCGTATCAATTATGCTAATGCCAGATATCTAATTTTGGGGATATATCCTTTTAATTGCTATTAAATACTGCATAAAAAGCAGTTTCCAAGTACATGCATGCAGTAAAAATACTGTTAATCCTCACCTGATTTGCACCCATCTCTTGTGCAATGACATCACTTTTTTCTGTGTGTTTCTGTTGGTTTGTCGTCAAGCTCAGGAGCACAAATAGTCCACTGCGTACCATCTGCTGTTTCCTCACATTGCAATGTGATATTCAAGCAAAAACTGCATAAAGCAAGAATCATGTTGCTCCTTCAATGCTGGGCAATCAAGTCATTTTTTTGAGTGTTAAAACAACTCTTTCCCAAAACTAAAAGCAAAAAAAAAAGACTTCATAATTGCAACACCTGTTATGTGCCACTTTGAGCATCTCTAAGTAGCTCTGGTGAGGTGCAAGAGCACTGTTTGGTTTTCAGGGTTTAAGTGTCTGTTGGCTTCTGATGTCTTTGTGTTGCACTGTGGGGAGAAGCACATGTACAGTAAATAATGTACTGTGACAAGCATTAGCTCGGTAAATGAGATCAGACTGTGCTCTCTTCTCTTTGCTCTAAAAATCAAATAATTCCCAACGTGAAACACAAGCTTGATCCAAAATTAGACCTTTCATGTCTTTGTGTTAAAGCTGCAGTAGGTGCATTTTTGTAGAGAAGCAGAGACTCGGTCGTTGCTCTCCCCTCCCTTCACTTCACGCCAAGGCAAAAGAAATCGACAGGCGGATGATTGACAGTTCAGAAATGAAGCTCCGCTGCTCAGATGCCTCACAATATTGACACTGACAGCAAATAGCAGAGAAATGGCACTATCACTATTACCAAAATTCTGACATTATGTTACTTATTTCTCTTAACCCAGCATGACAATAACTTTCGCCTGATTCAAGCAAAATGTCAGCTTCTAAAAATCTACCCATTACCGCTTTAGTATCATACAAATACTCATTTTCTACAAAGGCAGAAAAAAATAACTTGTTTTCTACTAGTGGCTTGTGAAATTCAAAAACCATTTTGCCAGGCAAATCGGCTTTGGGAACACAAAGGATTGTCCAGAATTTTGGTTGTCTGCCAACTTGTCTCCTACTGTTCATGTAGAGGGGAGAAACTTGTGATCAGCAGTCAAAATGTATCATGATCGGGCTGCTCTGGCTGGTGCTTCTTTCTCACACTGTGTCATTTATTGAGTTTTCACTTACAGTAGCTGATATTTGAAAGCCCTGTCATTTACATTTGAGTATTATTGTGGTTTTTGTGTTTTTGCACTTTGAGCTGTTGTGTGACGTTCACACGAGAGGTAACTTGACTTATTTATGTTACAATTAGTTTATTTCTATTCTAGACCAGTCTTATACGGTTCTTTTGGTGAGGATTTGCATGGCTTGATTAGTCATTATTAATCATTTGACGGGGTACTCCAGCGGGGTGTGAGAAACACATTTTAAAAAAGATTGGCCAAAATTGTAGCAGCAGGGGGAAGCATATCCAGACTATTAGTTCCTACTATAATGACATCAAGTCTGGGCCAGCCTGTGGTTTATTGACTTCTGTTATTCAGTATATTCATTTATGGGGATTTTTGTCGGCCTTTCAGAGAAAAATAAAGTCTGTTCCCTGAGGATTTACTTCACATAGTGTAAGACGAATTAGCAAAGGTTGAAATCTCATGATGTAAAACAGACAAAAGAAGAAAACTACAGCCCCATGAAAATGCACAGGTGCAACAGTGTGTGCTAGGCCCCTTCTGTTCCTGTTCGCTTTATTTGTGGTAGCTCAGGCAGAAGCACCCCAAAATGCCAGTGCTGTGCTGCCCGCTAATTCTTTTTTTTTCTTAGGATGGAAAAGGCATGACCGACCATATACTCTCAGATTATCAGGGTAAGCCAATCAGTGGCCTTCCCCATCCTAAGAAAGAAAGACTCTCACTCTGTGCTGTGTCATAGTCTGTCCCCGTGTCTAATGTTGATAAACCTGCCTCCATGGCTAGGAATCAAAGGTTTACGGCTTGCCATATTTCAGCATATATAAAGTACCCCAAGGATGATGTTTTTCTGTAGGGCCGACCTGTAGGATAACGTCGCCCTCGTGCGCTTGTCAAAAAGCCTATGGGATTTTTCCATTGGACTTTTGGATTATAGCAGAAAATGAGATGGCTGGTTAACAAAGTTTTATGATACTTTCTTTCAAGAGAATTGCAAGAGAATCTTCACAAACGAACACCACTTTCAGGACTTTTGAAACCTTTATCTAATCACCAGAAGTGAGAAGCTATTGTTAAGCTTAAATGAACTACACTACTGTTTCGTCGCCACCACTATGAGGCGGTAAAGCCGTGTTGGCAGGTTTCTGCCTGATGACGTTCTGTCTCATTTAGCCACTTGTTAGCTACTGTCTTTTTGTTAGACACATAAAAGCTTCAAAGTTTGCAAGTGGGGTATTTATTGACATAGTGTTTTTGTTGTAGAACAAAAGGTGAAAGTCTCTCAAGCTTGTGTTAACCGCAGACCTTATTTAAGGCTTCTAACCAAAAATCCGTTCAAAAAACCCATCAACTTTTAGACGAAGAGAATGGAGATGCTGAAATGCTCTCTGGGTTTTAGCTACTGCTGGGGTTCTCTGTTATCTCTGTAAGTAAATCTGTTAAGGAAACACACTGATAAACTATGCAAAGGATATATATGATATTAATCATCTGATTATGATAAAATATGCATGCTGACCCTTTGTATTTTCCTGCACCTCTCCCTGCTGTTCTTCCTGAAGTTTCAGTTCCCCTGTGTTGTACCCCCAACGATGAAATTTCAATATGTGTTCATGGACTATATTTAGTAGAAATAGCCTAATAGCTCTGCTATTTATGACCATGTTTTAAAAGTACACAGCCTACATATTTACATATTTGTCAGCTGTGTTTAAACAGAGCGAAGGACAAACACACACACAAGGTGACAGACAGAAAAAGACAAAAAGATGACAAAGATTAGCTCTATGTTTAATTAGATAAGACAATGATGTAATGTGTAAGAAATTAACAGAAATCCAAAATACTGTGTTTAAGTCACATGTAGTGATATTTCAGGCTTGTTGGAAATGCTTGGTTTCATACATATCCATAAATTTCCCCAGCAATCTCTTCTAATTTAGTTTTTTCAGCTTTTATCCGCAATCTTTCTGTAAAGAGCTGTAAACGTCTTCGCTGTTTAGTCCTCTCTGCCTCACTCTCATTACAGACACGTCTGAGTAGCCATGGCCACTCACATTGGCCCTCTTCTGTCGAGCTGGGAAGTTTATTTAGTGATGGTCTCGGGTGTATGAGAAGTTATATTTAGTAAAGGCCACTAAAAATAGAAATATTCTTTTTTTTAAGTTATAGTCCTTAACCAGACATGCAGGGTACATGACATTCTGTTAAGAAGGGGTTTTAGTTATTATAAAAGAGTGATTTTGCATGAGGTTTTCTTACCTGTGGAACAGAACCTGGTTCTGGTCTCACTTTGGCTCTCTATTAGTAATACTGCAAAACCCCTGGATCCTACATTTCTTATAATGCAACTTGGTAGCGTCTTTTATTAGCAAGGACCTAACCATCAGCAAGATGAGTTTAAACATTTTATCAACCCAAAGTGATTGGTGTGTGCGGCTTGACCGGCCTCATAGTTCTTCTGCCTGCTGTTTATGTTGTGGGGAAGTTTCGTTAGGGAATCTGCTGTAGCACCCGGACACAACGGACCCCCCTCAGGACCCTACAGAGGGAAGTAGGGGAAGAAACTGCAGGACCAAATGAGAGGAGAGTGTTATTAGAGTATTTATGAACTGGAGGAAAAGGTGCGGTTGAAGTGTGGTCCTGCTCCTGAAACTCTGCTATAATCCTTCAGTTCAATTAGCTCTGTTTCTTTTAAAATATTACCATACCTCCCTGTTTCTTTTATTGCCACATAAAGAACATCCCTGACACACTGGCATTGTTTTTTGTTGGTTTTTGTGGAAGCTGCATACTAGTGGAAGGTATCCATCCTGCAGTTGTGTCAGTGTTTAGCTCAGCCAGCAAGAAGGCAGACAGAACAGCCTATATGTCGTGGAAGTATTGGTATTATTATAGGGAAAAGGACAGGAACGTCACGGTGAAATGCAAAATGTGCCAGGGGGCAGAGCGTCTGTCAGCTGCAAGCAAGGGAGCAGAGCACTGGCCATTTCCTTTTCTTGATGTCGGCATGTTTTTCTGAAAGTTGCAAAACAATAAAGTCATTCTTGGTCTATACTGCTGGAAACTTGCTAACAGAAGGAGTTATGGCAGAGAGGAAGAAAGGCTTCATTTTAAGAAGAACGATGACAACGTCTGCTTACATTATCTGTTAAATGATAATTTCAGTTACAGGTAGAATCATCAGCAATATGCTGAAACATCTTTCTTTGCAACACAGATTTAAATTTCAAGAGAGTATTTGAGACTCCACAGACGAGTATCACTGCTTCCGAACCAAGCAGTCTGACAGTTACATTAGTGCCATGCAGCTTCACTGTATTCAGACTCTGAGTTAATAAAACAGTGCGCTGATGCTGAAAAACTGTATAGGCCCTCTTATTTCCCTCACAGTAAACTGATCAGAAATCACTAAGAGAACTGATAAAGAATTGGTCTGAAAAGCAGAGCTGATAATGGCACGGCACAGGTATCAATAAATTATTATTGATTCCCATCCCTATTCAGCTGCAAAGAGCTCTACTTAAAATTTGCAGAAACACTGAGAACTGCTCGCTAAAGCTCCAAAACATCAACACCTAGACTAAGCTATGCAATGATGGTAGACTCATTCAAAAGTAGTACAGCAGGCTACACACTGTAAACAACCAAGCGGTACCCTCCAAGGCTGAAAAATGAACTGCACTTCCTTTAGAGGCCACTTGAGGCTGGCTCCAAAACAGAGTAAATCCCCTTTACCCCCCCCCCCCCATGTTAAAATAACCAACAACTGACTTTGGTCTCTATAGCTAATTTATTTATTCATGACAACTATACGGGGGTGAATTTTTTATTGCTCATCTGTCTACATGTAATTTTTACATTTAAAGTTATGCATAATTAAAAGTGGGGTTGCTTGAGCGATTCACTGGGAGGCGTCATTACAATGTATGAGTTTGATCCAACACATGCTTTTTGTTGAAAACAACTCTTCAGTTGAAACTGATTATTTTCTTTTTAAATTTTATCCTCCAGAGCCACAGAAGATATAATACAACATGAGTCATGATGCATAAACTGAACTTTGGTGGACTGCACCTGTCATTTATCAAGCAAAAATACCAAATATTTGCTGTTCCTGGCTTCTCAGATGTACAGATTTTACTGTTTTATATGATTGCAGTGTTGGTCAGACTAAACAAGCAATCTGACGATGACACTTTGGGCAGTAGGCTTTTGTCACAGATATTTTATAGAATAAAAGATGACTAAATTAATTGTCAGAATTCAATAATGAATGTTAGTTGCAGCTGTATTTATGTGCATCACCATCAGAAGCCCTTCACCTCAAGTGATGCCGCTGCTCAGCAAATCAATTCTGACTCAGTTAACGTGTAGACTATAAATCACATATATCATTCATGGAAACATGCTGCAGCTGTTACTGCACACTGTCCATTAGCTGTTTGTTCAGAGAGCAGAATGGAGTCTGATAGAGAGGTCAAGGTTTTACAGAGGAGCGCTGCTGCTGCTGCTGCTGCTGCTGCTGCTGCTGCTGTATGAAGGACTGAATATTTGCAGGTTATCTGTGTTTAAAATCAGCTTTGTTCCAGTGTTTCTCAACATCCACACACACTTTTCTCTTTCACATTGGTTTGCACAGCCACTGCAGAGCGTTATCAGCTCAGCGAGTGACCAAGCTTCGTCCAGATAAATGTTTACAAAATATTTTATCACTGCAAAACGTTGTGTGCATGTAGCCACTGCTAGGAATCAAACTCCAAACGCCCTGCAGCGCTGTGGTGCCTTGCTGCACCCGGCAGGCTGTAGATGACAGCGGTTATACATTTAATTATGTAATGAGAAGAACACAGGAGAGACTGTCTTGCATTCACAGTTCATGGATCAAAAGCAAACAGGGAGCCAACCAGCTTTCTATCATAACAAAGGCAAACATACAAAAAGCCCTGAGCGTTTCAGCGCTATTAAGACACCCACTCCCTCTCCAGCCTCCATTTCTGGCTCTTGTTCTCCCTCCCTCTCTCCATCCAACTCCCCCTTCCTCAGTGCAACTCCCCCTCACCCTCCCTCTCTTGTTACCGCTCCCCCAGATGCATTTCCTCCATTTCACTCTTCCTTTTTTTCCTCTCACCAGCTCTCTCTTTTCTGTCGTCCTGTCTTCACTCCATATAGTCTTGCTCTCGCACTGTCCCTCCTACTCCTACACTTACACACCACCCCCCCTCCACACACACACACACACACACACACTGTGTTCCTTTTTCTGTGTTTTTAACCAACCTCTTACTCATGTATGTCTACATCCCTCCCTCCCACTCTTTTAACTCTGTCTCTCTCTCAGTTCTCTCAGAGGGTCTAAGCTGGAAGCGATTGCCACCCACACATTCCCTCTTCAGCTTTCAGCTTGACATCAGATTTACATTCACAATGAGCAAGCGCAGCATTTCACATGTTGCCTCGCACATGGCTACACACACAAACATGTGCACACACGAACTCGTCGTCTGCACACGTGAACGCACGTGCCTGCACTGTATTGTACTTTGTGTGACTTGCTAGGTTTTGTTTTCTGCGTGCTGATCTAATGCTAGAATAATAAGCCAGTGAAGCTGTTAGTTGATTGACAGAAAAGCAGTGGACAACAATTTTGATCATTAGTTAATCATTTATCAAGCAAAAATCAGAAACACATGCTGGTTCCAGCTTCTCAGCTGTGATAATTTGCTGTTTTTTCTGTTTAATATAATTGTGGATTAAATATTTCCGGGGTTTTTTAACAAAACAAACAATTTAAGAGTGTTGCCTTGGGCACTAAAAAAATGTGATGTGCATTTGTTTTGTTTTTTAAAAATTTCTGACAATTTATGAGCAAAAAGAAATTATTCTGATAAATAATTAATATTTAAAACACACAATCAATCAACTCCGTGTGTTTCTGACCTGACTTTCAGAGCACATTTTTGCCTGGTAGTAAAGGAATTTTGGTAAATACTTTTATTTGCTTCCTCGCCGAGAGTCAGATGAGAAGATCAATACCACTCTCATGTCTGTACAGTGACTGAGGAGCTGGAGCAGGGAGGCCATTAGCTTATCTTACACCACTTCACCCCAACAGGGGTTGTTAAGATCCTCTTTAGTATAAATATCCACCCAACAAGCTGAAGGGTGGCCTCTTCCTGCTATATCACGCAAAAAAACGCTGCAGACTGGACCACATGCCTTGACCTGAGAAATGACGCATTTGGTGACCAGTCCATCAGCTTCCTTTACAAAGTTCAATCAAAATATGTCCAGAATTATGATGACAAGAACCCCTAATAACACCATGTGATGCAAAGGCCCTTGATCAGACACCTCCACCAAGGAGGTCATGTATTTGGCTGGATTTCTGCATTTTTCTTTTCGTTTGTCTGAAAGATTACGGAAAAACTACTTGGCCGATTTTCGTGAAACTTGGTGGAAGGGTGCACCATTGGCCAAGGAAGAATCCTTTAAATGTAAGTAAAAAAAAAAGTAAATCCGAATCACAGGATTTATACACAAATTCACTTTCACCGGTTTTGGCATCAGACACCAACACTTAAAACCTCCTTTTGTAGCAGGATGATATGCTGATGGGCAGCATCAGTTTATAACGCGGCTGTACAGCACCTGTTGTGGCGGTATGATAAATCCAAATATGAACAGCATCAGTTATAGCGCTGCTGGTAACAACATCATATAAGTAGTTGGAATATCCCTATAGGGTGGCATGGGCGGTGGAGGGGTCCAACAAATCCTGGACTTTCACCTGTTCACTTTCTGTATGTTAAGACAAGCCAAGATGTTTTTTTTCTAAACCTAACCACGTGCTTGTGTTGCACAGGGAAATAAACGTAAATACAAGGTGTTTTACTGATGTTGTAAGTTTATTTGAAAATGACTGTATGTATCTAACAAGCAGAAATTGTACATTTCCTCCAGAGACAGAAGTGTATTTTGAAAAGACACAATGCATCTAACAGGCATGAATTGACGTGCCATCCGGAAACTTTAACAACAGACCCAGCACATGATATGTAGATGTAAACGGCACTGAACAAGTGTTGATTTGACAAGTTGGGATGAGTAAATGGTAATTTCTTGCATCATAAGACTAATTTTCAATTACAGGAGCATATTGCATTGTGGCATTGTTTTCAGAGGAAATGAAAATGCCATAGATGGGCACTAATTTTTCTTTTGTTCCGTTGTGAGAATCTTGACGGCACACTATAGTGGATGAATTTTACACTCAGAACCTGAACCCTCATATAATATATTCAAAAATACATGTAATACACTATATAGTAAATAGGGTGTTATTTCGGACATGTTGCATGTTAATTCCAGGTGGAAATTGTCCCTCATCTGTGATGACAGTGTTCCGACCAGTGTGATTTACTCCACCAAATCTGTCGAGACACTTTTTGTTCCTGTTACATCATGGATTAAATTCTTAATCGACGTGCAGCTGGCCATCTCTGCAAACATTTCAACACAGTGATAGTAAGAATAAGCTACTTGAACAGTGTTATTTCAGCACATGGTTGATTTATTAAGAAGCTAAATCAAAGAGACAAGCATGTCTACCTGCCGCGTGACCTCAGTCAGACTGAATCACAACCTCCCATGACACGATGATACCTCGGCGAGGCTGCATTTTTCAAGTCTGCTTTTCAAGCCTTTACATCATCTCCAAACAATAGTTTCATAATTGTATTTTAAAAGAGCTACAACAAGCGAATCAGAAGAGGTCTCCAGATGTCTCCACACTTTGCATGAGTGTCTTCTTTTATTCAGAGCTTTGTTGTATAGCACGTTTGAAACTAACATGTAAGGTACTTCAGGCGAAGGAGAAAAAAAAGGTGTTGCCATGGCAACGAAACACAGAGCCTGGGATGGGATCAAAAAGAGAGTGAGTGAGAAATAGATTTAAATGGACCTATCCAGACTTTTGTTAACACTTTTTGATAAAAAGGAATGCTTAATGGCTTTGGTTAATTTGGATGACCATTAAAGCGAGAATGCAGGTGGAAAAAGACAATGACTGTGCCATTTCTTTTTAATTTTTCACACTGCTGAATACCCGGTCTCATGCCACCTGTCTCATATCCACCCCATCTCCATAAAGACTGTGGATCGGATGATTTATACACTGATTCTGAATGAGCCTTTGCACGTGCTGCTGCCTACATTTCTCCACTCTGTGCATGTTAAGCGTAAAAAAGGGCAGGTATGGTGTATTATGTTTGAGAAATGAATTTCGCTCTGTATTCAAGTTGAAGAGTACCATTTTCTCTAAATGAGAAAAATGCTCTTGGCGCCTACTCTTGCCTAATGATAGATAATGCAGCATGTGGAGCAAATCCAGGTGCATGTTAAAAATATAGGCAGTATCTAAACCTTTGTAACTGCTTTATTCTGGGGTCAAATCTTGTATGAAGGTTTTTTTGCAAATCTCTGTCTCATCTATTTCCAACTATCTTGTGAGGGCAAAAAGTGGCAACATTCTTTAAAATGAACAGAGGGTTGTGGCCTCTGCTGTGTGTAACTGCATGCATGTGGATGTAATTGAAGTCATTTTCACTCGTAATCATCCTATGGTTGAAGAAGAGAAAATGTCAGCAGGTGTAATCATAGGCGATAATTCAACATGAAAAAAAGGCTGATGGTTAAAGTTCCTCCTGTGGCATTGATTTAAGCTTTAAAAACTCATCTTTGCTCATGAAAATTACACCTTTTTTAAGTTATTTCCATTTTGAAGAATCCCTTCGTGCCTTAAAATGGTTTGGATGTAACTCAACAACCTTTGTCTCATTTAGTGTGCACATATCTGAATGTGCAATAAGTCCACACCTCTATTTCCACCAGCAGCTCACCTGCAGCTCAAGCGTACCTGCTCATCTTCGAATCAGCTCATTGCTCTCTACTATTTTAGATACTTAATTGTAGTAGATAACATGAGCCTTTGGCTTGCCCACATGATCAAACAGCTAGTAATGTGTTTCTTATGTTAGATAAACCTTGTTCTGCCCTGACAAGTGAAAGTGAAACTTAAATACTGATACACCTGACTTGTCCTCTGATACCCCTCATTGTGTAAGCATACAGGGTTGGTTCCTGAGGTTGGACTCTGTGAAACCCCGGGTGTCTTAATCCGTGTTTTTTAGACTTTCATTAGTAACTGCAATTTCAAGGCAGAAATGCTCAGTCATGATGTTAACTGCATAGACTGTATCGATAATGGACGTAGCTACTGTGCCGTAACCCACTGGTTTGTGAACTGCCAGTTTAAAGCAACAAGTTCAGCATTCTGGCTGTTGCAATTGTAAGTTTTTGGAGCCAGAAGTGAGGCTTGAGTGAACACCATATGGACATGTTAACAAGGTTAAAAACTTAATTTTCAGTGGAGGGGGTCTTTTAAGTGTTAGTAGCTAGTCCACCTGTCAAGAAAAGAGTAATTGTAGTGTTGTGGCTAAAAATATGTGAATGTTTATACCTACAGTACATACACTGATCAGCCACAACATAAAAAACACTGACAGGTGAAGTAAATTACATTGGTCATCTTGTTACAGTTCAATGTTTTACTGGGAAACCTTGGCTCATGGCATTGAAGTGGATGCCACTTGAAATGTGCCACCATACCCAAACACCGCTGCAGGACAGGTACACCTCCTCATGGCAATGACACTCCTCCATGGTAGTGCTCCCCCCAACAGGACAATGCACCATGTTGTATTGCAAAAACTGCTCAGGAAAGGCCTGAGGAACGTGACAACCAGCTTAAGGCATTGTTCTGGCTTTCAAATTCCCCAAATCCCGAGCCAATTGAGCATCTGTGGGACATGCTGGTTCCCCAGAGCTGAGTATCATCCACATTAGGGCTTCCTTGAATCGGACTTGGCTCTGAACCATTGAGACATGGACACAGGACCTCTGGGTGTGTTTTGTGTTGTCTAGCATCAGGGCAATGGCTGCACATCCTTTGAGTCCTGTGGGTTACAAGGTGGGGCACTGGCACATTCCACAGATTCGTGATCATGTTGGGATAGGGGGAATTTTGGAGGCCAGATTGACATCTTGAGCTGTTTGTCATATTAAGCAGGTTTTGCAGTGTGGAGTTCACGGTCCTGCTGGGGTGGGGGGTGTGGGGTGGCATACATGGCAAAACATTTGCGAATCCTAGGATAACGAAGGAATGAGCCGTTGCAGGCTTCATTTGATTGGCTACTAGTCATTGCGTTGGTTGGTAGGATTGGGTAGTGACCGAAAGAACAAAATCGCGGGTACAAGCGACCAAAATGAGCTTCCTCTGTAGGGTGGCTGGGCTCTCCCTTAGAGATAGGGTGAGAAGCTCAGTCAGCCGGGAGGAGCTCGAAGTAGAGCTGCTGCTCCTCCGCGTGGAGAAGAGCCAGATGAGGTGGCTCAGGCATCTAATTAGGATGCCTCCCGGACGGCTCCCTGGTGAGGTGATCAGGACACATCCCACCGGTAGGAGACCCCACGGAAGACCCAGGACACACTGGAGAGACTGTGTCTCTGGGCTGGCCTGGGAACACCTCGGGATCCTCCGGGAAGAGCTGGACAAAGTGGCTGGGGAGAGGGAAGTCTGGGCTTCCCTGCTTAGGCTGCTGCCCCCACGACCTGACCCCAGATAAGCAGAAGAAAATGGATGGATGGGATGGAATTGGTTATGGTTAGGTCAAGAATGTCAAGGTAACCCAATCAGAGGCAGAATGAGGCGTGCCATTCCTTTACTATCCTAGATTTGTAAATTCGCAAGCAGGGCAGTACTAGCGCCAGCGTATGATCACATGGGCGGCCTCATAGGGGAAGCATAAAGCCCACCTTCCTGTTACTTACCAGGTTGCTCAGGCAACTGTGAGAAAACCCCCATTACCCCCGCTAGATGTGTCAGCACTGCTGCTGTAGTTAGAGCTGCACCGGGAGGGGTGACTATTTCAGTTGGCTTTGTAACATCCATGTTTGCTTGTTATAAGGATAAGATAAGGATAAGATCTTTATTGTCATTGTTAAAAACAACTAGTTTTTTTCAGGACTATTCAGTAGCAGCACGAACCAAAAAGGAAATATGAAAATACAAATAAATTAAGACTAAAAAACGTTGAAAACACAGTATAAAGTGGCTGGTGTATGTATGTGTGCTATAAAATGATGCATCCGACCACGCCCAAGAGGTTATGTCAGAGATGAAAGCCGTGATTAATCCAAGCCCGGACTATGAATGATGTAACTGCAAAGTCAAAAAAATAATTTGTGTGTCTGCCCTGTGATTTGAATCCACTCCAGTATTTAATGGGTTCTTCCTTGGCCCATGCCACTCTCCTCCACCAAGTTTCATGAAAATCAAGCCAGTTCTTCTGTAATCCTTCTGACAAACAGATATGTTCAAACCAAACTGAATACATGACCTCCCTGGCGGGGATAATAAGTGAATAATACAATTGATGAATAACAAGCACAGCTACAGATGGAGTCACTGCTGCTCATAACATCAGTCTAACATGCTTGTTATTCATGCATTTTATTGCATGTTTCCACTACATGCAAATCAGTGCCAGTGGTATTAGTGAAGGACGGTTAAATACACGAAGGAGCATTTAACCTTTTACACTGCTACCACTGCACTGTGCTTTTAGTAAGGCATTGTGTTGCTTTGAATTATAGTTATGATTTATATAGTGTATACCACAAGTCACCAGTGGTCTGCCCTCTGTGGCCAATCCTACGCATTACAAGAGAAAGGATTAGTATGCCCCGTTTAGATCTCCACCCCGTGTGTGTTAATACAGAGGAATCTCAGTAACAGCAGACAGTGGGTCCTCACTGGGAGAGTCTGGAAATACCATATTCGGGAGGTCAAACTGCATTTAAATCCCAACATTGCTTCAAAGTCTCTTTGGAGATTAAGAAAGTAATTGCTTACATGGCGCTGGGGATTCTTGCTCAGCAATTTCAGAATGAAATATAATGTGAACACAAACTGCTGCAAGTGGCTCTGAATAAACATAATGCTAAGGAAGACACTTTATCACTTGTGAGGAGTAATCATTACAGAGTTTTGTTTTGCTGGTTACGGATCACTTGATAATTTAACAACGTACTGTAACTTAGCTCTGCATAAAGCCGGCACATTAATTTATCTCCGTGTTGATCACAGCATGTCAGCCAGTATATCCCTTAGAGTTGAGTCTGATTTGCCAGTTAAGGTTGAATATTTTGTCATGTGCTCATGGATCATGCTTTTCTATTGTTTCTATAAATTCTCAACATTACTAGTGATGTTTTTTTATGTGATTATGAGAGAAATATTGTAATACGAAAACAGTCTGTTTGCATCGCACAAGTCTGTACTTTTGGGGGAATTCGTCGACAACTAAAAGCAGACTAAAAGCCCCTTTTACACATGCACTGCAAACCTGAAGTTATCTAGAAATTACCCGGAGGAGCTCTATATGAAAACGCAAATATCTGAATCAGATGGACTGGATATTAAATGGACTTTATCCTGCCAGCTCCCAGGTGAAATGTTCGTGTAATGTCAGACTGAGCCCATGTGTGAATAGTGCAGGTCATTGTCGAGAGAATTCAGAGTGCGAGTGGACATGTTTATGACTTTTCTGTGAAGCTCATGCAAACTGGAGGAAAACAAACATCTGAGGCGAAGAAGAAGGCTAATATATACGAAGATGACAACAAAAAAGTCTAACTGGAGAAGTGAAGAGATTTGAAAATTTCTATCAGTTAGGTCCGCAAACAAAATCATCAGACAAATTAAAGGAACGGCAAAAGGGTGATGTTTTTGACTAAATTACGAACTGACGTCAGCCAGTGTAATCCGTGTCATGTCCTGCATGCTCAGGTGTTTTATCCCCTTTTTAAATTTTGTTTTTTTTTATTCTGTTTTCTCAGTGTTCTACTCTGTCTTCACATTCATTGTATGTCTTTGCGTCATTTTCCATAATCTCTTCTGTCTGTTAATGTCCCGGCACTTATTCTTTAATCACCGCATTTCAAGTTTTTTTTTTTTCAAATGGAAAATTTCCATTAGGTGAGAACAAAGGACTAAAACTAATAGATGTAGCTACCATCACATCACCTATTGATTTGTGAGTGTGTGTTTTAAAGCCATGGTTTTGGCATTTCGGCTGTTGTCATCGGCTATGGCAGTCTATAACCCCCCCCCCCCAAAAAAGTTTGACCTTAAGCTTTAATTATATGTAAAGAGTTGAATTTAGCCTAAAAAAACAAGATGGTGACTGTTAAAAAGATGAACTCAAGGCTTCAAAACAGCCTTTTTAAAGTGTGTGGCGAGAACACTTCTTCAACAGACCGTCTCTTATATGCCACGTCTGCAGGAGAAGAAACTCACTTACTCAACTTACCTGTTTCTCTGCATGTTGTCTTGAGTTATACGAGAAAACGACTTAAGACTTGGTTTATTTCCAGCATGACCCCAATGATTCCCTCTGTTGGAGGATGTAATAAAACACTGAATTTTGACTCCAAATTGGCAGCAAAAGAACCAAGTGTTTTTCCCTTATCACCCAAAGGGTTATGATAGCACACCAGCTCACAGACTGCTTGTCTTTCTGATCTCACTGTCTGTAACTAAACCCACAGAAACGTCCCCAACTTTTGTTTTTTCCACCGCAAGTCCGAAGCCAGTTAAGTCCTAAATCACCATCCTCTACTTGGCACAATCTGTTCCTCCAGGAGAAACTAATTAGTTTGGGAAACAATATATTCTGAAGCGGATCTTGGTATCACTGTTCTGAGGCCTCCTAATTGAGATGGCTGCAGTTATGATGCATACATAATGATGGCATAACCTCCAGCCGTCCAGGGCAGCACCCATGATAATTGCTGTTAATTAACACTTCTTGTGGAGTAACAAACACCTAAGAAACTGTGAGTACCACTGCGAGCGAGTGATGGCAGCCTTGCAAGACAAATAAAGGATTTTGGGGGAAACTTCCAAAGTTCATCACCCCAAAACCTATCCAGTGTCTTTAAATCAAAGATTAGTGTAAGCAATCTGTCATTTCAAATTGTTAAAAATGTTTAACTTTTTTTTTTAATATTTCTTTCGATCTCTCTCAGCTTAGGTTGACATTTTTTCAGATGACAAAGTTTGCCTTTACATAACCCTTTCAAAAAAGGCAATTTCAAGGAGATTAGAATTAATTGACTTTTCATACAATAACAATAAACTGTCAAAAGTGCTCTTGACACCTTTTAATGGAGCTAGATGTTGAGTTTTCCCGCCTCTTCTGGAACCTTTTCTTGTACAATCGCTGCTCTCTCAGATTTAATTTAGCAGACTCCTCCAGCAGTCAGTCATCCAGCCTACAGAGTTTACTTTAGTAGTTTTGAAGCTGTGAATTTGGGCAAAGAGACACTGGCACAGTTTGATGTCTCGGCGGCTGGGTGACAAACACCTTCGTGGTCATCTTTTTCCCCCTCCTTGCGTGGGTTGGAGAAAATGTTAGGATTGCAGACAGAAAGACGGGCGGGCTGGCCAGTGAAAAGATTGCCATTTGGACAGGTAAATGAAAGAGCGAGAGGAAAGGGGCCACCAGGACAAAAGAGAAATACAGATGAAGGTAATGTGGAGAAAATGGAGGGTTCTGGATGCCACACAAATCTGAAGGGGGAGGGAACGAGAGGACGGTGTGAAAGAAAGGAGAAGGTGCAAGGAGGAGAACGAAAGATAGAGAAAGAAAGAAAGAGAGAGAGAGATAAGGGGCTGAAGAGAGGTAGAGGGATAAATGCACTATTTGAATTATGTAAAGTGGCTGCGTGGGAGAGAAGAGGTGTGTGTCTGTGTGTCTGAGTATTAGTGTGACTGTGACAGAAGAAGCTGAGAGAGGGAGAGCGCGATGGAAAGATCAGAGATAGCCATGAAGAGTCAGGGTGAGATAGACTGCAATGCTTCAAAAATAGACAGAATTAAGAACACACAAATGTAACCAACTTATATTTCAAATAAGGGTTATGGTGCTGTAGATTTTGTTTTGATGGGGCCATGCAGGGGAAGAAAAAGGTAAAAAATGGAAAGAAAAGAGGGAAAGAACAAAATGTGCAGAAATGTAAAGTAGGCTTTGACAAAAGTTATTATGATGAATAATTGTCACCCTTGCTTTATCAGACAAGAGATTGTTTTGTATTCATCTGGTGGAAATGTGCAATAAGCTGTTGATTTCTAATAACTCTACATATTTTAGTCGAATCCTGTTTGTACTTCTTTTATAGCTGTGCAGCTCAAGGGATGGCAATGTCAGTCCATCTGAAATATCTTAACAACTATTAGACAACTATTTGTTTGTAGGGCTGCACAGTATACAAAAATATATAACATTTTGACAGACATTGTGTTTGCAATATGTGTCGCAAAGTTAGTAGAGATTGTAGTTTTTGTATTTTGTTTTCACTGAAAAAAATATGCAGTGATGGTGATGTGATTTTGCTGAGGTCTGCACCAAAAAAAGATGCTCTCATACATCTGGAAAATGATTTATGGGCCAAGGCAACTCTGTAATTTCACAATGCTTCATTGATTGTTGTATGTTGTGACACATTTTACCTTTTATGGAAAAAATTCCAGCTTTGGATATTGCACTTGCAATTTTAATAATATTTAGATTAATTGTGAAACCCTAATGGTTTGCCATGATGATAACTTTGATGTCTCTCATGTTTTTCATTTAGCAATCAAATCTGTACATAAGACTGAATTTTCCCTCAGCGCCACCATAAGGTTCATATTTGTGGCTTTAAGCAACATTTCTCAACAAACATATACGGCTGCATCTCATTGTTATTATAAGCAGTTAATCTGTCAGTTCTTTCCTTGATTAATTGATTGTTATTATTATTATTAGTAGTAGTAGTAATAGTGGTAGTACAAGCAGTAGTATTAGTAGTTAGTAGTAGAAAATTTAACAAAATATTTGAATAGGATTTGATTGCAGGTTTTTCTAACATAGTTACAAGTTTCTGTTTCCATGTAGCCGCGTCCATCACCACTGCGCTGCAGTGGAAGATACTAACTCGTAGGTAATTGATGAAAATGGACAATTTAGGCATCTGGTAGACCAGTGGTTAAGATGCACACCACAAAACACCAATGTCTGTGGTTATATTCCACCCAGGGTCCTTTGTTGAATATCATACTCTCGTTCCTATTCACATTTCCTGTCTGTATCTCTTTAGTCATTATCAAATGAAGGCAAAATGCTGAAAACTTAACCCAAATAGACCCATCAGTGTAAACTAATAATATATACTTGGGAAATATTTCTCAAGGGCATCAGTGCAGAAGTGATGATAAGAGTGTGTGTGTGTGTGTGTGTGTGTGTGTGTGTGTGTGTGTGTGTGTGACCAATTGTTTTAAATCTTGTTTGTATTGTAGAACAAACATAATTATATAACACAACAGTGAAGCAGTTTCAAGGTTCTTCGCAAAAAAGGAACAGTTTTTAAAAATGTAAAACTGAAGAATTAAAGACAAAATACCTGTGTACACATATAAGACTTTGTTTGCAATAAATACATTAATAAATAAAAATAATACATCTTATTTTGTAGAGTGCTTTTCACAATACTCAAAGACTCTTAACAGAGACAAAAACAAAGTCAATTCAATTCAATTCAGTCCAGTTCAATTCAAAAACTTGATTAAAGACTCAACTCAAAGAGAGGTCCATAGGTTAGAGTCAGGAAAACATACAAAATAAATAAAAACAAAATCAGTTAAGGCAAGACAGACAATCATGAAATGTGCATAAATCAAATATTGAAAGTGGATTTAAAAAGGTGGGTCTTGAGGTGGGATTTGAATGTGTCGAGGTCAGTGTTACGATGTTACGGAGGTGGAAGAATGTGGTTTTGGTTATTAGATCAATGCAGGGTTCAAACGTGGGGTTTGGGTCAAATATCACGACGAGGTTGCGGATGTGAGGGGAGGGAGACGGGGGAGTTATCAATGGTGATGGAGAAGTGGGGGGACTTTGTGAGGGATTTGGGGCCAACAATAATGAGTTCAGATTTATGACAGCTCAGTTTGAGAAAGAGAAAGAGTTTAATTTCGGTAAGGCAGTTGGCGAGAGTGGTATGGGTTTGAGTGGAGATGGTTTTGATGGAGATGTAAAGTTGTATGTCATCGGCATAACAGTGGAAGTGGAGGCCATGGCAACTGATGATGTCACCAATAAAACCATCCTCTTCTACAGGTGGTGCAAAATGATTTTGGTTTTTGGACTCCCTATAAGAAACCCAAGGTTGTCTGCAAAGTTTGAGTGCGTCACAATTTTCTATTTTACAAACTAGTCAGACTTTTACGTCTTTTATGGTCAAATCTCTTATTGATTCATACACGCACTGTGAGATCTGGAGTTCTTTTCTGTGAAACATGAGGGCCTTTGTGGCCTTTTTTTAACTACTAGCTGTCTTAACAGTCACATTCATCATACAGTGCATATACCTGAATTTCTCTCGAGGACCGTGTTGCAGAGGCAGAACTACAGTCCTGACATTAGATTGAGTTTTTCAACATTTGTTCAAAGGACAATAGGGACAGAGAAAATGAAATCAGTGCCAAAAACAGGCGATATATGCAGTTTTCATTCAACATCGACTGTTTTTTGATGCTGCAGTAGTTAAACGGGTCAGACGGGTCAACCAGGCCTCCTGTGTTTTGTTTCCTGTGTTCTCTGACTGTACATTTACACTCCCGCCGTCATCCATCAAGCGTAGGTCAGGGGTTTATTCCCTTACTGACCAATTCGGTGCATTAGGCACCGACTTGCTGACGGAAGTCAATAAGTGCTTTGTTTGTTTAATGCTCGCTCCTCTTCGTCCGTGCGTCTCGCGGTCCCTCCTCTCTCCGCTCCCTTCAACATGCAGACTGTTAACATTCGCCTCATCTGACGTCCAGACAGAAAATCTATCTCTCCAATAGTCTCTCGCCCACTTCGTCAACTTCCTCCCCTCCACATATGAAGGTGTGTTTGTGTTGTGTGTGTGTGTGTGTAGCTGTACAGGCAGCAGTGGTGCTGGTGGATGAGTGTGACCTAGCATGGTTATATATCTGCCTCACACACCTTTGACCTCTATCTAGCTCTCATATTCTCTCCTGCCCTCTTTCATTCCTTCAGGCAGACTGTCAATAACAGCTCTTCTGTAGCCGTTTATTTCCACAATGGCCCTGTCTTTCTCTCTCTCCGCATCCTCTTGCTCTGCCTGTGTCAATACCTGTGGCAATTTTTTTTCTGTCCTCATTTTATCTTTGGATGTTTCTCATCCCTGTGATGTTTATTAGAGTCTCACCTGTCGACCCGCTCTCTCCGTCTCTTAGATCATCGCGCCCGGCGGAAGAGTATAGCCACTGGGAAGCAGCCCAGCATGGAGGTCCCTCCCACTGCCCCAATTCAACCCTTCCGACAATCCGTGAGTAACCCCCCCTGTCCCCGGCCCTGCTCGCTGCCTCCGTCCCTCTCGCTGTCCCTCCTCCCGCCTCCCGCCCTGGGCCCGCCACACACCTGTGGCCGCCGGGCCAGCGGCACCCCGCCTCACCCTTACCCTCTCTCCCTGGCTGTCTCCCCCTCCTTCACCTTGTGCCAGCAGCAGCAGCCACAGCAGCAAAAGGGCTCCAAGAAAGGGCCCGGCACGCCCCCCATGCCCCGCTCGCTGCCCCTCTCCCCCTCCCTATCCTTCACCCTGCCCCACTCGCCTGCCGCCTTCTCCTCCTCCTCCCCCTTCTCGTACTGGGGCGGAGACTGGAGGGCTGCCGGTTCGAGTCCAGTGGCAGGAGGAACGTTAATCGCACCACTGCCCCCTGTTGAGGTATGTGACACAAACATGGCTGCAGCAGAGACACTGGCACTTTTCACTCCTTTCACCTGTGATCTCTGTTCAGTGGACCTTAAAGTTCCATACCAGTGTGTTTGCAAGTTTTTCAAATGCAAACTATAAATCATTTTTCCAGCCATTGGTTTCTATTCATTTCCCCGATGGCATGAAAATCAATTAGCAGCCTCTTGAAAAGGCCTTTAGACGGGATGTATAATTTATATTAATATTTGTCAGAGTTACCTCACTCATCACTATGTGGTGATGCAGTTTAAATGCAGACTGACTAAAAGAAATTTGCATGGAATTTTATTAATTTGTTTGTTTGCAGAGCTAAAACATCACCATTTCGGTCATAAAATAGCAGAACAGAAAAAAAACCTCTCAAGTTTAATTAGGTGTAAGTAGAAACAAACCAGTGACAAAAAGAGACGGTAAAAAGAAACAAAAGGTCTGAAAAAAATTAATAAAAGGTCAAAATAAATATTACTTTGTTTAGCTTATTATTATGGTAGAAACCCTATTTAAAAATGCTTTTCAGTTAATCTTTTATTATATATTTTTTAAATTTAGTTAAATTTCCGTGTTTTCATGTTTTGCTCCACTTTGTAAATGTGTTTTGAATTAATATTAATATCTTCTTCTTCTTAACATTATTATTATTGTTATTATTATAAGACAGAAATAAAAGAAAGAGTACTTGATGTTTCAGACTTGATGTTCACTTTGATAAACTGTTAATATAGTTTTATCTTATCAAAAATAAATGAAAACTAATGGATGTCTGGAATGGCAGGAAGAATTACCAATTTTCAACTGTGATCTGAAATAAATTGGACTCACAGTAAATGGGTTAAAACAGCTGGTATGATTCTTTAATGTCAATAAAAGAGAATAAATATGAAAAATGTTCTGTCACCGTTACTCCAGGGATCATTATATCTTTTTTTTTCTAATACTAGAGACAACTTGAGTCAAAGAGGGAGAGAGGAGCTGGCAGTGAAACACGTTCTGTCTATGGACAGAAATCATCTGTTTATTGTTTTATTCATGGTAACTGAAACTCAATCACAAGCTATCAAACCTGCACATAGAAGGGCTTAAAGGATAGATTGGTGTCTTATGAAGTTTTTCCCAGTGGTCTGTGTTGCCCTTCTCCTTCCTATTATTCCTTCTGGTGTTTGCACAATGTCACTGGAGCTGGAAATAGCAGGACTTGTTTTTCTCCCTTCACAGGAAACTATTTGCTGCCCATTTCACTGTTGCAGTATGAAAAGAGCTTCCACAGACTTGAAAATTACAGGAGCCAGATAATCCATTAGAGTAAATGTAGAGCCCCACTTTGGCTCGGCCGAAGTTTTTTTGTGTTTCAACCTTTTTTTTCTTGTATACTGGCTGAGTTGAGTGTTTTCATATGAATATTTCAGGTCCTCTGATTGGATTAGTGAGCCTGAAGGGCAGGAGGAGCATCACAGTATAAACTTCAGATGCAGGCAAAACTTTTCACCGGTCACAGACGGCCTTCATTATTATCCTACATTTTGCTTACTGTACTGTAAATTACACGACACAGACAGGAGGATGTAGGAGGATGTAGGAGTCTTGGCTAAGAAATAATTCTTATAAAGCACATTTACTGAGACAGAGGTGTAGTGGTACCTGTGTAAACTCAAATTTGGACAGTTGGATTTACTGATAACTCTCTAAAAACAGTCACAAAAACGTAGGCCGCGTTTAGACGAGAACGGCTCTACTAAAAACGGAAAAGTCCTTTGGTTTTCAAAAAATCTGCACTCATGAAAACTTTGTGAAAACAATCCACCACAAAAACAACCAAAAACTCTGGTATGCATGCCAGGCCAGTAGATGGCGGTTTAACTTTATAATGACACTCCACAGATGAACGCCACGTGCATGCACAAAGTGGGGCCGTGACAGCACCGTTCTGTTCTCACCGGATTGCTAGTTGACAAGGCGACAGATGGGGTTGCGTTTTCAGAAGATGACACTCTGGAACCCAGTTTCAAAAGTTGTTGTGTTTTTTTTATTCCCCCAAAATACAGTTGTAGTGTGAACAAAAGGCCAAACTGCAGCAAAGTAACGTTTCCTGCAAGAACTGTTGCTGTGTAAATTGTGACTTATTATTGCACATTTTTGCAGATGAAGACCACACCCCCTTATGTTATAATCTTTGATGTAAGCTTAAATGCCCTCGAGAGACTTTGGATCCACGACTTTAGTCTTTAAGGCAGTGCCTCCTCCCAGGCAATAAAGGTATCACAATAAATCAGCACCAGGCCCGGGCAGAGGAGCTGTCTTAACTGCAAATATGAAGCAAACACAGCCAGTCAGTGCAAGACTTAATCAACAACAAAAAAAGGCTGACAATAGTAACCAGCTAGCTAGTGATCAGCGGGATGGAGGACGTATTTCATATAACATATTTGTATTCATATGCAGTGATGTAAGCCCCAGTAGTGGTTATTTCATTGTTGTGAGATCATTTTTTAAAAATGACCTCACTGTATAAAATGACCTGTTGTAACCTCCAAAATATCACAGCCTCGTGAAACTTAACAACCAAAAACTAGAAACCTTTGGCATTCAGAGGGTGTTTCCAGAAGAGTACTCACCATCCATTTGCAGAAAATTGCAACTCTCACAGAAATGTCAAAATGGTTTTGGTACTAAATGTGGCAGCATAAATGTGGTATTTTGGAGGGATATTTGATCATTTTGTTAATTATTAAGTGGTCAAAATGCTTAAATTTAGCACCAAAACCGTGTACCAAATGGGTATAAGATGTGAAGGGACAGTGCTCTTAATGCAGGAAAAAGTATGAATACATATATCTTACAGCCCACCACTGATCACTAATACATGAGCTCATTTAATTCCAGGTTTGACAATTAGTGTAAATATTAATATCTAATTACATACAGATAATACATGTGGCCGCTAGCTAATGAGCTGAGATACTAAATGACACCAATATTCTCCTTTAACCTGAGTGAGTTTAATCAGAGTGACTTTATGAATCCAAACACAGCCACTGAAGATGAAGTCCCCCCCCCTCCCTTTCTCACTATTACCTCCCTTTATTGTGATTCAGGCTCCTCTTTCTCCTTTTGTATTGAATACTTTTACTTTTTGAGACTTAAAGTGTCAGACGGAGCGGCTAATCAAATCAGATTTAGTCACGCAGGCTATTAGCTTGGAACCAGCAGATGGAGCCAAGTCTTTAGTCATATCCTCAAGACAGGCTTCAAAGCCGTTTGACTCATGCCAGATGACGAGGTGTCATTTCCCTGCAGTCATTCTCCCACTCAATAATGCTGTTATGCTATAGGTATATAAATGTTATTACTGTGAGTGTTCAGGATGCACCTGAAAGCCTCTTTACGGCACAGTGAGTGCTTGTAGGAAAGAAAAAAACACAAAGTCATATTTCATGCATGCTTTAAGCTCTGAAGTTACCTTCACAGCCATCAGTTTAAGGTTTGGAGTGTGAAAACAATTTTGATCTGGTCTAAAAAAACATAACAGTGGCATTACTTAAGTTTTAAAAGGCTATCAGTGGGTTAAAAAATTGTCATTTAGGTGGGAAATGTCATGTCTTTTTAATGTGGTTTCATCTTTTCCAAGGTATTTGTGCAGAATATATCTTAGAAAATCAAGTGCAACTAGTGAAATAGTGCTACATTTTTTTTTAATTATTTTTTTTCTACATGGCTTGTTTCACGGGGTCCCACTTTAAATGCACCAGTTTGCAGGGAACTTGTCGAAAATAGTAAAAATTGGGCTTCAAGTCTGTCCCATCAAGTTTCTTGTAGCGTGGATATTCCTGCAAACCAAGAGTCTGTCCCAGTACCTACAGCTGTGGTCCTGACGACCAAAGTGCATATTCACATGCTGTCAGGATACATCTAAAAAGTACCAACACATGGTGCATTTAAACTCAGTTCCCAGTAGACAGAAAAACCCTACAAACACCCACTAACATCTGGCTTTTGTATTTAATGAGACACAAAATACCGTCTGTCTCCGTCCAAGCAGCACTTGAGCATTTAGAGAGAGAGACTGAATAAGCAAAAGATTAAAAAAAACTAACCGCTGCTTCATTTTCACTGGCCCCCATGCTGCTTTTTAATGTTTAATAATCTGTTTCTTTCCAGTTTGTGACATCAAACATAATAAAAAAAAGGGACAGTCACTTCCATGTTTTTGTCTGTCACCATGACAATCTTAGTCAAAAGACGGGTGGCGCATCTTTTTCTTCCAGGCAGCTGGAAAACTGGCATCTGCAGTAGAGGTGCTCCTCGTGCGTTCTCCCTATTATGCTCAATCCATGTATTTAGAGCACACTAGTGGTAAAGAAAGCATAAATCACAACTGTAGTGAAATTAAAAGTAACTTGTTACTTCCCACCCCTGCCATGCACTGATTCTAAGTCTGTTTTATAAATAGGCACACTGTGAGTACTGGGACAGACCCCAAGTCATGTTCTTCCTTATCAGTGAGAAAAAACTGGCTCCAGTGTCTCAGATTGTCTTATTTGATCATTTAAGGAAGCTAATGTCTGACAAACTGCACCCCTGTGTGCGACATTATACTGCTGAGCCTGTTGTGGGACTGTATGGCTCACCGCTGCCCACCACAGGATCTGCTACGACACTGCAGCTCTCTGTGGCAAGTGGACATGTGTGGGTGTATGATTACTCTGTTGATGATAAATGTACCTTTTGCTCTCCTCCTTCATGCATCATGTGTTTCATTTGTGTGCATCTCCATCTGATTTTGGTGTTACTTACCTGGCACAAACCACACTGACTCCATGGGAATCATCTGTTTTTATTTTACTATCACGTCAATCTTTCTCCTGAAATCTGACTCTCTCCATTTCACGGTGACCACTTCTTCTCCACTGTAACTTCGCACCACGCACATCCTCCCTTTCCTCCTCCATCTGTTTGCCCCCTGTTGTTGCTCTCCTCCTCCTCCACCCGCTGCAGAGTTTCCTCAGTAGAAGGTTGAAGGGCTCCATCAAGAGGGCTAAGAGTCAGCCCAAACTGGACCGAACCAGCAGTTTCCGCCACATGATCCTCCCCCGCTTCCGCAGTGCCGACCAAGACAGGTGAGCGAGTGATTTAAGCATTCATATGTGGATTAATCTGCTCTGTCTGGCTGTGGTTGACTGTGCTAATCTGCAAACACTGTGCAGTTGCATTTATGTATGAAATCAATTTTGTTTTTGTCTTTTTACCCCCAGCCTGTTTGTGTAAATGTTATGGCATTAAACTATTTACTTTTCCATCTGCTTATACAATATAAAGCATCTCCCTGCTGAAACACGAAGTTGTGGCATAATTCAGTTAGTGACCATTCAAAAATATAAACCAGTTCATTTAGGAAAAAAGGTTTCATTAGATGAGTGATGTGAAGAGTAAGGTGTCTGAGAATTTGATAATGAAATTGTTTTTAGGGATGCAGCGCATGGTTAGAATTACAAATTTGGTACACTCTTTTCCAGGAAGTTGGAGTATTAAATTTTGGCCTAAAAAAGAATGGATTTCGCATTTTATGATGGACGGACAATCTATATCAATGTCTCTCAACCTTCCTCTGTCTCTGGATATGTCTATCTTTCTATCTCCATCCATCATTGCTATAAATTAATGTTTATTTTACACTCTCAGTGTCACTTACAATTAAAACACTCAGCACCATCGCTGCCTCTCTGCCGGGGCGATGCAAAAACATCCCCCTCTCTCCATGGCAACCAGCAGACAGCCATATGGCGGCTGTACAGACCATAATGAGTCAGTGGGAGATATGCTTAATTATACCTCCTCTCCACTGTATCATGTACATTGTTGTAGCAGCACAGGCATTCTTCAGGCGCAGCAGCAGCAGCACGGTTAAACAGAGAATTTTTGAGGGAAAATGTTAATGTCGAACTTTGGAAGCTTGTTCTGGAAAGATGGAGGGAAAAGGTGATTTATGTCAGAATATTTGGAATGAAATTTGGAGTTTTTAGGCTTTTAAGTAGTGTTGTCTAGCTGTTATTGGGATGATTTAAATTGTTTTGGTTGTGCAATGGTTGACGCACTTCATTTGTGCCGTAAATTGAGCCGTCATCTTCCAGGATACCGTACCTGGTGGCAGACAAAATTGCATAGTGAAAGTGAAGCTTAAATGGAACCAATGTAAATACAGATGGTGTCATTATTCAGCTATTACATTGTGCAGTCATAACATTGTGCAATTAAGATTTATTTTACAATGATAAGTAAAAGCAAATAATTTTTTTCATAAATAAATAAACATATCTATTTCCACCATAAAAATTAGTAATTTGATCTGTAAAATGTCACAAAATACTGTAAAATCACAATTTTCACATCAGAATTCCCTAAAGCCCAACATGAAGCCTCGCAATTTGCTTGTTTTATCCAAACAACAGTCTAAAACCCAAAGTTATTCACATTCACTGTCCCATGAGATAAAGAGCAGCAAGTCATCACAACTGAGAAGCTGGAACTAGAGTGAGTTTGAATTTTTCCTTGAAAAATGACTCATCGGATTGCCAGAATAATAATTGCCAATTAATTTTCTTTCGATCGACAGATGAAGTAATCCACTAATAATTCTAAGCTTTAATTTTGTCCGTTGAGTTTATCTATAAGCTCCCACCGGACAGCTACAGCCAAGACAAACTCAAACTTTAGATGTGAACAAGGTCATCTTGATAAACTGAACACGGGGCAACGGTGCACTCAGGAGAGATTTTCTGAACCAGGTGTCTGCCAAGGTGCATTTCCACATGATTTATTCATTTGGGAAGGTTGTGGATGTCTATTATCTCCGGCTGTTCTGAGGAGAAACAGAACGGACAAAAAAGTCAAGAGTCGAAGTTGAAGTTGAGGTTGTTTGCCATTTTCACAGCTCCTGGTTTATTCTGGATGTTTTCTGTCAGGCATGTCGGCGAACATCTGCAGCTTTGATCGTTATCATTCTCTTTATTTATCCTGTGTTTACCCAGGGAGGGTTTGCTAAAAACACATGCTGTTTTTCAGCATGAACTGAAATTCATAAACGTGCCTCCGAGCTCCCAAACAGGTTCTAAAACAATGATAGATACACTTTTTCAATAATTAATTTTGACTGATTGCTCATGCAAATGTCTCAGTGGGTCTCAGAAGTTTCCTTCCCCTTATAGTGCTTAAGGTCACCCTGTCATATAACTTACATGAACATGTAAATCTCGTCTTTTTTTTTTTTTAGCGGAGCTCCGGTGTTCTGTATTGACCTAAATGCAATTTTGTGCATTTTCTGAATTACAAGGTTCTCCATATTTTGATTTTCAGTTCATCTGTTGAATACTTCTTTTATTTAGTAGATTCATTGTTTTGCCTATACATTATAACAAAATAAAGGGGAAAAAAGGCCCATCACAGCCAAAGGGCATTTCTTCAAATGTCTTATTTATTTTAAAACCTAAAGATATTAGACTTGCAATTTACAATCATACACCAGCCCAGTTTCCAGATGCCTGTCAAGCTGCAGGCGA
Organism: Plectropomus leopardus; assembly: GCF_008729295.1. Taxonomy (NCBI): domain Eukaryota; kingdom Metazoa; phylum Chordata; class Actinopteri; order Perciformes; family Serranidae; genus Plectropomus; species Plectropomus leopardus. Next base: position 30,209,286 of record NC_056469.1, on the reverse strand, counting down.
CTGATCGATATTAGCGAATAACAAAATTGGTTGTGATTTAGAGAGTCATTGCTGCATCTTCCAGGGTCTTTCTAGCCACCAGACATCAGTGACTTGTACCGATCCATCTCTGTTTTTCCAGTGGAGATAGTTGCACGAAAAACAGTTGCTTTTTCCTGAGACATCGCTGCATCTCCTGCTTGGATATTGGAACATAAAGTGGTTACATTTTACTGTGACGTTGATTTCCTGCTGGGAATCGTGTTCCCATAACGGGATATTTTAAGCCAAAACATGATAACCAAACCATACACAAAGTGTTTCTTGTGCCTAAACCTTATTAAACATTAACTACAGTGTTTTTGACTCACAAAAGTTTTGACCAATCTGTGCAAGTGTTTCTATGGTTTGCAGAAAAGAACAAAGCCAACATTTTTTGGGGAGATTGGGTTGTCTATTAGCACAAAGAGAAGCAGCAAATCCTCACATTTGAGAAGTTTGGCCTTTTACATGTTCAGTGTTTTTGCTTAAATTACTGACATAATGATCAGTTGTCAGACTTTTTGTAGATTCTGTCAGAAATATTTGGATCTCTTTTTGCCTTTAGGTAGCCTTACATTGCTGTGACATTAGGTAGACCTTATAGAGGCTTTAACTAACATTTATTGTCCCTTTCAATTCATTTGCTGATAATTCTTTTATTCAGAGAATAACCGTAAAGTCTGTGAAATGTAAATTTGAACACCCAAGGTGACATCTTCACATGTCTTGCTTTATCCGTCTAAAAGCCCCCAAAACAAAAATGTGCAATTTACAATTATTTAAAACAGTGGAAAGCAGAAAATTCTCTCATTTTAGGAGGTTGAAGCAGCACATTTTGACCTTTTTGCTTGTTTAATGGCTTCCAAATGGTTTCAGATTAATTCCCTGCCAATGGACTAATCGATTAATTGACTAATTATTCCAGCCTACTTACACTGTTGTTTAGCTCAGCTAAACTTCTTAGTGTAGTGTCGGCTTTTAGATGTGTTCTGCTTTAATACAAAAAACAAGACAAGTTCTCAATATTTTTTCATTTTTGGTATTGATACGATGTAAGAGTGAGGACATTTTTAGAATATGGCAACCCTATCTAGATTTTATGGCAAGAGGAGCAGCTTTAGGTACTACTGATAGATAATGTTGTGTCATAATGCATTTGTCGTCTGTGGCCATGTATGTTAATGTTTAGATTTCCAGTGAAAGTTTTGATGCAATACAGCACAACTTCCTTATTTTAAAATGTCATATAAATCATGTTAATCTTTAAAAATTGTTGGTGTTTTTTCGTAGGTCTTATTTTTGTTTGTCTGTTTATAAAAGTGGTTATTTTGTCTGTTATTATTGACTGTTGATTTTTTCTAGTCTATCATCACTGGAGCCTCGGTTGTTGTCTTGTGATGTTCATCAGTCATGACTTGTTGAATAAAATTTGCGAAGTGTGTGTGTGTGTGTGTGTGTGTGTGTCTGTGTCTTTTCATTTTTAACTCTTCCTGCACTTCAGCTACCCTCTGAGACCTTGTATAGACCTTCTTTAACCTCCAGCGCTCTTGCTCTCTGCTCAGTCCCTCTTTTCACCTCCTCTAATCCGTGCTCTCACTGTCTTCCTCTCCAAAGGATCCACTGTTTACATAATCAAAGTGATTTCCTCTGAGAGGTCTTCTCTCTTGATCCCCTCACTCCTCACCCCTTCCTCTCCCAGTGTTTCCATCTCCCACATCCTCTTATGACCTCCCCCACTCCTTGTCTTTTCCTCTCTGTATTCTCCTCAATCTGACTCATTCCTTTGGGTCTATTTTTATCTCTCCCTCTCTCTCCCCTCTGGTCCCCCTACATGTAATCAGTGCTGTGTTGATGAGCGTTGTGATTGAACATAGACAAAAGCAGTGCGAGCGCAGGGGAGAAGCCGAGGGTCGGACGCAGCACGGAGGACATACAGTTTTCTTTCTTTCCATTTTCCTCGTTTCCATCCTCCTTTCTCTTCCCTGAGGGGCTTCGTCACACCTGACCGTCCCTCCTCGCTCTCTGGTTAGACTCACTGTGTCATCATACGTCTGTCTTTGTGGCCATCTGCAGAGCTAGTCTGTGGTTTTACATGCCTCTGTGCTCGCGTGTCTGTGTGGGTGTGTAGGTGAGCGTGATGGATGGGCTTTAGTAGAAAGCTTGTTCTCTTATGTGTGTGTGTTAGGACTAATGACATTATTAAGAATCATCTTGAAATCTTGTGTGTGGAGTTTTAAAATGTTTTGCCTTGAGGAAGAAGACAGGATTTATCTGTAAAGATAACTTAAGTACACTGAAAAAAAAGGCAAAAACTGTAAGGAATTGTGAAAAAAAATATCCCTTTGATCGTGTGCAATTACTAACATGATACAGGCGATTATTTCAAACAAGGTTTTCAGAGTAAGTTCACGGGGTTAGAGTCAGTTTGCTGTTCATTTCATCCACTGGATTTTCTGTGAAATTCAACTAATGAACTTTGTGCCATTAGATGCTTGTTAAGTCTGTCCACCTGTTTAATAATTAAGAATGGGTAGTTTCAAAATGCATTTTAACGATACAAGGTTCGAATGCAGATATTTCATCCTGTTGCTTTGGCTAACTTTTAGAACTTGCAGTTGATAGCCAAAACAACAGGGTGTCTGCAGGTCCTTAAACAGTCTTAAAATGTTTAAAAGGTCCTGTATGTAGGATTTCAGGGCCTCTACAAGCAGAAATAGTATATGATATTCATTGCTATGTTTGCAAAAATTTCTAATCACCTAAAACTAATAGTTTATATCTACATACAGAGAGGGACCTTGAGAGTCCACCATGTTGTTTTTACAGTAGCCCAGAATCAACAAATCAAACTCTGGCTCTACGTGAGATACAGTAATTCGAGTTTTTATGTTTTCATGTCGGCCTACACAATTGGCACACAGGAAAAGTTCTCACTTCTGCGACCTCACTGCTAGATGGCACTAAATCCAACACACTGGACCTTTAAATTCAATTTAATAAAAATAAATGGCAAAATGTAACTTCACTCACTCTTAATACGATATTCCCGCATAATTTTCCTTCTGTGGTGCACTGGGCGGCTAAAGTTTCGCTGTTGCTTCCCATGCAAACATTAAGCCAAACCGTGATTTTTGTTTCTCAATTTGACCATGTGCTTTTGTTGCAAAAATCTAAGGAAATAAATGTATTTAAGACTGTATGCATGTAAGAAGCAGAAACTGTGCATTTCTTATGAAAAAGGAAAGGTATTTTGAAAAGACACAATGCATATAATGAGCGTAATTGACACGTCATCCCGTAATGTCCAAAACAGAGGCAGGAGGATACCTAGCGAGTCATATTTAGACGTGACGGTCCACTGAAAGCGGCAATATTTGATGAGTTGGAATGAAAATGGGTTTCATATTTTTAAATAGATATTGGGGATGTTTGATGTCAATACATTGTGCTGCACCTATACAGCTTTTTGTTGGTGCACAGCGATAAATATAAAAAGAAAATGTAGTTTTGTTAATGAAAAAAGGCACTTGGCTTCACAAGCAACACACACTATAATTTTCATGTAATTAACAAACAGAAATTTCCTGTAGCTTCTTGAACATTGAACTGAAGTATAATGCAACCTTCAATAAAAGAGCCTCCCCTCTCCACATCTAACCACACCTATCATCCTCCCAGGACCCGTTTGATGCAGAGCTTCAAAGAGTCCCACTCCCATGAGTCCTTGCTGTCTCCCAGCAGCGCTGCCGAGGCGCTGGACCTCACTCTGGACGAGGATGCCATCATCAAACCTGTCCACTCGAGCATCCTGGGACAAGAGTACTGCTTTGAGGTGAGTACCGAGCTGAACAGTGAGGACGAACAGCAGCACGTTCACACACCAAGTGCAGTGTACAGAGCAGTAAATAGCACCAGAAAATGTTGTTCCATCCTGACAAGTGACAGTGATGTGAAAGAGACTGTGAACTGAGAGTGGTGTTTATTTTACATGTGAGAAAAGAAAGAAACAAGGGCATTTAAATGAGCCGTAGTCCCTACATAATTTGCTGCTGGAGTCTGTCAGCTTTTTCCATCATCTTTCCATTAGTGGAACATGACAGAGGTTGAGAGTGAATGCAAGACATTGTTTTGGCGCCTTAGTTGCAGTCTCCATAGTTACTAATGGCTGTGGTTGTTGAATTTACCATTGGCTATAACCTCAGGTGACTACAGCATCGGGAACCAAGTGCTTTGCGTGTCGCTCAGCTGCAGAGAGAGACAAATGGATCGAGAACCTGCAGAGAGCTGTCAAGCCCAACAAGGTGAGGGGAGAGAAAGGGATGCGGTAGAGGAAGAAAAAAAACAAAAACGGATGATCCCTCTGTCTGTGTGTCTCTCTCTCTCCTCCCCGTCTCTCGTTGTTGTCTGTTTTCAATAAGAGCGCACCGCTTCATTTCTCTGTGTGAACTCCATCCTCGTGTCTGTGTGTGTCTATGTTGAACAATTTCGTCGCTTCTCCACGCAAATATTAAAGCTGCACAAGGTAACGTCGCGGGGTGGAGGATCCAAATTGCTGTTTTTTTGAAAAACTTTGATATTCACAAATCAGGTAATGTGATGTCAGTAAATTGCGCACAGCAGGCTCATGTTTGTCAGCCCAGCATGTCTGTGATACTTGATACTGAAGGATGCTGAAGGGACAAGAGGGAAAAGACTGAATACTGGTTAGTTCAGTCCTGTCACACTGCGGGCCTCATGCAAGAACCACTTGGATGAACAGATTTGTTTTTAAGTGTCATGTACACGGCATCTATTGGCAGAAATGAAATATAATATTAATGATTTCATTAGTGTATAATCACCTGAACTGAACTGAATCATTGTGTTTTGGTTACCTTAGAATGAGACTTTTATCTTTACGTAGGGAGCTGGTCCTCTTCCACCAAGTCCACTATGTTGTTTCTAAAGTCCAGAACAGACAAACTAAACGCTGGCTTTAGAGAGGGTCTCTTATGATCTCACATTGAAATGAAAGCCATTGTTGGTTCTCTTACAAAATAGGGTTGAGGTAAAGGAAAGGGCAATCTGCAACATCACCACTAGATGCCACTAAATCCTGCATACTGCTTACTTAAAAGAGTTATGGCAGTCACCAAATTTGTTACACGTAGAATTATCTATGTCGCACAGAGAAGGTTAACAAGTGGTCCAAACGTGGTCGTCCAAGTTATTACAGATGCCTCTCTACTAGTCATTTGACCTGTCATCTTAATGATTTAATCTGAATGAATGTGAAGTTCAAATATGATAAATAAAATACGTATCTAATGGTGTGTTCACACTGAATGTGACGTAAATTTCTCGCCTTGCTTTTCTTGTCCAGAGTGTCCGCCAACTGGCGAAAATTCACTCTTAATGCTGTAATAATGGTTGTGTTAACTAACTTGGGAAAGCAGCTAACTTAGTTTGCAGTAAAGTACAACCGATAGCAGGAATCAAGTGATGTGAACATAGTGAACACTGAGGCTTCATGCTCTGAACCAGACGGCAAGACTCTTTATTATTTTTCATGTTGTTACAGCAGTGCTTACCCGCTTTTAACTTAAATTACTGACATCATTTTGCTAAGAAGCAACTCAAAATGGCCAACACAGGTCACAAATACATTCTGTCTTTGTACAGTAGTGACGTTGAGTCATAGAGCTTCGGTTTATCCTTCATTTCAGATTCTCTGTAACGTCAGAAGAATCCCAACCAGATCTCAATGCTGACAGGGTTTTGCGAGCGTGACACAAACGTCTTGCGAAAGTTAAAAAATTTAGCTTACTAAAATACATTAATAGTGAAAATTTACCATGTTTGCATTATGTCTTTGCGGGTCTTTGCATTGACTGTCATTGCAGTGTCACAAAACACAACCAGAAATTCCCTCACATTCATTGCATATTAGAAGCGACTGATTCTCTGCACAAAGATGAGATGCAGGACAAGTTGGCTGTGCAATAAAAGGTGCAACAGTTCAAAGAGCTCTCACATTAAGGTGACCGCCTGAGTGGGGCTGACGTGCATTAATGCAAATTGGTTGCGTACAGTGGGGCTGCACCTTAATCACATCGCATAAAACGCTTGTTTCGCATTTGGTGTGAAGATGCCATAAGACAAATTTAATGCAAAATTCATAGTCTGTCCATCATTTCTTCAGCATCATTGTTGCTCATCAATATACTGACTTTTATTTTATTTTATGAATATTATTGCTATATTTTTACACAGAAACTTAAGCCTGCAAAGTTCAATAGGGAATTTCTGTCTCTCTGACAGCTGCCTCAGGGTCACTTTGATCCTCCTGGCATTGTAACATTACCTCTTTTTGGCTCCAACATTATCCGTCTAATATCTCAGGAAATGTTTTTTAGCATCTAACCTCTTGTTAAACTCTCTTTATCTCTGTCACAGTACAACATATTTTTAGCAGAAATTCCTCGTTTTACTCTGTTGCCTTTTCCTGATTCAAACAAACAGGGCAGAACAGGTAGCCTTACTGGATGAGGCTATTTTAGATGCATTGATTATGCTAATTATTAAATTTCCGGTGGCTCGAAAAGTTTTCCAGTTAAGAGAGTTTGATTAATCTGACATGGATTACTTGTACAAACAAACTTCCCAGAAAAGGATGTTCTTGCATGAGGCCTGACGTCAGTGTGTTCATATCTGACACCAGTTAATTAGTGCAGATGGGATGCAGCTCTCCTGTATGAGTCCAGCACATATGATGGTGTATTTTCACATGAAAAATCTTTCCTAGTGCAGCTTTAAGGTGCTGTGATTTTATTTCCATCTTCACAATAAAAAAAACACAATACAAATCTCCGCTCCTCATATCGGCTCAAAAACCAATATCCTAATTTTCACCCTGATTTCATAGTTCTTTAAAATTGCCCAGTATCTCCCCTTGCTGTTATCTAAAAAAAAGAAAAAGGTAAACAGGCATGCGAGATATGCAGCTTTGATGGCAACCAGGGACGAAGAGTTATTAAGCCAGACTGAGATGAAACATCGCCCGAGCTGAATGCCTCGTCCAGATGCTCAGGCCGCAGGGGTCCCGGCTGAGTCATGGAGCTCCAAGGACTCCACACGGGGGCTCTCTCCAAAATCCTCCCCCTCCTACCCCTGAACAACTCGCACCGTGCTTGTCAGACCAGATGCATCGACAGAGATAAGACTCACCGCAGAGACAAAGATTATCATTATGCTTCTTAACTTTCTGGAGCCTTTTAATTCCCGCTTTGAGCTTTGATTGCTTGTTTCTTCAAAAGGCGAGCAGCCACTTCACCCTGCTTTTGTGTAATTTTTTCCGTTGTAAAATCCTGATCTGACAGAAACTGGGGAAGATGTAAGACGATATCAAGGCGGAGGACTCTAGCCCATGCTGGTGCTGCTGCACTGTGTGCACACGAGCAAACTGAGCCACCAGATGCCCAGCGCATTCAAACTCAGACGTTTGGAATTAATTATGCCTTGTGTTTGGCGCCGGTTATCAAAGAGCATACAAATGGAGAACTTAAGAAGTGTGAATCTAGCTGATGCTCACATATTGAGTCGTCTAAATTAGGACTTAAATAGTCTGAAGCAAACAGGGGGCTAACAACAATGGCATTTGAGCCCCAGTGAAATGACTCAGCCCCCCGTTCGCTGAAACATCACTCTGCAATCAACACGGCGCTCTCTCCTCCCATGGGGGATGTCAAATATAGCTTGGGCTTTGTGATCATGATTAGGAAGTGTAGCTGTCTACAGAAACATTACCACCATTGTTTGTCTTTCGTCTTTGCAGCACATTTGCATTGTGTCATTTGTGTATTTCTGCGTTTAAGTGAATTACTTTTTGCAGCCAGTGACACCTACTCTTATCCTTCACATTTTCTGTCTTCTGTTTTCTTTGTGTCTCTGTCATGCTGTCGTCTGTCTCTGTATTCAAGTCCAGAGTTGAGAGCAATTTATCAAGTTCAGCCTATAATCCACAGTAGTTCAACCACCACGTCACCCGCTATTTCTCTCCTGTCATTTACTCCTGCAGGCTGACCTGCTGTCGCCTTTATTTCACACACACTGTCTCTATTTCCATACCTCTGAGCATTTTTCTTTGCTATTTTGTCATGTTTTCCCCTACATTGTATCCTCTTCTCCTGTAAAGCCCTTTCATAACAGTGGATGCACTTGACCTCATCTGACCTGACTTCATCTCCACGCAGGACAACAGCCGGAGGGTGGACAATGTGCTCAAACTGTGGATCATCGAGGCCCGCGAGCTTCCAGCCAAAAAACGCTACTATTGTGAACTTTGTCTGGATGACATGCTGTACGCACGCACCACCAGCAAGCCCCGCACCGACACCGTTTTCTGGGGCGAGCACTTTGAATTCAACAACCTGCCTGCCGTCCGCAACCTACGCCTTCATCTATACAAGGAGACTGACAAGAAGAGACGCAAGGTAACTGAGAGATCTGCAGGGTAACATGGAGAGCTGAGAATGGCGAGTTTGACAGAAGCAACGTAATGTTTGGTTTATTTTAGCATTCTGTTAAAGCTGCACAAAGATTTTATAATAGTACATTTAATCAGTCAATCAAAAATCCTCCTCACAGTGAAGTTTAAAGTGCCTTTACCTGATCATTAAGATGAATGATATGACATTGTGAAAACAGTGTGACACTGTGAAAGGGGTCGCTTGTCGTCATGAACCAAGAGGGAATAATCCCTTTAATCTGCAGCTTCCATCAGCTTTTCAGTTCAGCTCATTGACTGCATTTATAGGCTCGCTTATATACCACTGTTATCCAGAATATGACAGTTTTCCTGAGTTTTATATGTGTCATGTAGTCTAAAATGCATATTGCCACCTTAGAGTTATAAAGATCTATCTGTGTTCTGAGCGGATTTCAGATGCTGAGCTTAAAATGTTTGTAATACACCTATAAATAATGATATGAACCTCTTTTCTTCAACATAAATAGCATAAAAATGCATATATACCTTATAAGTGCACATCACACAATAATAATAAGTTGTCACAAATTAAGAATATTTGACTTTCTCAACTTCGACAAAAATGTCAGATATAAACTTGAATCTAAGGTCACGATATTCCATTTTTAATTCCAAATTAGGCTTCAGTTTTTTTTGCGTGATCAAAAGAAAAGCCCAAATTTCTTGTTGGATCAATAAACACCTACTTTTTCCATTTTTTATTCCATATTTTAATGTGATAAACGGCATGTTAGGGCCTGTTCATCGGGGTATACACGACTGCATGTAAACAGAAATAGTAGTGGAATATTATTTTTGATTAGCCATGCAAACTTCTTAGTGGCAATATTGTCCTTTTCAGAATAAGGGCAAAAAAGCAATATTTTTTACATGTAAACATAGCCAGTGTTGAAGATATGATATAAGATTCACATGTTGCAGCATTTCAAAAGTCATAAGCAAGAGAGAGAAGGAAAAAAGAGACTTAGTGCTAAATAGGATAAAAACATTACAAAAATACAAATGAGGTAAAATAAATCACAACATAACACAAAATCTACACCACAGAAGTTGTTCAGCTTGTGACGTTACTGTTTAAGTTCAGACTTGCTGCTCTCATAGCATCATTTTTAGCCACAGCAGGCAGCTTCACTCAGCAAAAAAGTTCTAAAAACCAACTTCGCAGTACCTTCTCAGCACCACACAGCAGACAGACACAGTTATCGACTGGCTGGTGGAGCATTTAGCAGCTGAAGAGTCAGATATTTCCCTCAGGAGGTGGTGGACACCAGAAAGAGCTGACGGAGAGTGAATATCGGACTTACGTTACTCAGGTGGCCAAATGAATGATAATGTTGCTCTAAACTTCTGGATGTGTAAATAAGAAACTGTTTTCCAACAATTTCACCACATCAAGTTATAAAATGCTGGTACCCCTCCAACATTTTTTACAACAGAAATAAGAATTTAGGATATGAGAGCATCAGTTAAACAAAAACACAGAAATGAGGAAATAAGCTATGAGGAGGAAACATAAAGTAAAATTCTCATTCGCACTGCTTTTGTTGCAGATTGTTAGGATAAAACCCCTCGAGTCATACCATCTTGTTTTCAAAAGGGGGGCACAACATATTTTTCAATCATGAAAAAAACAACAGGGGACTAACAAAATAAATAAATACATAAAACATATGGAAATACAATTGTAGATAAGGCAATGTACACACAGACAGCAGACAAAAACTGACAAACAAAAAACAACAATAATACAAAAACAAACCATGACCACTGATTAATGAAAACCTGCAAATATTACAACCAAAGTGACCAATAATAGATTAACAATAGAGTGTGAGTGGACCACCAGCTACAGTCAGGTATAATATTTATGAATGAATAAATATTTATGAATGAATAAATTAATGTTTTTTTTATTATTAGCGACGACCAGAGTTTAACGTACATATTTTCAGACAATTTTAAAAGGAAAGAAAATGAAGCAAAGTGACAAAAGCAATGTGCGTAATCAGATCATATTCGGGAAAGACCGAGTTTGTGGATCATTCACATTTATTGTGTTGCACTAGAAAAATAAATAAATAGATAGTAAATATCAGGCTTCAGACAAGCCACCTATGGCTTAAGTCATCATAGTCTGTACAGTATTAAATAAAATATATTAATTTAAGATATAAACAGCTTCACTGAAAACAAGAGCAGTCCATTCCAAAGTAAGAGGAGAGGACCTGCTTTAACATAGCATACAACATTGAAATTGTTGAATATCAATAGGTAAATTACTTCCCTTACTTCCCTTCCCTCTGCTGGGGCTTTAAATATAAAAGCTCTTTTTACAGTCATTTAGTAGCACGAGGGACAGAGAAATGCATCTGCTTTAATGGCTTTATAACTAACACTTATGGTTATGTGACGTGCAGAGTTTGTTTTGGAGGGAAACAAGAGTGTCTTCAGACTGCAGCGACTGTGTTCATCAGCAGAGAGCCGGCTGGAAAAAAAGAAAAGTCAGAAACAATCGTAATTGATTGAGTCACTGCCACGGTTCAGCAACCCTATCAGCCCCCTGCGGAAACACAGTATCATGGCCATTTTTTGTACTACCATTTATTTGGTAGTATTTGCTTCTTGAGGTTTTGTCACTTTTAGAAATAATATTTTTTATGCAAGATAATGAATTGTGACTCACAAATGCGATAACTTATATTCTCATTTTGGCACCACCATAACAAAACAACTCATTTCTAGCTTCAAACGACACTCCAGGGATCCGGTCTTAGTCTTGCCACTCATTATTTATTCAGTGCGAGAAGCTTTAAATGAACTTTTTTTGACATTTTTCACACTTTCAGATTATTTTTGAGGGACAGCTTTTCTTTGGCACATGCTCATCTCAACTTATATCTACTTCTTTTCCTCCTCTCTCTCTCTCTAAGGAAAAGAGCACATACTTAGGACTTGTAAGCATCCCCATCTCAAGCATCACCGGACGTCAGTTTGTGGAGCAGTGGTACCCGGTCATCCAGCCCAGCGTCCTCACCAAGGGGGCTGGAGTCGGAGGGGGGAAGATCATCAACGCATCGCTACGCCTCAAATCCCGCTTCCAGACCATGAACATCCTGCCCATGGAGCTGTACAAAGAGTTTGCAGAGTACGTCACCAATAACTACCGCACCCTGTGTGCTGTGCTGGAGCCCGTGCTGAGTGTCAAGAGCAAAGAGGAAGTGGCCTGTGCATTGGTGCATATACTGCAGAGCACAGGGAAAGCTAAGGTACGGACACCTCTTTGTGTGACTCATCGGTGTGTGAAAATGTGCGAAAGCTTCTAGTCATTTTTATCTCTGCTGTAAACATTGTGTATAAGAATAAGATTAATTTATTCCTTTTTCTCTCCAGGACTTCCTGTCAGACATGGCGATGTGCGAGGTAGACAGATTCATTGACCGAGAACACCTTATCTTCAGAGAGAACACTCTGGCCACCAAAGCCATAGAAGAGTACCTCAAACTGATCGGACATAAGTACCTCAAGGACGCTATAGGTGAGACGCAACAGACGGGCACTTGACCTTTGAGTTTGCCGCTGTAAACTTTGAAGCACCTGTGCAATATTAACATCTCTGATATTCAGAAAGAAATGTGACACTCTGTTCCCATCTTCACTCTGACATTGCGTCCACTTTAACCGATTTCCGTGGGGGTTTGGTTTTCGTCACCAATCACTAGAGACCAGCTTATCCACCTGAATCTGATGTCATTTTTACACTGGATGTGGAAGCGTGCAAAGTGTATTTATATCTCATGAAGCTCTGACTGCTACCTTTCAGCGCACGTCATTGGACCGTTCACACTGGACACGCTGTGGCAATGAGCTCTCTGGCAGGCTTACGATAGTTTTGGTGTCCGGTCTAGGCAAGAAAGGCCCTGATTATCTATTAGGAATTACATAAATGATATATTATGTGTGATATGAATGATGTAATTCTTATAAATTATAGAATATGCATTTCATGCTTATTTATTTCAGATTTATGTCAGTTGAGTGAAAACAGAGAGCAGGCAGACAAGCAGATACACACTCACACACACACACACACACACACAAGCAGACATAAGTGTGATTAGAAAAGAGGAGCAGAATTGCTCGCTGACTGGTGCGGAGAAATGCACTTCTGGTGCAATCGTCCAGACAACTGCTATCGGTCAGCTAGTGCAACAGTTTACAGATGGGGGTGCTTTTATGTTCATAGTGAACATCATGTGTGACATTTCAAGTCCACTTTGAATTTCAGATCTGTTTTTGTCCTCATTTAATTTCTAGTCGTTACACATCCAATCTGTAATATGTAGGCTGTTTCTTTATTTCAGAGAATTACTTTTTCTCCAAAAATTTAACACTTTTTTGTGTGTTTTGGCTCATAGATACAGCTAACTACAGTCACTCAAAAAGTTTGCCTTCGGGTTACAGTAGTTACCTTTTTGGCTAATTAGCCAGCCAGTTTCCATGCTCTGTCTTTATTTTACAGTCAAGAGTCTTTATCCAAATTGCAGTGTGTCTTGTAGCAACGCTGCATTTGGTCTGAAACTTTGCTGGTTTTTACTTTCCAAAAATGGACTCTTTTTTTGTACGATAGGGCGTTGTTGTGGCTGCTTTCTGTGTTAACAGCACTGAACTGATGTTGGTGCTGGTTTCTACCATTTTGCTGTCACTAACGAAATGTCATTTGTAGGGGAGTTCATAAGGGCCTTGTATGAGTCAGAGGAAAATTGCGAAGTGGACCCCATGAGAACACCGCCCTCTGTGCTCCCGGACCACCAAGCCAATCTCCGAATGTGCTGTGAACTAGCACTCTGCAAGATCGTTAACTCCCATTGGTGAGTAGTTATTTAATGCCAGCACACAAGAAAAACCTTTGTTCCGAGCGTGTTTATTTATCTCTGCTATTTTAAAGATGCATGCGACTTCAGTTTCTTTCACAGAAAACTGAAGAATCTGAATCTCCACAGTTGGTTTCTGATCCAGACTTGTAATATATCCACTTCACAGTGTTTTCCCTCGAGAGCTGAAGGAAGTTTTTGCCTCCTGGAGAGTACGCTGTGCTGAGAGAGGTCGGGAAGACATAGCCGACCGTCTCATCAGTGGTTCCCTCTTCCTGCGCTTCCTGTGTCCTGCCATCATGTCTCCATCGCTCTTCAACCTCACCCAGGAGTATCCCGACGAGCAGACGTCACGCACGCTCACCCTTATCGCAAAAGTAGTGCAAAACCTGGCCAACTTCTCCAAGTCAGTTTTATTTCATTCAGTCTACAGCTTTTACACTTTGCATCCAGTCACAAACCACTACGCATGCTGTATGTTACACAGCGTCTAACATGCTTAAACAGCAAGCATTCATTCAAGACCCATTCAAGTAGAAAAGCCTAACCAGGGACAGGGGTTACAAATTAGCCTTGCCTAAAAACCCTATATGCAGTACATCAGTTTTATGTTATTGTAACCTGTTATAGTGTTTTTTTGCAGTGTTTTTGACAGATAAACAAATATATAAATAAATAATTAAATAAACATTAATAAAGACAAGCAACAAATGTCCTCATGAAATACAAGAAAACAAGCCTTTTTGTTAAGTCAATTCAGTTACATAAAATACACATTTTTTTCCACATTTCCACATATAAATATGTACAATCTTCCTTCACTTAAGTGCTCAAATGCAAATGCTAATAATAATCTTCTTATGAATAATAATTGTTATTATTATTATTATTATTATTATTATATACATTTTAGAATACAATAATAGACTGTTTATCTGCATTCATTAATTTATATTAAGAAAGTTAAAATTCAACAAATTAGTAAGGCAAACATAAGACATCGGGCACAATAGTATATCACAACAAAGTATACCATAACAGTATCATCTGCATATTGGCAGAATTAAACTTTCGAAACATTTGTACCCAAAATGGTGAAATGAAATGGTGATGAAATGAGTGGACCCAGGACAGAACCCAGGGTTATACCTGCAGACACCTTCTTCATTTTGTAACAGCCAGTTCATCCTGAACCCACAAAAAGACACTTTTCTTTTTCACTTTCCCTTTTTCTTCTCTTTTATACCCTCCATACTGACCTTTATTTCTCTCTCCACCGCCAGGTTTGGCACTCAAGAGAGGGACATGTGTTTTAGGAATGAGTTTTTGGAGATGGAGTGGGGCTCCATGCAGCAGTTTCTGTATGAGATCTCCAACCTGGACAGTGTCAGCAATGCGGGTGGCTTTGAGGGATACATCGACCTGGGCAGGGAGCTGTCCATACTCCACAGCCTCCTGTGGGAGGTCATTGCTCAGCTCAGCAAGGTAAACACAAACAAGACACATTATCTGTGCCATTATACACTGTTATTTTACACACTAATTCTTTCCAAAATAACTTTTGAGACTATATTTATGTAGAGTTTTATGTTTTGTTCCTTTTTAATTTGAGTTTGATCAGTTATTCATAGTTATGCTATCACTTTGCCCTACAGGGATTTGACACATATTGTACTCTCATATAAAGGGAAATAAATAATTTATACACATGAAAATAAAAAGCAGTCCAGTACTAAACCACCAGTAATTCTGGCATGAATTAAAAAACAAACAAAAAACAAACTTATTTCTTACAACAGAAGTCATACTTATGTCAGAGATGTTGCACTGAATAACATTATATTGTACAGGTTGTCATGTTTTTGTGTCCACCCCTTGTACATCACTTCAGGTTACTGTGAAACCAAACAAAACCCAACTCTAGATATAGATATGTCATTTCAGGATTGCATTTTCAACAATTTGGTCTCAGAAGTGTCTCACAGTTTTAATTTTCTTAGAGTTGGATATATATGACATTTAATAAAAACCTGTACATTAGATAACTCAAAATTACGTTATTTTTTAAATCCACAGCAAAACTCAGCAAAACTGGTTTTCTTTGAACCACAGGATGCCATCATCAAACTGGGCCCTCTGCCTCGCCTCCTGAATGACATCAGCATGGCTTTGCGTAACCCTCACCTCCAGAGGCAGCCCAGCCATCAGACAGACAGGGTGCAGGAGAGGCAGACAGACAGGCTGCTGTCACGGCCGAGCTTCAACAGGGGCATCTCATCCGAGTTCCAAAATCTCATGATGAGGGATCTTAATAGGTAGGCCATGTTAATGAAGCAATAGTTAACTTTATCATTGATTGTTTTCCAACTTCAAATAACTTAAGTGATTAGGTTTACATGCACAAAATAATCAGGTTTTTTTTGCTCTTATTGTGAAAAAGACAATATTCCCACTAATCTGTTTACATGGCCAATGAAAATGAATATTCCACCAGCAGCCCTGTGTGCTCAGAGTAATGTGCCCAAACATGTCGTTTATCACTTCAAAATGTGGAAAAGTGAAAAACGGCTGGTCCCACTTGTGCCATTTTTCATTCTTTGCATCAAAGTAAAATTTTTCAGTTTTCCAGCGGTGGTGAACTTGTTCAACTGTGCGAACAAAATCTCCCTCTTTCATTCCTTTAACCAGTCTCTTGAAAAGGTCGTTGCTATGATATTTGTGCATATCCAAAAACCTGTCGATATCCAAATCTTTTTTTTTAATAATCTTCTGTGTTCCCCTTTCTGACCAGAAATGTGGGCTTTTCTTTTGGACATGCATCTATTGACAATTCACTGTTTAGTGTCCAAAGATAGCTTGTGAAATCCTAATCATATCAGCATATCCCCGAAACATGCTTTATTTGGAATAAAGCCTAATTCGCGACATCATAACTGAATATGATGTTAACATGACCAGCATCAAGTTTGGAAAAGTATCAACTAATAATTGCAGCTCTAATTAATCCTGATTTGTGGTGGGGCACTCGATTCTTTTGATGAGTGTCACTTGACAGAAACCATAGAGCCATGCAACATTTTCAATTTATGCTTTGGTGACAGGTTTCATTGTGTCTCCATGGTAAACAGATGCTATTTTCTAGCCGTTATCAAATGAAAGCCACAGATTGTATCATATTAAGTTGCTGTGAGCTGTAAATTCACTACTTCTGAGCAGAAGGCAGACAAAAATGTTTTTTCGAAGCCTTACAGTGCAAAAAGTCTCTCCTCCTCTGTGCTGTGAACACAGCAGTCTGTATCAAAGAGCAGCATCACAGTGAGGAGCGCTCACTCTGCAGCAAAATCTGGGGACCAAAATGGACCTGGTTGTACACTGCACAGCACATTGACTCAGGAAAACAAAAAGGCTCAGCTTGGAGCAATCTGAGTCAACGGAGGGGTCTCCGACTGATGATTGAATCTCCAACTTTCAGAAGGCATCCCCAGTTTGTTTTGCATCTATATTTGTTCTACTTTGCTTCTTTTTGCATTTTGATGAAGTAGGGATATGATGAAATCAATAAGTTCAATTAAGAGGAGGCAATTTTAAACTTAAAAAGACAACAGAGGTGTCAAAAGCGAAGGTAGTCAGTGTGCCAGTTTAAACATTTAAGGCAGCTACATAGTGAATATATTTTGGCCCAACATAAGATGCACGTTCTGTATTTTCGCATGTTTGCTAGCTTTTGACAATCTGGTCAACCAGTTCTACCTTTATGATGTTCACGCTGGGACACACAAAACTCCTGTAGATGCGTCAGAGAGGCTTGCCTTGACTACCCAATCACATTGTGCTTCAAATTATGATGATTTCATAACAGCACTCTCCATGTGTGTGATATGAAAAGAAAGTGTGGATCAACACGTTTGTCTGTCGAAAATACGGCATTTCATCAAGAGTGTTGGGCACCCAACAACAAACCAGGTTTCGATCTTTTCGGCTATAGTTGGCCTTACTCACTGCTGTCCTCCAGCTCTATAGATATCACTCGCTTGCCTTCCCCCACCTCCACCGGAGGAGTCATGCCATCACGCTCCCAGATGAGTTTTCAGGACCGTGACCACCCCCATCGAGCGTCCTCCAAAGACATGTTCTACGTATCCCGTCCTCCCTTGGCCAGATCCAGCCCGGCCTACTGCACGAGCAGCTCGGACATCACAGAGCCAGACCCTAAGGTGAGTCTTATCACACCGACTTGGGGAATCATCATCCCATCCACTAGATCAACCTTTATCAAAGTCAGGTTAGTATGACGTGCATGTCAGTCATACTTGATAGAATCTGCCATCGTGTGATCGAGGCTGTAGTATATCATGACATCTGCTTTTTTTCCACTGATTCACCACGCAACTCATCCTAGCGGTATTTCCTGGGAAATACTTTGAGGCATTCCGATATCCAGGCCTCGCGGTAAAAACACCTGCACCACCCTCACCCATATCATCCGTGGCCACCTAACATACATAAAACCAGGGGGCGCAAAGCCTCTCATATCCCTTATTATTTAGGTGCTCAGTGTCAATAAAAGCGTATCTATGATGGACCTCCAGGATTCCCGAATGAACAGCGTGTCTAACCTGCAGTCGGTGGACATGCTCAACTCCTCCCAGGCCTCCATCGCCGGCATGGGCAGCTTCGGGGGGCTGAGCAGCGGAGGCGGTGGCGGCCTGGGGTCGGGCCTGAGCAGCCAGCTGCGGGCCGGTGGGAGGTTGTCAGCTGGCTCTGGCGGCTCCAGCATGTCCGGCGGTCTTCGGCTGAGCCAGCTGAGCCAGATGGGCACCACCACCGACTCGCTATCCCAGCAGCAGCAACAGCAGGCCGCCGCCATGCGCTACCCGCTTTCCTTCCAGAATCCTCTCTTTCATCTGGCGACTGCTGACGGGCCTCAACAGCAACAGCTCCATCACCAGCACAGCCGGGCTCAACCTCCAGCACCCCTGCTCCTGGCCCCAGAGCCCGATCCCTCTCACCAGACCTACTTGCCACAGTTCGCCCACGGGGGGTTCTCTCGCAGTGAGGACCTGTCTACCCTCAGGACCAGGGACGGTCACCTGGGCCAACCCAGCATCATCCACTCACACAGCTACAGTGACGACTACAGCAGGGCTGACTATGGACGCAGGCAGATGTCCATCCATGTGCAGGTACGTGTGTTTGTTGTTTCCTCTGATTTTGTCTATTTTAATAAGGGCTATCAAACGGCATTTTTTAAATCAAGTTTTCATTCCATTATTGTGCATTTCAATACAGTTTTGAGTTCCGTATTGACAAGGTGGAGCAATTCTTACCAGATTGTCTTGATTAGGATTGAGATAGCAGCAAAAAGCAGTTACAGCTTTTTGTCTGACAATTTTGATCTCAACACCCAGTTCATAATACTGCAAATATATAAGTAATGCAATGCTTTCATCAGTGGGCCATAGGCTCAGTGACCATTGTGTTGCCTTACTTGACATTTCTTACATTTATTTGAATGAAATATTTGTGCTTAAATCATTACTGGCAAAAGTCAGCTTTTTTTTGCCATTTTGCTGTCAATTGACAAAATAATTGTGATAATTGTAAGTGATTAGGCTATGAATGAATCTATTAACTATTCTTTCAATCAAAAATGACTAATTCTCTAGTTTCAGCTTCACAGTTGTGAGGATTTACTGGTTTTCTTTGTCTGATGTGGTAGTAAGCTCAATCTCATTGGGTTTTGTATTATTGGTTGGATGAAACAAGCAAAAAAGATGTCACCTTGGCCTTTAGGAAGTTATAACAGACATTTTGACCATTCTCTGACATTTTATAGACAAAGAGATGAATCACATAATTGAGACAATAATTGGTAAATTAATCAGTAGTCAAATTATCATGAGTTGCAATCACTATTTCTAAGTTGACACCAGTCAGACAGGAAAAATGGGCAGAAAATGAGGTTTATGACACGTAACTGAAAACTTATCAATCTATCACTTACAATGTCCTGAACCATATTTCATTGTCTCACCAAAACCTGAAGAAAAGTGCCCAACCATTGCATAAACTAATTTCCCATGAAATGAGCAGCATCATCTGCCCCAAAAAGAACCGCAACAAAAATAAAAATGCTGACTTCTTATTTCCTATTTTTCTCTCAAAGGATAACCTCCAACAGCAGCAACAGATGATGGGCATGACCTCCCAGACAGGAACTTCCCACTCCTCCCTGGCCACCACGCCCCCCTCCACAGTCCAACCTGTGCGCCAGAGTTCTGTTGCCCCGCCATCCCAGCGCGTCAAGTCCCAGACCTCCCATCAGCTGTCCGTCAGTGCAGCTGCCGCACCTACCGCTCTGGCTAAAACACGACCACAGAGCGGAAATCTCCTTCAGTCTCCGGAGTCCGGCTACGGCGGCCGGCAGCATGGGTCCCGGCAGCTGTCCGTCAAAGACAACACTGCCCCGGGCCTTCCCCACCAGCAGAGCTCTGTCAGGGAAAGCCAGAGTCCCCAGGGAACCACCAGTCAGAGCACTCAACAGTCACCACAGCAACAGCCTCCGCAACAGCACCTGCTCAAACCCTCCATGGCCAAACAGGTAACATCTGCACGCTCTAAATTCATTTCAGTCTCTTTATTCTTCTCTCTAGCGCTCCAGTTTTTTTCTGTCAGCACCTGTGCTCATGATCATTTCTCAACAATGTGTGTAAAGCCTTATTCGCATGGGACTAATATTACCTGGGGACCTCAAATTTATAATTTGTGATAATTACAGAGGCTGTGTGTGATCTTAATCCTGTTAAAATCTGGCATCAGTGTTGTTAGGCCTTGGCATCTGTGGCTGCAGCCCCAAATCTTACATAATCAGATCTAAATATCTAGGCTTTATATATATTGCTCAATCCCTCCATGGCCAATAATTTGTGATAATTACAGAGGCTGTGTGTGATCTTAATCCTGTTAAAATCTGGCATCAGTGTTGTTAGGCCTTGGCATCTGTGGCTGCAGCCCCAAATCTTACATAATCAGATCTAAATATCTAGGCTTTATATATATATATATATATATATATATATATATATATATATATATATATATATATATACGTGGTTCAAAAATAAGAACTGGCCCTTTTAATGATAAAACCCCCTGGATCTAACGATCTGTAATTGAATCCATACTTGTTCTTGAATAAATGTACATAGATACATTTCACTGCTATTTCATAAATTGATACATTTAACTATTTTCCTAAATGGAGATTTTTTTATTTTGATTTTATTTTTTAAAGCCATTGATGAGTATTTGTTTTTTTTCTCAGTACTAGTAGTTACTAATATTTTTCATCCAATCTGTTTTCATATTTAAGAAAACATGTATGCAGAAGTGCAGGAAAAAATATTTTTTCACATCCTGGGAAACAAACAGACAGATAATAACTAGTACGAGATAATAATAACAGACAAATTGTGTGCATGTGTTCACATGTGCACTTGTGGTTTAGAGTACAATTCTATAGCAGATATGTGATGAAAGGTTGCCATGCGTTTCAAAAATTGTTGTTAAATCCTCATTAAGCAAACATTATTTCTTTAGCTTCAGAAGTTGTAATGTTTCTTTGACCCAATATAACTACTTACACTTTTAACATCAAAATTCATCAGTATTCAGGAAATTTAAAAAGAGGTTTTTATGCATAGGTGCCAGAGTGCATAAAAAAAAGCACCAAAATAGAGATCCATGGGTCCATCCATTGTTGTCTGCTTATCCGAGGGCGGAGTCAGCAGGCTGAGCAAAGCAGTCCTGACATCCCTCTCACCAGCAACACTTTCCAGCTCCACCTGGGGCACCCCGAGGCGTTCCCAGGCTAGATGAGATATATAATTCCTCCAGTGTGCTCTGGGCCTGCCCCGGGGCCTCCTACCAGTTATACGTGCCTGGAACACAGAAATATGATAATATTATACAGATGTGATAATGTTAGTCCCAAGGGAATTAGCGTCACAGTGATTTGGAGTCGTGTTTGGGTTTTCTGTTTTCTCCACCTTTCTTCCTCTTTTCTGTCAACTGCATTGGCAAATATGATTGAAAGTTTTTACGTCATTTTGGATGCAGGAGGCTCCTCTTTTTACACAGCATGGGGACCCTTTGCAGCAAAAGCAAATCCATCAGAAACATCTCAAAAGATTATTAGATAAATAACGTGACAATGTGTGGCTGAATTGGCTCTGTTGGTTTAACCTACATTTAAAATATAAATGGACTTTTAACGCTTTAAGTCAGTGGTAGTATTGCAGTTTAGTACATCTGTGTTGTGTCAAGATGAGTTTCAAATGACTACATGCATTATATTGAGGGTTTAGTGTCAGTATATTCAATTAAAATACAGACTTTGCTTGTTCAGTGCGAATGCGCCACACAAAGACTTGGGGGGTGATTTCTGAATCACTTGAGATCCCCTGGTTATACTGGTCCCATGCGAATAGGGCTTAAGATGTCAGTTACTGTATTTGACTTTTAATTAACATTGTCAGGAGAAAAGGCTTGAGTCCACCAGGATCTTGCTCAAAATATGTGAACTCTGAGGCACTTGGCATTAAAGCCTGCAGAATTAAATAAAAAACTGCCTGTTCTGAAACTGACTCTCATCCACTTAAGAACTCATGTTCTCATATTCAGTGTGCCGGCTTTTCTTCCCAGGGCTCCCAGACTCCATCCACCCTCAATCCCCCAACCCCAGCCAATGAGCGAACGGTGGCCTGGGTCTCCAACATGCCTCATCTGTCGGCTGACATTGAAAGTTCGCGGATCGACCGTGAAGAGTTCAAACTGAAGGAGTACTCAAAGAGCATGGATGAGTCACGCATGGACAGGGTAGGTATCACTTTGAAGTTTAAGAGCTGCCCTTTAAATTAGGAAATAAAAACTTTATATCCATGCTTAGAGGAACATTGAGTCATGTGTATCATTGCTGAGCAGATGGCACTCAGATCTGATCTTAACACAGAAGTCTGAAGGTTTCAAACAGTGTAGGAAACAACACCCATTAGCCAGGTGTTCAAATATTTTTATATATTCACTGTACATCAAACTTTTTTGGTGTCCAATGTGTCTTTTAAAGGGGGACTTCACTGTTTTTCAACATGTATGTAATATTTAATGTAATATTTCACTTCTTCATACCATCCAAAAAATTCAGCTTACATCAATCCATAATAGAAACCCACAAAATGTTAAGAAAAGTAATATTCTCACACCTATTTTCCTCATTAAACAGAGACATACATCTGTACACATTTTTAATTTAACTTTTTCTCAGTCATGGAAGACTGATGAATTTTAAATCCCTCGTTAACTCATCATAAAACACACTTCATTGGCAGAAACAAAATGAAACTCACCCAAACTGTCTTGGTTGCTCTTGCTGGTAATCTAGTGAGTAAGTCCACTGTTTCAACAATCATCAGCTCTGGTTTGGTAGAAATAAATCCTTAATTCACCAAGTTAGATGTAAAAAATATGCTGTTATCCCCTCTGCTGGATCCCTCCACCACCAGGGGTTGCTACGTCTATCAGACTGAGCTCTGGTGGTGCATGCTGTGCACTACTTCCAATGAGTTAATAGAAAAAGGAGCGTCTGTTATTTTTGCTGGTATTAAAAAAAACCTATGGGATTTCTAAATACCCTAGTATACCATAATACTGTGATACACCCAAGCTTATTTTGTATCATAACAATGTGTAACAATGAATTGTGGCAAACTTCGCTCCATCTAATCAGTACCTTGATCTCCCTGTTTTTCCCTGACAAAATTGGCAGAGTTTTGCTGGCTCTCCTGCTCTGTTGCTTGAACTACAAGCTGTACTTCCACATTTTCGTATTGCCCACCACCACGAACACAAAGATTATAGAAGTGCATCAGAATCAGAGGCAGACCCCTCTCTCTCATAATCTCTCTTTCTGTCAGACCAAACTCTGATCAAAAGGTACACCGAGGCAGTGCCGATCAAGTGTAAACCAATATTCTTGCCTATTTCTCATCTAAAATGTTTTAAGAAAACATAATAAGTGCCCTGTTTAGCTGTAATAGTGAAGGCTTGTGAACAGAAAGTGGGCCCCATACTGTTTCCTACATGGTGAAAACTGAGGCAGAATATCCTGAGATCAAATGGTAAATCTAAGCAGCGCTGCGTAAACCAAAATTCTGTAACTGTGTCTCATATTTCTCTCCTCAGATGTTTTCACAAACATGTTTTCATTTTGTGTTTAACTGTAATACAAGATTGTCTCTCACCAGCTGGACACCGTTGTCTCAAACGGATGAGTTTGATTTTTTATGTCACCCACCAGCAGGAGCATTTATTGGTCCATTGTGGCGCAGTGCATTCTGGTAGTTTTTTTATCTTTTGATATGAAGCGAATGCCGTAGTCCTTTTTCTCTGTTTTCTCTGGTCATGTAGCACCAATTTCAAAAGTATTTGCGTCTTGCTACTGCATAGACAGCATAGTGTTAAAAAAATTCTCTCCAGCAGTAAAATACTTCTTTCTATGTCCACAAAGAACTTTCGAATCCACCAGCCAGAAAGGAAACATTTCTTATTTCTCTCCATATCTCTGCCTTAGGTACGGGAGTATGAGGAGGAGATCAACTCCCTGAAGGACCGCCTGATGATGTCCCACAAAAAGCTGGAGGAGTACGAGCGGAGGCTCCTCACGCAGGAGCAGCAGACCAATAAGATCCTCCTACAGTACCAGAATCGCCTGGAAGACAGTGAGAGGAAGCTACGGCAACAGCAAGTGGAGAAAGACTCCCAAATTAAAGGAATAATTAGCAGGTAAATGGAGGCTGTTGTTGGGATTGAGGGCAAAAGACAGCTGAGACGTCATGTGGTCTTTTTATAGGGAGGCCGCTGGCGGGCTGCATTGACTTTGTTTATTGTGACGCCTGTGGTGAATTAGACTTTATGAGTTTTCTTCCTAAATATGTGGAAAAAGCGACCAATTCTCTCAGAGAAAGATAGCTAGCATTAATTAAAAAGCATTTTCACGCTTCTGAGAAGTATGTGGAAGCACACTACAACTTAAGCATATTGTATTTAACAAGAGTGATACTTGAAGCTGCAAGGTTTGTTCCTAAAAAACATGTATTGCATTTTGGAATACGACTCTATTTCCAGGGGTTGTTATCTTGCAAAGAATATTGGAGAGTGGGAGGTTGTTTCAGTTTCATTAAGCACTACAGCCCTGGGAGCAGAGAGGCAGAGAGCTGCACTGTATATTGAAAGCCAAAGCTGCAGACATGTAATGAGTGACAAATTAAATGAGACTAATATAAGCAAGATAGAGATCTATATCTTCTTTGATAAGCATGCAGGGCATGTTCCCTCGGAGTTTGCTTCTTTTCAACTGAGTTAAGTTGGACAAAGGAGTCTTTTGATTGTCCTTTAAGCTCTTGTTGTAGCAAATCTGCTATCGTAACATGGTTTATTCAAGAGCATCATATTTGGATGACTGTGGAGAACTCCAGCTGAGTCCCAGTATTATTGAGTGCGTGTGTGAAATCGTAGCGGTGCAATTTTCGGAGCGCAGTCTTAAGTTTTTATTGATCGACCACAAAATTAAGTAGTTGATGGGGAAAAGAGTGGAATATTGATCGCATCTCAGTTGTGCTCAGACACGAAAACCAAATGTTTGCTGTGTTCCGAGGATTTGGGCATTTTTAAAGTGTGACTGCACATTAGCAATGCTGCCCAAATCTAGTTTTATTGTGAAGATAGTTCAGATAAAAAAAGGCTCTGTAAAGCAAACAATAATTTCTTGTTCACATCTTATAATAGTCTGCATCTGAAGGGTGGATAATTGTGACAGAGAATATTGCCACTTCTAATCCACTCCAGGAAAGAAGACACGGAATGAAGACAGAGACAGTCCTGCTCGTCTTTTTATGGGAAAAACAACTTTAACACTCTAACCTTGTATATAAAACCGCCCTTAAAACACCGTCCTGTATCCTTGTGCTGCTGCACTTTCCATTTATGAACACAGCTTTTAACTGGATCTAGGGATCATTTGAGATTCCACTTAGCTTAATTTTCAGTCCCAGGAGATTGCACCGTAAAAGCACAAGAGGACTGAAAATTTGATAACTTCATGTCTGCACTTTTTAAAGCATTGTTTTGGACCTTCAGACACAGGATTATGGAAGACTGTTTTAATATTAGCTCTTCCATTTTAAAATGGTGAACCATGTTCACTGAAGGACTGCTGATTCTACATGGGCATCGATACCTCTCTTCCTTTTTTCTTTTTTACATTCATACGATGCTATGATGTAATATGGAGAGAGGAGAAAGTCACAGACAATGACGAAGATTCAAGCATGAAGGCATAATGGAAATATGTCGCATAATAGAGAAACTTTATCAGAGCACTTAAAGCCAAAACTATTGATTATTGCTCCTCTGGAGCTTATGGTGAATAAATCTGCTGCGCACACACAAAGCAAAGTGTGCAGAAGGCCAATATCTCCAAGCCGTACACTTGCATCCTGTGTGACTTTTTATCAGCCAACCACACAAGGAAGAATTAAGTAGCAGATCTGTGCTTCCAAGTCACAATTCACTGAGCCAGATCACATCATCAAATGCATTTTCTGCATCGTCTGGATTTTAATTTTAACGTGCATAAAGTGTGGACGGTCTCAGCCCATGGGACTCCAAAATCTTAGTGAAATAACAACAGCCTTATGTTCTCTTTTCATCTTAAATTGACTTTTACGTCAAATTTTCACATTTAAATACATAACGTTGATGCAAAAGCAAGCTCAGGTTCTGCACAAAGGAGCGTATGTGATCTCTGGATTCACAGCTCCTACGTAGGCTTGAAAAATCTCTTTATCTGCAGAACTAAAACACTCAGCGTTTTGTTTCAAGTGTCAGAGATTTCTTTCAGAGAAGCCTTAATGTTCTGTGCAAAAACTTTACTTTGAAGCTCAGAGCAAATCCAATATCTGTCATTAGACCAGATACACTTTTTGTTCTTTAACAATCTAATTTAAACCAAAGCCAAATATTAAGTTTTAGGTCATGCTACTGAATCCACTTTACCTGTAGCAATTGTATCTATATATTTTCTTTAGGGTTGTGATCCCATTAGTTGGCTACAGGCTCACCTTTTTTTGTTAAAATATTTTAATGCATTTTGGTAATTATAAATATAAACTATTTATCTTCCCCAAGCTGTTTGCTGTGAACTGATCAACAGATTTACAGTGACTTTGCAGTAAGGGGAAAAAAATAAATGGTCTTAATTGCACCTGTCATAGTAATAATCTATTTTTAACTATAATCCATAGCATATTAAAGTCTGTGATACAAGAGCCATACCAATAATGATATATGAAATATATGAGAATTCTATTGAGAGTGAGATTATAGTTATTTTAACCTTGCAATAGCTAACTTTTAGCAGGACAAGCGCAATAATTGATACAATATGTCTGCAGGTGCTGTCTGTGCAGATGCACATGCAGGATCCTGCTGAGGTATATTGTATGCATCCTGTGTACATAAAGAAACAGTGACTTCCTGCCAAAATCTTGGAAACGCTTTATAATAACCATCATTAATAACTGGTAAACTGATAGTAAATTAAACTTAAGTTAATAACTATTATAATTTTTAGTAATTAAAAATAATGCAGTCATATCTGGTATTTTAACAGTTTGTTGTTGCACACTTTATAACATTTATATTCTATATTTAAGGTCCAGTGAGTTGGATTTAGTGGTTTCTAGCTGTAAGGTTGCAGAACTGAAACTCCTGTTTGCCAAGCATGTAGAGAAACTGCTTTGGCTGATGGAAAAATACCAATGGCCCTGGCCTCAGGAAGTGCGCCATCTTTGAACACAATTTTTATAGTGGCTAAACAGGGTAATCACATCCATTGTATGACGCCCTCCAGCCCATAGGACTATTTCCTATTGACTTACATAGCGAAAGAGACATTTATAAATCAGTGGATACGTTTTTGAACACCACCACCCCTGCAAAATGAATCCATTCAGTCCAATAACATTTGTAATGTCTTTGACTAAACTATTTTATCCCCACTCAAGTTAGCAGAGTGCTAAACCGCAAGTAGCCGGCTTGGCCACTGGCAGTCTCAAGTGCACCTGCTCTGTGGTCCACAAACTGTAACAAGCACTACCAAACATCCAGGTAATTTTATATACAGCATTTGAACTTTTTTGGCTTCATGCACCTGAGCAACTTTCAAAGGAATATAAGGGGCCCCGTCTCCAATGCCATATACAGGCTTTTTTTATACTCTCAGGCCCCCATGAAAGCCACTTAGCCTTGCAGCCAATATTTTCTCAGTTGCTATTTGCAGTATTGCAGTGAAAAAAAATCCTCTGCAACCCAAAAAACATTTTCCCTATAGATCACACCCCAAAAAAGCAACATATATTAAACTGTCGATAGAACACCTCGAACTGAAAAGAGATCAATTCTGATTCTTTCTGTGATTAATTTTTAATCAATTGAGGATTTGTGTAATTTCCTCAAGCTTAGACAAAGCTATTTAAAAATCTGTTATGTCATCACAACGTAAAGTCTGTGAGTAGGAACTCGTTGGCAGGATATACATATTCAGTGGACCACATACCACGGAAATAACTTTTATTGCCATATGTGCGAGAAGTCCATTGTAATGAAAAAGGCACGATTTTGGCATCCGTTATCTAGTTATTATTATACATCTATGCCTCATCTAGAGCCAGTGATTTATTTGTCTGCTCAGGGCTACAATAGAACAACACGGTGGACTCTGGAAGAAAAAGACGGCTCATTCTAAGGTAACGAAAACATAATGATTCTTATTTTCAAGGTGATTTTAAACTAATGAAAACAGAGTCATAAGTATTATAACTGCCAACAGAGCCCCCTAAATTCTCCACACTGAACCTTTATTATTTGTTAAAAGTTGATAACTTGTTTGTGAACCATCTATAAACATTATTGGATGGCTATTATAAAGCTGCAGCTGTTGCTGTTAAATAGCTAATAGATACTGTGAAGTGCATCTGTAAAGATTGCAACTTTATAATAGCCACTCATGTAGTGTTTGTAGATGCACTACAAAGTATTTATTACCAATTTAATTCATGGTCATCCAATAGTGTTTGTAGTAAGTTTACAATCAAAAATGGCAGTGTGCATAATTCCAAAAAGTTTCAAATAACATATAGTGTAGATACACACTGTTGAGGCGAAGATCCAAAAACAACAGATCAGCTGCACTCAGATAAATTTACATATTTCATCCAATAAAAAATGGTCATAAGCTTGATTCCTGCTTGTTTATCACACTGATTCTTTTTAGCTTAAGTGCGTTAATTTCTGTTTGTTTTACTCATACTTCATAAGTAAATCCATGTGTTAGTACTTGCTTTTTTAAAATATTTTTCCAACCAATATTAAACTATTTTAATATTGTACATAAAATTGTATGATGTATGCAACAATAAAATGTTAAGATAACATAAATCTTAGCATAATTAATAATTAGAAAATATTATTAATTATAGTTTATTTGTTTTACAGTTAAAAAAAGCATTTCACTTTTTATTTAATTATGTATTAATTTACCATCTATCAAAGATGGTATTGTAAAGTGTTACCAAAATCTTTTCACAGGTGCCATCCACAGTATCTAAACTTAAGATTATATATATATTCATATAAATATCAAACGCATGGTATTTAAATATATATTATCTTTTTTCCCAGGTGCCATCCACAGTATCTAAACTTAAAATTATATATATATATATATATATATAATGTAAGACCTGGAATACTGTAAAGTTCAAAATACCACAGAGACAACATGACAACAATGACGTGACTCTTTGACAACAGTATGTTCTGCAAAGTGTGTTCTTCAGTTCTCAACTTGTTTTTGGCTTCTCTGTACGGTGTTTGTGAATTTATCTGCATTTAAAAATGAAAGACTGCTATGGATATTATTTATTAATTAAAGCGACAACAATATTTTTTCTTCTTATTTGTATGATTGCGCTGTATATGCTTGGTATGCCTTTTGACCTGCAGTCCGTCATTGGTGGTGATGGTGATCAGAATAGTTGTTTAAGAAAGCTAGACAGTACTGTCATTTAACTTATGCAGTTAAAGTATGATTTAAATATTATGATTATTAAAAGGGCAACTATATTATTTTGTTTTTCCCTCTCCAGAGATATAGATAATATTCTGGTGTCAGTATATCCGCCTCTCTTGTGTAGCAAGAATATATTGATAGGCTGTGTCGATTGTACTACAGTACGGCAAAACTTCTGTTTAAATCTTGCAAATGAATTCATAGTGGTGATGAGTTTTGGCTTGATGTGTGTGTGATCAATATTGGTCTGATTGACATGGCTTGTAGCAACAGCCAAGGGTTTGTAGTCACTTTTACGCAGACCTTTGTCAAATAGTTGCAAATAATTCTTAGTTTGTTTGAACCAGATGGGAGGGCTCTGCAGCGTCAGCACCAATCAGATGTCGAGAGGTAAGTTTTCTAAAAAACGTACTTTATGGCTGTGTCCGCAATCTCTCACTACTCACTGCATAGTCCACTATATCGTGAATTTGCCATTTTGTAGCGCTGCTCGATTGTGTAGCGAGAATTGTCATGCCCTTTATAGTGGACTCAAAGTGCCCCACAATGCATTGTAAAAAGTACTTTACAACTGATGGTCACTAAAGGCGCAGAAACCCCAAAACTGATATAGAACTAGTGGTGACAAAGCCGACTAAAGTGTCTCCTCATATCAACGTATCTCAGCCAAAAAGTTGCACACGAACACACTGCAAAAACTTAAACCATTGGCCAACAAGCATGTGTGACAGGAAATAACTCTCTCATCTGTATTCGCAATTCAAAAAGGGAAACTGGAAAGACATCCGGACGCTTTGCAGCCCATTTTCATTTTTACAACATGATCCAGTGTTACAAGAACAAAGCATATTTATCTTGCGGCAGTGAAAAACAACAAAAAGAAGAATGTTTCTGTTTAAAAGCTTATTGGCTAAACAAATCTTACTTCATGTAATAACTTTGTTTCCACCTAACTTGCTCTTGTCTTTAGTCCTTAGTTTGCTCTCACTTTCGTTTCTTTTCTCTTGCGCTAAGCTAAACTGCTAATCAGAGTGATTTCAATCAGCGACAGACGCTGATTCGGCATGTTTAATCCCTTGAAAAAAAGACTTAAAGGTCTGACAAGGGTCAAGTGTGCAGAACCAACACAGTCTCATTCAAACTCATCAAATATTGCTGCTTTGTCAGTGCTGTTCGCTTTTGCATATGACGCAAGGTATCCTTCTGCGTCCGATGGAAACACTCCAGGATGCAGCGTCAGTTCACAGCTGTCTGAACGGTGGCGTATCAAACTGCAGCAAAGCTGCTGTCTGGCCGCATTATAAACTAATGCTGCTCACCTGCGTATCATGCCACAGTGAAAGGTATAAAAACTGATGCCACCCAGTGGCGTGTCATGCAAAAGGTGCCATTTTGCATCGATGTCCGATGGTAAAATCACTGACCAAGTGGTGATATTTTACGAGTTGGGAATGACCCAACACTGACGGACAGCAGACCGTCAGCTTGGTGTGTCAGGGCTGTCAAACAGAAAATTTGAGGACGGGTTGAAATCGTGTTGCTCTCCCTCCTCTTGTCCGTCTGCCAGCACAGCGTTGATAATATGTTTAATGTGAGCTGAACAGCACAACGCAAACGAACGCAATGCATTTTGTAACACTTATTAATTTGGGGAAAATATGCTTTATATAGTATGCATTCCTCACAAATATGCATGTTGGCATTTATTAGTAATGAACCACAGATCAAAGTTGATTCTCATGAGCTCACTTTGTAGTCCTCTTCACAAAAATGCCTAAATTAATTAAATATAAATTAATTATAAAGTGAATGATTTCGGACACAGCGTAAGTTTGCAAAGAAAAAGAAAGTATTTGCAGCTGCTGTTTGATTCAGGTCTGTTGTTTCTCTCCGTTGACTTTACATCAACTTTACATCCTATTTGTCTCTTGCCTTTTTTCTCTGTAGCAAAATATTCAGACATTGTGACCTCATGTTGCACACATTGTTTTGACTACATGTACGACTTGACCTCAAAAGCACACTACTTGAAGAACAACTGGATATTAAAAGCTTTTTTTTTCTTTGTAACATATCACCCACATGAATCATTGTCTGCCTCTTGAAGTCATGTCAGAATCTTAATGCTGTATGCTCATGTTACATTCCATTGTTTTTTGGGACACTGCTTATATTTCTGTGTGTGCTTACAGTATGAGTGATTCTTTCTTTTCCTTCTTCTTTTGTAAAATAACTCTCAACACTGTACATTATTTATGGAATAAAACATCCAAACGCTTATGTTTGAAACTTCACCTGTGGATTTTCGTTCTTTATTGTTAAACATGTGCCTCTCCAACGCGTTCTCATCCCAACTTGTAAAATACCGCCGTTTTGTCAATGGACCTAAATGTCAAAATATGATGCACTAGTTAGCCTCATGCGCTCTTTTTGGATATTAATGCACATCGTCTCAATTGACACTTTTTATAAGTATTGCGTCTTTTTGGAAAATACACTTACACCACAGGAAATGTAGAGTTTCTGCTTCTTACATGCAAACAGTCTTTTACTTAAATCACTGATAAAACACGTTTTAACGTTTATTTCGTAAAGTTTAGGCAACAAAAGCACATGATAGGTTTGGCTTAAAATGAGTACAGGTACTAACATCATGTCATATGTGAAGTGGCATACATCATGTGACATATGTTATTATTGTAGCACACTATGTTGTTATTGACGTTACTTGACTCTGACTTTTAGTTTCACACAGGAAACAAACAGCAGGCTCCTGCGTGAAAGTCCAGTGTTTGTTTGTCTGAACCACCAGCCTCTCCAGCCTAAAGGGAATTTCTTGCTCTTTACACTATGGAAGCTGCCGACAGTGTCAGAAATAGCTGTCGCTCAATGCTGTCAGCATCTGTCGCAGCTGTCGCACTGGTATTTGAAGAGTTCTGGTGTGGCCGTCGGCGGCGGAAATTCTGCAGCGGTAGCTCATTTATACTCCTTTTACATACAAAAAATAGATATATTGTAAAAGTCATTGCCTTCATACTTCCATGTGTTAGTTGTGATGGCATAGGTATAGCCAATAGATGGCTCTAGAGGGCAAAGACAAAAGTTTCCGACATCAACAAAGGGTAACGGTGGAGGAGGTCGTAATAATGTTACGTTTTAACTAGAGCAGCTTTGCAGATGTCGTGTGCTGTGCAACCATAATGTGCATTACTTTATATTTGTTACCATTATTTAAATTTCTTCTTCTTCTGACAGAAGACTTCGCATGTCTCTATTTCTAACTTTGAGCATAAATGAGCCCATAGCCGCCGTCTGTTGTGTATCATGCTGCCATGTAAGGTGCCTCTGTACATCGGTATCTGAGGCCAAAATCATTTACGAAGTTACGACAAAATCTCCCTTGAAATACGTTACACTGTCCCCAAAATTTCCCGCGGTACTGCTTCTTTTCACCTGTATCCGTAAGCTTTCAGAAAACATGCACAAATACTGTAGAAATGAATGCAGAGGACAAACAGAAGGCTGTCTGACGCCAAAATCACTGACAAAGCGTTTGTATTTGACATGTTGGGAGTGAGAACGCGTTGGCCTCTTTGCGTTCTGAATAAGATGAATGTGAAAGAAGTCTTGTGTGACGCAATATGACCGGATTGGTGGTAAAACATGGCGGCAATGAAATGTAGCTGTCAGCTGTTTTATTTATTCGGTTGTTTAATAAATCTTCCTGGTCATTTCACTCCAACAAATTAACATAAAGTTACTCATTTGTGCACTTTTATAACGGGGTAATATTCCTGCAAGCTCATTTCGTGTCAGCAAACTGCAAAGATGTTTATTGTGCTTTTTTAAAACAGATGGAAAATCATGAAAGCAACCCAATGCTATCATGTGAAAAAGTCTTTTTTTAAATCCACACTAACTTCTATTTTGGCATTTATCACCACCATAACAGTGTTCACAGTTTAGCCAGTTGGCCGTGTAACTGCAAGACAACCCTGTATGAGAAATGTCCTTGAATGAACCTGTTTGGAGTAAATCCCTGGCACTTGGATAATCACGAAAGCTGGGAAACCTGCATTGTCCGATGGCTCATGAAAACTCCGGCTCGCTCATATCTGCGAGCGGAGTCTTTGAAATGATTAGTCAAAGGATTTTCCACCAGTGCCTTGTTCAGCCATGTTACGTAAGATGGGCAATTCCCTGGGGATGATCGAGATCTGTTATTGAACTTCACATAAGCGAGCGTAATCGTCCACAGTTGGCCCTAATTGTGCTTTGAAAACACCTTAAATTGGGCAAAAGTGCTTTGATGAATCCCATGGGGGCGAGAAGAAAAAAAAAAGCTGCAGTAGTGAAAATTGGCAGCCCCTTAGAAAGCACGGCTCGCTCAACATTTGCCTTAAAAGATTGAGCTGCCGATCAGATTTTGGGATTCAGGTAACCAACATCTTGTGGTGTTGTTGAGACAGATGTTGCACCTGCTCTTGTAAATCTTGAATTCATAATGCTCCCTCTCTTTCTGCCCCCCCTTCTCTCTCTCTCTCTCTCTCTCTGCTTCCAAGACTCATGGCTGTGGAGGATGAGTTAAGGGGAGGACCCGTGATTGAGCCAAAAACCAGGATTTTCGCTGATCAGGTCTGTGCTTCTTCCCTCGTCGAGTCTGTCCGATGGCCTGTGCTATCTTCTCCGCTATCCCCCTCTTCCTCTCTTTTTTCCCTGCTACTGTTATTATTTGCGTGTGTGTGTGTGGTCCCTCTGACTGTCTCGGCCCGTCCCTGCCCCGTCCCTGTGTTTGGGTTTGACTGCCATCTTGTCCGCCAACATAACCTGGGAGCTTTGGAGATCAGAGAGCGTTGCTGTTTGCATTCCTCGGCTCGAGCTATCGAGGTGGTCTGTGAGCATTATCTCGGCCTGTGATGATGTTTCTGTGTCAGATGTTTCTGCCGAGCATGACGAGGTTAAACCTGTTTCACACATGATGTAGAACCAGACTGAGGCTCAGGTTATTGAACAGCTGAGCCCCCATAATGCCGCGTACTGGTTGTGGTGGTGGTGTTGTGTCTTCAGGAGCTTCCCTCTTTAGTGGTTTTCATTTCATGCTGTTAACCTGCCCCATTTCTGACCCTGTCAAAGTGAACGGGCCCACCTCTGAGCATGACTCATGCTGCAAATACAGTGTGTGTGTGTATGTGTGTGTGAACAGGCATATATGCTGTATGTATGTATATATGTATGTATATATGTGCATATGTGTTAAGAATGGAAGAGGTAAATCAGCTCACTCATGCACAGGGATGTGGATATTTTTTTTTAAATGATACCCAGCAGTGGTAGAATAAGTATACTCAGATATTTTAATTTAGCAGCAGTGCAGTAATACTCAAATTTAACGAACGTTCCTGCAACATTCATTCATTCATTTAAATAACGTCCCTATGAGGTTAAATGCTGACTAAGATGTTATGATATAACTGCAACATTGTGAGGATGTTTTGGTGACATTGAGAGGTGACAGATTATAGAATGTTCTTTTTTATACAATGTTTCCACAATATTACATTAGAACATGGAAAGAACATTTTCAAAGTAACATTCAAAACACGTTGCTGAGGCCTGAGATTACAGACCATTTTTATGGAAATGTAATGTAATGACATATGTTAATAACAACAACAAAAACATTTTTAACATTTTTTTATGTTTATAGAGAATGTTACCCTAACTTTAAGATAAACATTCTGGGAACTAAAAGAAAACTTGCCACTGAAAACATTACTAACACATTGCATTGGTTGCATTTTACCATTCTCAGAACGTTTTTTGAACCAAAAATTGTTCGCTGGGTAAGTGCTGGACAAGAGATCATGCAAAAGTCCTCACACCAGACTGTGCTCTCATAAACGTTTAATTAAATTACCACCGAGGTGAAGCTTGGAGCTTTATCATCAGTCTGATGAAGCGTCTGAAGCTTAAAACATCACCTTGGTGGTAATTTATTTCAATATTTATGGATGCATAGTGCAGTGTGTTGACTCTTTATTTCGTAGGCTACCAATGTAACCTGTGATCTGTGGTGGTTTTATCGATTAATCTCTCACCAATTAAATTATCAGTGATTTGGCTTATAAAATGGCATAAAACAGCGTAAAAAAGTCTGATCATAGTTTCCTAGAGCCCAAAATGCCCCCTCATTGTTGATTTGTTTTGTCCGACAAACTGCCAGAAACCCAAACATTTTCAGTTTATTGTCATGTAAAACAAAGAAAATCAACTAATTCTCAAATTTGAGAACCTAAGCTGCACAGAACATTTTGAGGTTTTGCTAAAAAATGACTAATGATTTATTTATTATCAAAGTGTTTGCTGATTAATTATCTTTGGACTAATTATTAGTTTCGTGTTGCATGGTCCTATTTGCATTGTGTATTGTGTTTTCTGGAAACCCATTTGGGGCTCCAGATGGATAAAGTTTGCAGCGTAGGTAGGACGATGGCTGGAGTGCCATAAAGTGTAGGCAATTAGGAAAAAGTATGTGGGCTATGATTTAGTGCAAATTAGCACCAAAATAGATGAAAGGGAGAATGCACAATGAATCATGTTGAGTCTTGTTTACTGTCAGTGAAAAAGGTGTTGTACCTGTTTTATGGGGCTTAACATACTCATATAATATTATTCTGTTTTAAAAAGATGTAAGTCTGTTACACAAAAAAGTAGTAAAAAAAAAAAAAAAAAAAAAAAAAATATATAACAATAACAATATTATTATAAGTAGTAGTAATAATTTTAATGATGATGATGATAGTAATAATAATGTTTTTTTTCTTTTTAGGCATCACTAATGCACAATTAATATAGATGTACATGAGCAGTAAATCTATGACTGAATAAAAGAGAATTTTTACATTGAATCACTAACGCCAAACTTTATTGTTTCTCTTTTAACAACCAGAGTTAGTTGGTGGACATTTGAGACACTGAGTTTTTAAAACCTAATAAAAGAATTGTTTAACAGGCTTGTAAGTCTGTGAAGAACCATTAAGGAGAGTGTTAAGGCCTTATACCAGCATTTAGCTGCAACATATGGCTTCATATCTACCAGTGACAGTTTAAGCTCCAATACTGCCTTGACAACACTGTTTATTGGATTACAGAAGAGCACAGTGCGAGCAGCCGCCTGCTTAACATTCAAACTATGCTGGAGGTTATCTGCAAGCTGCAGGGCACCTTCACCGCCGTGTTTAAAGGAGGAGCGTAAAACTACTACATTTATAGAGTCCTTATTGCCAACAGATCACACCATATAACGTGAATTTTCCCTTTACTCATCTGTACCATGTTTATGTCATATTTAAGATACTTAAATATGGTATTAAAATGTAGAAGTCTCATTCTAACGTTAAAGCAGCTGAAAAAATCTGATGAAAGACAGGTGGACAAATCTTTCAGGCGCTGTTTTCAGGATATGAAAAATCTTAATCAGAGCACAGAGACAGAAGTGATTTGTTAAAAGAATAAGTGATAAAAAGTTGATTAAAAGCTGACCCGAGCCAAAGAATCTTTGTGGTCAAAAAAATAAAAGTATCTGTGTTTTTATCAGTGGAAGGCAAACATCTGTACAATATAACGCAGTTCAAAACAAACGAGACTTTACAGCCGTGTGAGCGCGTCTGCGAGGCTGTGCTCAGGAACAATGGTTTTAAGGTACAAGGTAACTTTATTGTCATTTTACTTATACGTAGTTTAAGAAAAAATTAAAGGGTAAAGGGAAAAGTATTAGGGATCCTCATGATTATT
The DNA here is from genome assembly GCF_008729295.1 of Plectropomus leopardus. Classification (NCBI taxonomy): domain Eukaryota; kingdom Metazoa; phylum Chordata; class Actinopteri; order Perciformes; family Serranidae; genus Plectropomus; species Plectropomus leopardus. Next base: position 30,171,887 of record NC_056469.1, on the reverse strand, counting down.
ATAGATCGAGAGGGGGACTTAAATATCTGTACAAAGTTTCAAGGCAATTTATCCAATAGTTGTTGAGATATTTCACCAAAAACGACTGATGATAATCTCATGGTGGCTCTAGTGGGAAAGTCAGAGGATCACCAGAATCACTGAGATGTATCCTTTGGGGAGCTTTAACATCGTAACAAAATTTTATGACAATCGATTAAGCATTTATTGAGATATTTCAGTAGGTTCGTTGAAGTGCTCCTTTAGTCTAAATGCAGCTCTCTGTGCTTCTCTGATGCTGTTCTGTCGGAAATAGCTTTAAAGCTTCTGTTTTGATAAACCACGGCACTGAAGACGAGCAGACAGCTCAGTCCAGTGTGACGACACTCAGCTTTATTGGGTGAGACTGGTGCACACGCTGCAGCTGAGAGAGGCAGCGGTACATTAATAGGGAGTGAAAAGGGAGAGCATGATGCCATTGTTTCCTCAGGCCACTGCTACCAGCTTCCAAAACAACACCCCTCACTTAATTAGACCTCACATAATAACACAGGTGCAGGACGCCATAATACTTCCCACAACAGCATCCTGATGCCTCCGAAACAAACTTACACTGCAAAAAGTTTACTTCCCTCCAGACATTTTTGAGATTTGAGAACTGCTGTCAAAAGGACATGAAGGCATTAGTAACTATTGTTTAAGTAAAGAAAACACACGTCAGCATCTGATATGCTGACAACAGCCAAATAATGAAAAGTCTTTAAAGGAAGGCTTCACTCATAAAATGATCATTAGTATATTAACTCTTTGAAACCTGAGAAAATTGCTTTGATTTCTTAAATAAAAAAGCATATGGTCCCAAAATTAGCAAGATAAGTACAAATTTACAAGAGAATTACCTGGAAAAGTGAAAAAATAAAATAAAATAACATCCTGTCATTACAGTAACGAATTATGTTTTTCAATAGAGGCGAAATATATTTCATTTGATGATGTATTAACATAGATTTATAATGTAAAACAATTTAGATACTGAATAGCCCTTTAAGGATATTAGTGCCAGTTAAAAGACTTTTACATAAACCTTTCACAGTATCTGGCAGTTATGTTGTTTTTTACTGTTATATAGATAATTTTTAAAGCCTTCCTTAAGATCTCATTAAACTTGGTGGACTTTTATTTGATCAGCTGGTGTCAGCAAGTCGTATTTAATGAGGAAACGGCTCCCTGAGCTCACAGTGACATTAATCATCAGTGTTTCAATCATAAAAGTGTTGACAGGACTCTTTTAGCCGTGCTTATTGTTCCTGACTGTTGGTCATTTTAGAGTGTGTGTGTGTGTGTGTGTGTGTGTGTGTGTGTGTGTGTGTGTGTGTGTGTGTGTGTGTGTGTGTGTGTGTGTGTGTGTGTGTGTGTGTGTGTGTGTGTGTGTGTGCACATGCGTATGGCGTGGTGTGTGTTACAGTGAAGTGCAGGAATCCTTTTTTCTGTTGTTTCTGTGTTTATGCAGATATAATTCTGGGTTCTCCAAGTCTGTGTATATATTTATCTTCATAGAGTAGATGATTGCATGTTTGATAAACGCATGTTCTTTGACGCTTCTGAAACCAGGAAACATGCCAGCTTCAGCTTTCTAAAGTCTATTGGATTAATCAGCCGCTTTCAGCTGCAGATGTCATTTGGAGTGCATGATTTAATGACTTTCTTTTGCTAAGCATGATTTCTGTTAATGACACACTGCATGGCGAGCTGCTTTAATGCTTTCAGCCTGTTGGGTTGTCTGATAAAACTGTGTGTGAATGGTTGCCATTATCTATGTAAATGTGCGTTGGTAAGCATTTTCACGTATATTTATGTCCTTTTCTTTCTGTTCACGTTTTGTTGTACATTGTGTATGTATTGTTTTGGGTGGCTGATGTTTTCCTCAGCTTCCTCCTCCTTCTGCCTCCTGCTTTCAATCCTCCTCTCCTTTCCTCTCCTCTCCTCTCCTCCTATGTTGATGAGATACGGTGATTTCTCTTAGGGGAGGCGTCAGTCCATCCTAGTGCAGCCCCGTCTCGCGCCTGTCCCACCCCGAGTAACCAGGTAATAAACAAACCGGCAAACTCTCACTCTCCATCCATAACCTGCTGCCTCTTTTCCACTTCTACTGTTCTCTATGTGCGTCCCTGTCCATACGCAGCACCCTGTGAACTCACTGCAAGCCAGCACACTGACAGGCCCACTTACTTTTCCATTTATCTTTCAGGGAAAAGAGGTCCGTCACAGAGTGTTTGGACAGAGGTTACTTGAAGGGCACACCTCTGTGTTGAAAGAGTGACAACAAAACATTTCAAAGATTTAAAGCCGCACTAAAAAACTTGGCAGCGAGCGGCGTTCATCTGAAATATGTCTGAAGCGTAGTAACCATAAATCATGTATTGCAGTGTCAGTGCACAGCACCGGGCCGACGGTGCACTTTTTATCTAATGACACCAAATGCACGGGAGAGGCTGGAAATTGAATGAAGGTGAATAAAAGTTTGGATGAACACGGTTGCTGCCATTTACAGTTAGCTGTTCAAAACACGGAGCATTAGCCTCACACACAAAAAGAGTCTGTGTGTAAAGTCAAGACAAACTGTGGCAAATCAAGACCATTTGTGTGTTTTTTCTTATAGCAGACAAACGAAGTTGGCCAGCTGCTTTAGCTACTAAATGGATAACACACTGTACAACTAAAGTCTTGGTTGTACATACATAATTACAGTGAAAGACGTAAGCGGCAAATTTGAAAACTTGCTTAATAAAACATTAATAAAAGGCTCAACTGGACTGTGACAAATGAGATGAGTCAAATGAATCAAAAGGACCTGACATGTTTCAGAAAATATTATCATTTTTCTAGAAGTCCTGGATTATGATTTAACTTGCTTTATTCTCACCACAGTAACTTGGGACTTGCTCGAGACTTGACGGATAGGACTTGAGACTTGCTTGTCATGTGTGATCTCTGACAGTTACACCCTCTAAAGGTGGCTGTGCGAGGACAAGTTGAAAAGCTTTTTCAGGCACCTCCTGAAGCAAGTCCCATTAATATTTCCATATTGTTACATGACTCACAGTTGTAGCATTTCTATGGCTACAACCTTCCTTTATTACTTTACTTTTATTTACTTTACCCCCATTGAGTCATCAGTGCAAAAGATTAACAATCAGCAACATGTTTTTTATGCTCGTCTTGCCTTATGCAGCTTTAAAGTCTTTTCTTCTCTGACAAATAACAAAAAATTGAAATTTATGCACAGTGTTGTATGAAGTGAGCTTCCTTCTCCTTCACCACACAAAAAAAGTGACATTTTCTTTGTTTTGCCAAATTGTTGTCACCCTCCCAACACAAAAGCGTGCCTTCTTGTATCAGCTTGTAACTCTACAAATATTCTGTGACACACCTCCAATAGGAAGCAAGTTTTGGATTACATGAGATAAATTAGGAGCTTTTTCAAAATATTAAACATCAAATGTTTTGTGTGTGACTGTTGCAGCCCTCTGCAAGTGAAAATGCCATCGCTTGCACACACACACACACACACACACACACACACACACACACACACACGCACACAATTCAGCCATAACCAGCAACCCACAGACATACAGTATGCCAACATTTATTATTCGCAAATGATTTCCATGTCATATACGGAGACCTTCCTGTAACTCTTTGCATTGGGTAAAATGTGGAAATGCAGAGAAATACAAAATAATCAATGGATGCCATTGATTTATAAGCTCCGATATTTTCAGATGTTGGCATTTGCAAATATTCAACTCAAAGTTTCATCACATTTAATAGACACCGCATGTTTTTCACTTGTCTTTGGTTCACCCTTTGAAACCTAAACAAATTGGCCTGTTTTCTCTCAAAAACATGGAAAGAAGGCAATGAGCAACTTAACGGGAAATTACCTCATATTAGCAAGAAATTACTAAAACAAAAAAGACCTGAAAATTTGCCAAAAAAAAGAAAAAACAAAAGGAGTAAAGCAATTAGCAAATTTGCTGATTGTCTTATTCTGCAACTTTTCTAAAGAAGTCAAACCGATTTGATCAAGTTTCAAAGGTTAAATGCTTATGAAACGCGTCTGAATGCAGAGCAATAAAAGTGATGTTGATCCAGGTTTCATAGGGTTAACTTTGAATATACTGAATATTATAAACAGTAGTTAACAATACTAACAAATACAGCATTACCGTTACATATGCAAACAGAATGCAGATTTCATGTGGTTCATAATAGCACCATGGCAAGGCATTAGTTAATCAATAAACAGATACTAAATATTCTTTTTAGACAATTTTGAATGCAAAATTGTGACTTTCTGCAAATCAGCTACATTAAAAGAATCTGAATTTAAAGAGAATACACACAATGATGTTAAACTGTTCCACAGACTTTTACTCCAGATTTGTGAACAAGCGATCAGACACATAATGTTACATTTTGAGCCATTTTGGAATCTCGGGTTAACCACTAAAGGGTTGAAAATGTACAGAAAATGTAACTATAATAATAATTGCTATATATTAAAAAAAAATGTTACAGAATTATAATGAATTTTACGCACCTTTTATTTTAGACTTCCCTTATTAAATAATTTTTATTTCATTTTAAATTGTATTTATTTGTTTTCAGGTATTTTTTTTGTACTTTTTGATGATTTTTTACAAAATTTTGGGTCATTGCTCATTGCATTTTGTTTTTCAAAAGTTATCAAGCCAGTTTGCTCTGTTTCCAAAGGGTTAAATACCTGGTTTAAAAACAGGCCCAAAACATGGAGAGATTCTTGTTGACAAATCTGTCAGAAAGTTTAAGGAATATTGTGGGAGTTCTCTTTTATTCTAGATTATTTTTGAGCCGCTGTGTTTTCTTACACATATTTCCATCCAGTTTTTCATCCCTCCCAGCACGCCCTCAGATAAATAACCGGAATTATGGGAAATCTCCGTATCTGACCCGATCCTTCCCTGAAGAACACTGATTTAATGTGCACATGTTTTTGTGTGTTTTTCTGTGTGTGTTTCCTTGTGATATTTATGTGTCTGTGTATGTGTTTGGCACCTGGGCACATTATTTGGTTGAGTGGTGGCGTAGGACACTTGTTTTGAGGATGTGTGAAATGCATTTTTGTTTTATTTTGCATCAGAGTTAGAGCTCTTCACCTGGCACGGTAGTCATGTTAAGCCATACAGTGCAGGGGGTTCTTTAACAATATATAAGTCGATTAAACCAACACTTACAGCAAAGGTGGAGGTGAGGAAGATTTTTGCTCTATAGACATCCACGATTCAAATTGATTGGAGATTGGAGGATGATGGGTAAGAACCTGTGTGTACGCTACTCTTTCTGCATCATTATTACACACCTAACATTTCCACTAAGTGTTTTGTGTTTCTGTCTCCAGTACCCCCAATTTTTATTAGCATAAAAAACACTCTAAGCTGTAATTGAATGCACCAAGTAATCAAACACTACAGCCCACAGAGAGTGAAGCAAGTTTGGTAAGTTTTTAAAACAAAAGGATGTCAGTAATGCCATGTCTTTGTTCAGCTGCTTGATTTCTTGAGTTTAATAGACATGTGTTATGGTCTACACATGGATATTAAATGACACTGTTGGTCGTGTTTGAGAGTAACGAGAACTGTTAGTGGAGTCATGTTACTGGCATCCTGTAACTGTCTGTAGATACTGTGGCTGTTCATAGCACCAGTTAGCAACTGAGTATGTTTTCATTCATTTTGGTTCTGATTGAGAAGAGAAAAGGCCCGCTAATTCACATCAAAGTTTGGGGTAATTTTTTTTCGTTCTTCTCCTCAGTTTTTCTTTTTTCTTTTTCTTTTTTAAAGTGAAATGGAAACACCCTCCACTCACGATGGACACACCCATCAGATACAGTTTATCCAGTGCTTATTTGATTCATTTTCTCTACTGGATGCAGACCAAACTATCCTTCCTACTTCCTGTCTTTCCCCTCTAAAGCGCGCCATTTCCATCCATGTTCCAGTATCTCATACTTCTTGTATGTAAGCATTAAAGTGGTATCTAATGTCATTTCCAGTGCTTGATAAAGAAGAAAACTTATTGCACATAAGCTCTTTAAGAAGGCTCTGCACTCATACATTCTCAGAGTCTCTGTAATTATGTCTAGACACCACACAGCAAATGTGCCAGCCAAGATAAATCAAGTGCAATTATTTCAAGAGGTTCCACCAGAGGTCTGATGGTAAAACTGTGATTTTTCAGCTTTCAAAATGCTTCTATATTCAAATCATCTTGCAGTAGCTCTTGGATACATTTAAGTACCATCGTGAATAGAGTCCTCATAGTTGTCTATTGGCACAATAACCCAATTGTTTTCTCTTCCCACTGCTCCTACACAGACGTCAGGGAAGACGACTGGGAGCGAAGGCTTGCAAACAGTCTTTGATATAAACTAATAATGAAACTAGTCTTGCATTGCTGTTATTCTGCATCAAATGTAGGTAAGAAAGGATGGCAAAAACCAAACTGTGATTTAATCGCCGATCAAAAGCTCCAACCCAGGATGAGCACCCGTGCAGCAGCTCATTGCAATAGAGTGCTCCAGGAATGAGTCCTTAAACCTGAAAATGAGTTAGCATTTTAGCACTTCTGGTTCCTTCACTTAAAGTCAATGGTATTTTTTCAACACGTTCTTATTCTGAACTCGTAAAATAATGCTGCTTTGCAGTGGAAATCCACGTCTACATATTATGCTCGAGGTATTCTCTATGTTCTGGGATGCTGCCACCATGATGTTAACACAAGCACATGGTGGGATTACACTGAGGTTATGTTTAGGCAACAAAAGCATATGGAAAACAACGTCAGGACGTCAACAAATGCATATGCTGACACGGATGATTAGAATTAGGCGACTTGTTAGAGATGGTTAGGTCTGGGGAAAGGAGGCACATTAGTAGCAGTAGGAAAAAAAAATCACATTCACACAGGAAGCGAGCATCAGACTCCTTTCCTGCAAAGCTGACATACCAACACTTTTCATTCCAAGTTGTCAGATTTTGCCATTTTGCAGTGGACTTCCACTTCTTTATATTATGCTTTAGATATCCTGCATCTGCTCTTTAAGTTTTAGGATGCAACTAACGTGATGCACATGATGGGATTAAGCTACATGTGGTTATGTTTAGGCAACAAAAAACCAATGCTGGAACGTCAACAAATTCACATGCTGGCACTGCAAAAGCAGCTTTATTTGATGACTTCAAATGAGGCAGTTTTGTCATCTGCACATTTCTGAAAAGTTAGGGCATTTTCGATGGAAAGCACTCTGAGCCGCTGCATGAAAAAGGCATAGTGCACAGAAAAAAGACACTAGGCGCTGCACCACTGTGTGAACGCATGCCCTTAGGCATCAAAAATCATACATGTGGTGTTAATTTTTTCCATGATTATCTTGTTGAACAAAACATGTAACTTTCATAAAAGTTTGTTTCAGCAGTTATTCAAAAGCAACAGAAAAATCCCATAGGCTTTTTGACGAAGGAACCAGTGCGTCGCTAACCTCCTCGTCGGCCTGCAGAAAAGCGTTATCCCTGGAGCACTCTATGTAGTCAATGGGTTTGGGTTTGACATTTTGGTTGGTGATTTTTGACAGGTTTGGATTTCCTGCCATAAATCTATAGGATGCACTTTTACCTTGCTTTTTTAAATTTGGCGCTGAGCTCTTTGTGGTTCTTTTGCATGTTTTTAGCAGCAGGCTGATGCTACAGAATGTGCTGTTAAGATGTTTATAGAAGCCGTAAGTGTGGAATTCTCCTATAGTCTTTGATTTAAAATAGCTATACAAGCTCGCACATTTACATAGAAACGTATTGACTGACACCCGATAAACACTCCTTGCTACTCATCCAAAGAGGATCAGGACCCTTTGACCTCAAGAATTTTAATTCCCCTTCATCCCCCTTTTCCCTGTGCCCCTTTTTTCTGTGCTGCCATTTCTATTGGTGTACGCCATGCATCAACTTCAAAACTCATTCGGCTCTTTCTCTTTCCTCTTCCTGTCTCTCTCTCTCCCTTTTTTGTGATGTTCTTCCAACCCGTCATCACTTGTCTTTTTGTTTTCTAATTCCTCCTTACTTTGCTTCTGCCATCGCTTTTACATGTGCCCATTTCAACCGGTTCTTTGTCAATGTTTGATGTTTTCCACACAATTCACAAACCCCTCTCTGGTGATTTTCCTCCTTCTCATCTTTACTTCCTCCCACGCTCTCTTACACCTCTTCAACATGTGATTTTTCCCTCTACATGTCACGATATCTGCCTTGATTGGACATCTCCTTTACGACTCCTCACATCCCTGCCATCGCTCATTGAATGGCCTCTCTCCTACGACCATCTCTCCCCTGCTCCCGCTCCTCTTTCCCCTCCCCTCTCTCTCTATCTCACTAGGAGGACCAGCTTTCCTCCCTGGGTTATGCAGACCCCGGTGTGAAAACTGAAGGTGGAGGGGGAGGAGGAGGAGGACAAGGAGGAGGAGGAGGAGCGGTAACCGACGACCTCAGAGTTTCTTCCTCGGGCATTTCCTCTGACAGCTCGCCCCACAATGGAGTCCTCCCTCAAACTGTAGACCCTCCCTCTCTACCCGCTCCTCATCAACATCCTAGTCAGAATGGAGAGCTCCGTGGCAGCCAAACATCCTCCCCCATGACAACCTCACAGGCAACCGGAACAACGGCAACAACAGCAACCACAGGCATAGCAGAAGAAGGGGGAGTAGGTCAAACACAACACTGAGCCAAATCAGAGAGAGACGACACAAAAGAGAAAAAAAAAACCAAAAAAAAAAACTGTCCCCCATCTTTCCCCGTTTAGAAAACAATCCGCCGTAGATATTCTGATTCCCGAGAGAGAGAAGAAAAGTGTGCGGGAGACGAGTAGTGATCACACAGCGACTGTACAGTGCATAATACATGAACACACACCACAAAGGGCTCTTCAACGGACACTTGTTCTCTTGACGCTCACACGGAGCTTCAGTTCGTATCAGTCTTGCAGGACAAGATAATGATACCTTATCACACGCAGTCAAATAAAGCATTTGAAGCCAATATGTGAACACCTGTGCACTCGTTGCGGCTTCATGAGGAACAAGTACACGTAAGGAACAAGCGCTATAGAATGTCTTGCACCCCAAAGACTTCATAGTAGCCATTAGCAAGTGCTATAAGCTAGCTTATAGTCACCCTTGACTCCCATGGATGTAGGTGCATTAAATATATCCTGAACACGCCAGGCTGCAAATTGTTTAGGCCGAGATGTTGGTGATGTAGTCTGGCTTTCTTAGTGCCTTTGAGTGTTTTTCAACAGGGTTTTCCAATAGAGATCTGATGGATGGAGTTAGCTTTGCTAGTGAGAAAAATGATCTGAAAACAGAGATTCAAAGACACAAGATCAAAGCGTCGAAGACATTTTTGAAGACTTTTTTCCTCTCTTTTTTTTTCCAATCTAAGGGACTTCTTGTTTTTTTGGACTGAGCTCGTGCAATTTTTCTCTTCTCAATCTCAGAACCGATATGTGATAAACTGGTGCTAAACAGAAACAAATGGTGCCATTTTTCCAAGTCAAATGTCTGTGTCTGCCATAGCACTGCCTCTTTCATGATTCACTCACTGTCTTTTCTCTCTCTCTCTCTCTCTCTCTCTCTCTCTCTTTCCTGCGATTTGTCTTTGACAGGACTTTATCCCCCCCAGTATGTTTTGTATGTGTCTTTGTCTTTGTTCTTTGTGCATCCTGTTGTGTTCTTATGTCCAACCGGGATGTTGGTGGTTTCCATATCTGTGTCTTTTTTTTTTTTTTTTAGAAGCTCCCTCCTCCAATCTCTGGTTTTACTTACAGTTAATAAAAGCAGCTCCCGGCTCTGAAAATTGATGCATAATCTATGGAACGGGTCAAATTTGTGGAGCCCCAAAGTGCTATTTTCAGTGTACCCATAAAGTAAAAAGTAAATTTCTTTTTCCATTAATTGAAGCTACGTTGAATGAAATGGATGAATGGAGTTTAAAGGGTTTTTTTCAGTTAAAACATGTTGGTCAATTGTGTTCACATACGGAAGACAAATGGTGCCATTATTAATTATCTTTATTCCGCTTTTTTTTTTAATGGTTTCCTCTAACAATTTTCACCAAAACTAATGTTGTAACTGCATACAAATACTAACCACAGATTAGTAGTCTGCCCCACATTTTACTACATTTTGTCACAGTAGACATCGCCAGTGTGACATAATAACAAGGGTCATTTTATGTGTGAATTTTAACCATTTAGGTTTGCCTGCCATTAAGTGCCTGGGATAAATATATTGAGCATCCTTTGGCCAGTAGACTAGCTAGTCATCGACCAAATGCACATTATAATGCCTTGCTTAAGACAACAAGAATATATGACACCCCTGATGCTTAAAAATCAGTATTCAGTGTTACATACAGTATCAGTGTGACATACTTCTTTGTGTCCATAATTTGAAGTTTCATTTCAAAATGAAAAAAAGGCTGGCATCTATTTCTGAAACCATTTGCATTAAAACAAATTTTAAATTTTAGAAATACTGTACGATGTGTTTTTGAAATGAACTCTTCAGTCTCTCATGTGTCAAATGCTGAAAAGTCTTTGAAATGTCTGTAATGTGTATCCATATTCCTTCATTTTGTGTATGAACTGTCCGTTGTAAGTCTGGATGTGAACTTGTTTTTGTGTCCGTAATAGCCTCACACACTGGTGTCGCTCTGAAACAACTCAGCTTGTTTAGACGTTGAACCAAGAAGAGTTTAAGAGCTTCACATCAGCTCTGTGTCAGCCATTTTTCTCTTTAAAGTAAACAAACCACTTATTTTGCAGTGTCAGCGGCCAACACGGCCGACGCTAGCACTTTGTAGGCCAGTGCTAACTGATTAGCTTACTCTCAATGAATGTTTAACTGTTGAACCACCAAATGTTAATAATGCTAGTACGCAGGGAAAGATTGTCTTCTCTTTAGACAGCTTGTAGGGCTACTTTTTTCTTGTGAAATACCTTGTGTGTGAAGAATGTTGGATTCAAAGCGGTCTAGGTTCAGTGTCTTTTTCAGAGGATGTAAGATGATCCGTGATTGAGAAATTAACATTGCTGTGAAAATACCTCAGTGACTCAGGTAAACAAGCAGTTGCCTCAGAGCTGAACACACACAAAAAATAAATATATATATTTAGAAAAAGAGTCCAGCTTTGGAAAGACTGCCACCATGCAGATACTCGGTCTCTCGCTATGCTTCAATAGCACCTGATCAAGCACCCTCCCCCGTTTCTTCTCTCTCTCTGTCTCCCCTTTTTGTCTCCCCCTAGCCACTCTCACAGCTTCATGGAGGACAATGTGGAACCTAATTGGCTGATGCACCATCGGCAGTCCGCAGGGTGGCATAGCCAAATGTCCAGAGCCCTCTCTCGTGACGCGATTGGCTGACAAAGGGAGAACTTGGGGCATTGGTCCCATTCTCTTTGCTCTAAGGATGGTGCAGAGCCCCAGCGGACCATGTAAGGAAATGCTGGGTTGTTTTTTGTTTTGTTTTTTAAATTTTTTTAATTTTTACCTTGGCCCTCTCTCTCTGATTTGATAACAGGATTTTTTCTTAAATGTGTTTGACGCCTCGTGGTTGGATTTTACTTTTAAAAAGGTAGGCTGGACACACATTGGCGTTTGTTAGCCTGCCGAGCATGCAAAGAACAGCTATGCAGTCTGATCAATCAGCAGAACGGAGGAACACAAAGGCCAAGGAAGGCAAGACGCCCAAAATGAGAGAGAGGGGAGGTGTATTGTGGGTAAGATGTATTTCAAAGGTGCTTGACTTCTCTTAAAATTTCAGTCAAAGCTGATTTACTTTCAGAGCATTTATCTCTCTCTCTCTTTCTCTCTTATAGTCTTTTCAAATTACCCTTTGATTCCTCTTCATCTACTCACTCTTTATCTATCTAGGATTCTCAAAGCATTATTTAACCGCTTCATTTTCACTCCAATTTAGACACTTTCTCGACTCATATAGTTTTAGCTCTTCCGTTTCGACTCTCTTTCAGACTTTGATTTTAAAGGAAACTAAATATGCACAGCCTAATACAACAAGTGAAACTGCTTCAGAACAAAACTCTTGCTTCAATGAAGACTTTGAAAAACCGGACAGAATGTTATTATTTATATTTCTATGCTTATTCTTACAATAGTCTTTAAAAGAAAAAAAGAAACTCTTCATCAGAAATCTTCCGGAGCAGATATTTATTTCTTGATATAGATAGATGCCTCTATCTAATGGAAGTTCATAAATAATCCATTTTATATGAACCAAGTTTTCTTACTAAGACAATCCTGTGGAGTGAATCTTTGCCCTGAAGGACTGTGACAAAAGGGACAAATTTGTGTTTTACCTACTCCCCTTACAGCAGTTTGCACGTTGCTGTGACCTGTGCCCCCCCCCTTGCCCTCTTCCTATTGGTTATAATCATTCAAAACAAAAATAAAAGTGGACGGATGTTTCTCGCCCAACAATCGCCATGGAGCTCTCCATTTTACGGACGATGTGAAAGTCTTTGGATGAGGACATTCTTATTGTTTTGTACTCCACTTTCGACTATGTGTCTGTAGAGTTTTAGCCGAGCGGAGGATGAACTCTTGGTTTCAGTGTGGCCACATTTCTGCAGTCAAATCGCTGTAAAACTCCCCATTTATTTCATGGACCCCACTGACACCAGTCTGAGTTGAAATCCCCGCAAATTTCCACTTACGACTGAACCGACGACAGAGAGAGATATGTTAGAGGTCCTGCTGAAACGAGTGAATGTGTTTGTATATAAGTGTGCGTACTGGCTAAATCTTTGTGTATATACTGGATAAATGTGTATATATGGTATGTCTATGTGTATATACAGTTTGTTTGTATATGCAGAGTGTACAGTTATTTTTCCTCTAATGTTTCTCTCTCTTTCTATGAATAGGTCTTCTCAAGTTACCAGTACTGAGGCATGGAAAGGTTTTTAAATGAGCTGTCAGAGGCACTTTGTGTGCAGACTCAGAATATCAGCAAGGTCTGTCACTTAACAGCTGCATTCTCGAAGCTCTCGTACAAGAAGTAACTCACATAATCTTAAAGCTTGCACTCATTTTCTGACCAACTAAAAAGCTTTTCTAAGTAGATTTGGGTGACCAAGCAATGTTTGTACATATATAGACTAAGACAATTTTTTTCCAGAAACCTCCATTTGCATTTCTTTGAAGAATTCTCGACCTGTTTTTGAGTTCTTGCGTATCTGACTTTCACTTTAGGTTCCTATGGTATATGTTTGCAGCGGTTGTCATTCAGAGTTATATATTTATTCCGACAACCCTTATATATTTCTTGAAATTTTGTTCCCCAAATTCTGCCTCTCATGGAGCCGTCTAACCTTTTGTTGAGACTCGGATAGACCGGCGAATCCTTCCATGAAATATACTGTCATTACTTAACATTGCTTGTTTTTGTATAGGTCCTTACTAAATAAGTGTGCCTCCCCCCTTATACTCTTACTAACCTTAGATCCATTCTCTCCTCCGGTCACTCATCTTCATACCCCTTGACAAGCCATAGCCCCCCTCCCCAAAACTCCTCTATTGTTGTTTTGACAGGACAGACATTTGGGGATTTTGTGTATATTAATGGAAGAGTGGTGTTGAAGAGTGTATTGCAGTTGTATATGGATTTGTTATGAATGTGGATATTCTGATCATTGAATTATTATTGTAATAATGATAATAATTATTGCCATTTTGAGTTTGTTGATTAATTCCTTTGATGCGGTTGATGAAGATGCCATTGTTCCTCTTTTTCTTTTTTTTTTCTTTTTTTTTTGGAATACACCGGAATTTATATTTTTCGGGTGGGTGAATCTGGAGATAGAAATACGTAAATAAATAAATAAATAAATAAACAAATAATTAAATTCTTAACCTGCTGTGGAAATGTGTGTTCTATTTCTTGATGCACTAACTTTTCAAAGTATCTGTCCATTTCAGATTAATTCTGGTGATAGACTATATTTTTCTTATATTCAACAAATATCAACACCGTTGTCCATGCCAAATTCAGACTTGGCTGCACATGGTTCTCAATATGGCTGTCAGCTAGCAGATAACAGTGCTAACTCCATAAACAGCGCTAAATAACAGCAGTAGTGCTGACAGAGCAAACGGTGTTAACCACAATGATTTCCCAATATCAGTGTTTGCTGCCATACGAGTGCAGTGAAAAGCGACAGTAAGGAGCTAGTACGTGGGATAATACCAACATGCTCTCACTCCGAACTTGTCACTTGGTGCCACTCTGTCAGTGACATCCATGTTTACCTATGACGTTTTAGGTCTCCCTCTGCGTCAGCTGCGTACGCTTTGGGATGTCGGATGTCTTTAAGTAAATGTACTTAGTTTCAGGTCACCGCTTGAACATAGGGCCACAACAAGCAAGTGTTATCATCATATGTTAATCTGGTAACTAATTTCTGGATTAATTGTTTAGTCTGTAAAATGTAAAAGAAGAAAAAAAAAATGTTGACAATCCTCTAAAGCCCAAAGTGACTTCTTTAAATGACTGGTTTTATTAGATAAACAGTCCAAAGCCCCCCAAATATATTAAATAAAGATTTTGTTAACTATCATTTTAGAATCTGGCACCAGCAAATGTTTGGCAGCTTTGCTTTATAAATGACTCAAAATTTGTTGTCAATCGCTCAACTCATCAATTAATCAACTAATTGTCTCAGGACTGTAGACATACAGCATGCACACCCTTTTAAAAAGGCTATGAGTTGCAAAGAGCTAAAATCCTTTCTCAAGTCAAACATTTTATACTTTATATCTGAATACTAACTGAAAGCTCATAGGTTACTAATCTCTGATGACGGTTGTACCTGTCCTCATTTTCTAGACTTACAAGCTCATTCACTCTTATTTCCAGAGGTACGTTTTCCTGCAGCTCCTGCTTGCATCACAGAGCTTGCTCATCTGGGTTGTCTACATTTTTCTGCTCGTGTTGAGCAGAGCAGATCATTTCCTCGCTCTCTCCCCAGCTGAGGTGCTCAGAGCGAGGATGGCGGGCAGGATCTGAGAGCTGGGGACTGGACTGAATATAGCAAGCTTGTAATTATCCTCATCCTCCTAAACTTAATCACCTGCAGTTCCTTAGTGAGTTGGTAACTTCTGAGTTTGGACAGAGCAGAAAAAAAATAGCACAGTGGAGGAGCAATAGATGGTTCATGCTGTGCAAACAGAGGAGAGAGTTTGAGTTCACCTGCTTCAGACCCCAGATTCAAATATATTCATAGGATTACTCTGCCAGGTTAAACTCTGAGGAATATTCTTAATTAAATGAATGATTTGGTCTTTATTTCTTCAGCTAAAATATGGACCTGAATAATACTACAAAATGTGCATTTTTTGAGAAATATTTTTAATTCCTGAAAAACATTATTGCATGCTTACATAATTCAAGCAGTCAAACCCATGACGCAGTGAACCACAACCTGATTAAACTACCTTTTCTTCCTTATTGATTCCCCGTTTTTCAATTATCCCCCTCATCATCATTTGTTGTGTCAACATCCTGTTTCCACAGTCAGGAAATGCTTGAGAATCCATTAAATTAAGCAAGGAAGCATCTCTAAAAATGCCATTTCTCTGACTTCATGCATTTACAGGGATGTAAAATAATCTGTGATCTTTATCGACCTCTACTGGCAAGCAGGAGGAATCACAACAACAGAGTTTATAGTGGCTGTGGTGTCAGTGCCATAATGTGCAAATGATCGAGGTATGAATGCAAAAACTTCAAAAAAATGACTGTTTTTTTGTGACACAGCTAAAGTCATATAAAGTCCTACGATGAAGATTTTACTTAAGTAGAAGCACAAAGTATTTTCTGCAAAATGTACTGAAAGTAAAGTAAAAGTCCTGAGTCTTGCAGAATCATCCCCTTTAGAGAGTCTTAATATATTTGATGATAGCATAAAATATAAATACTCAAGTAAAGTATAAGTGCCCTCAATTTTTACTTACATGCAGTACTTGAGTAAATGTACTCAGTTAGATTCAACCACAACATTTCAGACATAGAGTCTTTTTAATTGTTTTTTTTTTTTTTGTTGTTGTGACATTGCTGCTTTTACTAAAGTAAAATTGCTACATTCACAGGTAAAAATTTCAATTCAAGACCTTTACTTCTTACCAGTGGTGGAGGAAGAGTTCAGTTTCTTTACTTAAGTAAAAGTACTCATACCAAACTGTGATAATACTCTGTCACAAGTACTGGATTTTTTTTTACTTAGGCCTTAATATAATCAGGAAAATGAACTTAAATCATTTAAAGAAAAAGTACCCGATACAGAAAAATTGAAAATAAATAAATCAAATGTATAATTAAAAGGAAAAAAATGAATAAAAGCACAAATGAATGAAGGCAAAATCTTCATTTATAAAGTAACTATTAACGTATTAGCTTTAATTAATAAATTATAACTTATTTTGCTTTAATAAATAAAGTGATAAAGTAGTGATACAGCAGGCAGAATTGGAAAGGCAGTTAAAGTACTAAATGAATTTTCTTTTTTAAAAAATGTTTTTAAAAAAATGCACTAAAAAAACAATTGGTGGAGGAAGAGTTCAGTTTCTTTACTTAAGTAAAAGTACTCATACCAAACTGTGATAATACTCTGTCTTTAAAAAATGTTTTAAAATTAATAATGAAAACAACAAAAAAACAACAACAATAATCTAAAAAATAACTGTAGTGCTACTTTTAGAAAAAAAAAAAAAAAAAAAAAAAAAAAAAAAAAAAAAAAAAGTGTTGTTCCCTGTTCCTGCCATTGCTACGAACAGGGAACAACACAAGCGGCATATTAATAACAATAATAATAATAACAATTTGATCAAACCGAAATGGGGGATTTATGGACAAGCTGGCAACCCCTAACTTGCGCTTGTGAGTGTATTCTGTACTCTCGCGATATTCAGGCGGTCACTGCCTGGTAGGAATAATGGCCGCCTTCGTAGCAATGGCAGGAACAGGGAACAACACAAGCGGCATATCGGAGCGTTGTAGCTGACCAGGACGAGCCTAAATTACCGGGCACCCCCTCCTACCCGGTTATCAGAACGGATGGGTAGAGGGGGGTCTTGCCAAAAGACACAAGAAACGAGAGAGACTCGGAGGCAAAGGGAGGAAAGCTAACGCTATCTCGACAGCTAGCGCTGGTTGTCACTGCCGGGGAGCAAACCCCGAGTAGCCGTGACAACTGCGCGGTCCGGAGGGCTGAAGGAAGCGGCGACCAAACGCTGGAGCCTGTGATCAAACACCTGGATAGTCGCTAATATGAGTGGACCGGGTCAGGACAGTGAGCCAGAGGCCAAAGTCCTTCTCATCAAGCGGCTTTACAGGTAAGTTGGCGAGGCCGTTTTGCGTAGCTAACCAGGGTGCTAATTGGACGTTATTGTGTTGGCTAACTTAGCTGCTAACCAATCAATGTTTGTTATCTCAAGAAAGGATCAATCTATTCTTCTATTCAGTAACATGTCACGACAATGAGCTGCCTAGCATCAGTGCAAACTCAGTGCTTAATCTCATCATGCTTTGTGGATGTGTGTTATCAAATCATCGTTTGGCTGCATTTGTCAACACTGCGCTTGTTACAAAGAAATGAAACAGAAAGGATGTTGTTTGCTAGCATGATAGCCCCCTCGGTGTTATTTTAAATTTAAATCCTTGTCATAATGTCAATGTTTCCACCTCTCAATGCTACTCAGGGCTGTGGTGGAGTCTGTGCACAAGCTGGATGTCATCATCGGCAGCAAAGCATCCTACAGAGAGGTCTTCAAGCCGGAGAACATCAGCCTCCGCAACAAGTCAGTCTCTGCAGTGTGTGTGTGTGTGTGTGTGTGTGTGTGTGTGGAAGGAAGCAGGTGTGACTTAAACATCTGGCCAGTTGTTATGAACTTAATGTTGAATTTTTCCAGTCGCTGATTGCTGAGTTTCAATTTATTTAGCTGTTAAAACTGTCTTTGCATTGTGCTGTGATCAGTTGCCCGCATCCAACTTGGTATTCAGTGTCCAAATTCTGCCTAAATCCAGTTGACATTTTTGCATTACAAACTAAGGGTCTGCTGACATTGTTTTTTTTTTCAGGATTGATACCAGTTATTATTAATTAATGAGACCAGTAACTGATATTTGGAACCAATATGCATTTACTATAAAAATGAGAATATTTTTGTTGAAATTTTTAACTTTGAATATAACAAACTCCAACACAAAACTTTGTTTATATCCCTTTACCAATTATTTAATCAAAACTAAGGCTCTCAACATCAGATACAGCAAGTTCCCAGCAACTTTTTTATAAAGTCACATGAAAATTTAAATAAATAATTGCTTTTACAAGTGATGTACAGCATCCAGTGCCTTTAATGAAGAGGCAGCCGCTTTTCCATATATGGCGTCTCTATAACTCTCTAAAACAGATATTATCTCTAAAACAGATAAAAAAATACTGATTCATCTATTCATTTTCTGTGTTAAAAAAAGGGAAACAGTTCTTATTTATGTATAAAAGCCAAATATAGTTCTTTATTTATGAGTAAGGAAGTCTATATGGTGCTTAAAGTTATGTTTATCATCAAGCTAGATACCATGGTATAGCACTAAAGCAAAACAGATTTTGGACGAAAAAGCTTAACAAAGACAGACACACATGTACACACATACAGACAGAACAGTGCATAGATGAGATTAAAACAGAACAAGTTTAAACAAATTTTAAACACCGGGAATCAGATAAAAAACAGGATCATTTAATTTTAAGTTTTGAAGCAGTTAAATAAAGGAGATGGTAGCCTGAGAAAGGCCCAGGTAAAGGGAGTTAACTGTTTAGACAGACCACATATAATTATTTGACTTCATCCGTGAGAAACTGTGATCTCCGCAAGACTAAACAAAAGACGACATACTAATTTGTGCTCAGTCTAACAGCCTGTGAACAGGATTGCAGTTGTTATTTTTATGCTGGATACAATGAACCAAAAGCTGTGAAAGAGGAAGTTGGTAAAAACGAGAACCAGACTTGACCATGTGTCGACGCAGACGGAGAGATGAAGGAGAGGGTGTCTTGTTTTGCTCAGCGACTGCCCTGTGAACCAATAATCGCTCTAAAAAAGTTGACTGGACGGGCCTTCAGTGTGGTCAGCGCTGCATGTGAAGCTGAAGCATCTTTGTTTTTTAAGTAAAGATGTCACACTTTTGCTAATTCCAGCCTCTGACTGTGAAGATTTGCTGTTTTTCTGTGTTAAATATGATTATACACTGAATTATATATTTTTTTGGACTCTTGGTCTGAAGCATAAGATTTTTAAAACTTTTTTTACTATTTTCTGATAGGGCTGGGCAATATAACGATGTTATGTTGTGTCAAGATATGAGACTATATATCGTCTCAGATGTTGGATATTGTTATATCGTGATGTGGAGTAGATTGTGTTTTTTCCTGATTTTTAAGGTGGCAATACTGCAAAGTGATGTACTTTTCTTAACTTATCAGACACTTCTACTTGTTTTAATACTTGCCTTTACCCACTTAGTCATTACATCTACATTACTAATGATTATTGGTGGAAAGTGGAATTGTGGAAATATTTTTTCAAAGTAGTCTTTCCTACGATAGTCACATCAAAGAGGGGATTTGGTTAAAAAAAATTGCAATGTTTTTATTCTGTCTCCCAGTTCTTGCATTAATCAAGTGCTTTTTGGGGAGATTTAAAAATATCAAGATATGTATTGTGTATCGAGATATAGCCCAGAAATATCGCAATGTAAATTTTAGCCCCAATCACCCAGCTGTATTTTCTGACAGTTTGTAAACAAAGGGATTTATCAATTAACAAAGAAAATGAGTGGCAGATTATATATTAGTTTCAGAAGGGCACGAGTGATCAGATTCCTTCACATTAAGGAATGATTTTACTGCGTATCTGGAGGCATCCACAAGTTATGAGTTTCCCCAAGATATTATTTAATGTGAGAGCAGTAGTCATATATTGTACTTCACTTCCAAATGGGATAATTTTGTGCCTCAGTGCAAAGTGAGGCTCAAATTAATGGTTGAGTTTTTTATTATCCTCTTTGGGAAGAACCAAGCAGAGAAGCATCTCTTCAAAGAGGACATAATGACAAATACTGCATGTACTTGTCTAGCTGTATTAACATAATTTTGTCACTGGCCGTACACAAAGTGCAGACTGAGATCTCACAATATTCTGGTGAACAACTCTGAATCAGTTTACACAGACCATGTGAGTCACAGAAGGGAAAGGCTCGCTCATTAGTGAGTTTTGTCCGCAGTACTTGAATCATCTGTTATCACTAACTGTAGTGTCTACAAAGTAGGGCTGCATTGTTATTTTCATTATCTGCTGAGCATTTACTTGATAAATCACGACAAAAATGCCCAAAACTCAAGTCTGTATCCTGTCTGTGCCGCCCTACCTGTTCCAGTGAAACTAGCCTGACTAATTGGTCCACTCGTCAAACCGGCGACCCGACTTCCTCCTACCTCCTGTCTTATGCATGTGCATGTGTTTTTCTTGTGGTGTGTTTGCAGGCTGAGGGAGCTTTGTGTGAAGCTGATGTTCCTTCACCCTGTCGACTACGGCCGCAAGGCTGAGGAGCTGCTCTGGAGGAAGGTTTACTATGAGGTCATCCAGGTTATCAAGACCAACAAGAAGGTAACTGGCCCTGCAGCTTAGGGCACGAAATCCTCTTTGCATGAGGGAGCCAACCAGTTTCTCTGATGTTGCTGGCTTGGCAGCCCTGGCTGCCACTTTAAGGTCAACACCACGATGACATCTGCCACTTTGTGGTCACTGGCATGTAACTGTCCTCACAAAGTACTAAGAGTTTGTACGTATTGCACGTGTGTGGTCTGAATGGAAATCAAACCCATAAAAATGTCATTTTGTGGCTGTTGGCTCCCCTATTGGATCATCATTTGAAAAACATAAAAAATATCAAATGTAGAGAGGAAATTTTGAATGTCAACAGCAGTTGAGTTGTTGTCAGTTGATGCACATTTGTTTGTTTTAGACGTGTGTGGGTTAAGAAGTCTCCCCTTAAAGGGTAACTCTGCCAATTTTACTGTCGCATATGTAGAAAAAATGTTGTATTAAGGTTGAGTTGTGCAGTTTGAGTCAATGTCAGTTGGAGCTGAAATCACCATTAAAATAGTAAAAACTGCAGGCAAGAGGTGCAAAGATAAAATGATTATTTAAAATGATTTAAAAATACGTTTGCAGACATTAGTGGGTGGAGTAGGGAGTGTAAAAAGAAACAGCCTGTTTATTACTGTTGTTCTGGTCATATCTTTAATGTACTGGTTCTCTTTCCTTCACTGTAGCACATCCACAGCCGCAGCGCTCTAGAGTGCGCCTACCGTACGCATCTAATTGCAGGTGTGGGTTTCTACCAGCACCTGCTGCTATACATCCAGTCACATTACCAGCTGGAGCTGCAGGACTGCATCGACTGGACCCACGTCACAGACCCGCTTATAGGTAAGATACGCAAAGCACACCTTCACTCACAGACACAGATGTAGAGTTCAAAAATGCAAGCAGCATCGAATCTGCTCTGAAATGTTTGTTATGAGGAAGTGTAACGTTTACACGTAAATGCTTGTCCATGTTTTAAAAATCTTTCTAATGAAATTTAGAAATCCTGATCACTATAGGCCTTTTTTGTGAAAGATTGTTTGAAAAATCACATTGGGAATAAATTCTATGCAGCTGCTCTGCTTTCAGGACTCTGGAGTTGTCATCGGTTCACTTAAATTGCTTGCAAGAACACTGGTTAGAATAAGACTTGTGCACTAATATGTTGCTGTTTTAAAACACCATTTTAAAGAAAAAAATGCACTGTGTATGTGGCCTAAACAGAGCCATTATTAACCTTTCCATTCCCTTATATTACAAGCATGTTTTGTGTTTATTGCATTATCTTCCAGTGAGAAATTAACCTCCACAGACAGATGGGTTTTTCTTTACCACCTTTGCGCTTTTCAGATTTGCTTTCCTTGTGAAATGGGTGTAAATCCCACTCAGCCTGGTGTTATGAGTGTTTTGAAACTTGCGGATTTAATGTTCAAACTGCTCAAACTTTCTTAAAGCGTCCACTGGAAAGTTGAATATCGTTTACAGCTGGTATTAAAATGTACTTTCACACTCCAGATGATAAATAGTGTGTTCACACATTTGCATTTATACCAAATGTTTATGTGTCTGTTGTCTAAATTCAGTCTGTGTCAGATGTCAGTGTTTTCTTGCACTGTGTGAAGCAGACAAATGGTTTGAAAAGTGCCAAGTCGGTCTATAATTAGTGAAGACAGACAGGTGTGTGGTTAAAGTTTGTGATGCCATGCAGCCGGTATTCGTCCTTCGCCTCAGATGGGCTTCTTCCCCTCTAAAATAATTTCTAATTTTTGCAATCACACTGCACAGATTTCCTATTCGTAAACATGGAGATCCTATAGAGTGGTGAAGGGATGACGTATTTTTGTAGGCCAACCAGGAAGTAAGCATCGAACTGGTTCCCTCGTCGAAAACCGTAGGTTATCGCCAAAAATAAGCTC
Source organism: Plectropomus leopardus (assembly GCF_008729295.1). Taxonomy (NCBI): domain Eukaryota; kingdom Metazoa; phylum Chordata; class Actinopteri; order Perciformes; family Serranidae; genus Plectropomus; species Plectropomus leopardus. Next base: position 30,149,175 of record NC_056469.1, on the reverse strand, counting down.
TGTGGCGAACACAAGTTTATGAGACGCTTTGTTCAGCGTGATAATCTTCACGTATGAACACCACTTTTGTGTGTTTTGAAGCGTAAATGAAATTGCCAGAAGAAAAAGCTATTGTTAGGCTACATGAACTACATCGTGGTCGCACAACTCAAACATCACAACTACAAGCACTGTAAAAACACGTTAAAACACGATCGAAAAATATTATAAAAAGATAAATGTACAAGTTAGAGTGTGACTGTTATTGAGGCTATAAAGGCGGACAGGTGGGTTTAATGAGTTTCTGTGTCCGCTGTGATGACGTCTAACGTCCCCGACAAACTCTGTAGTCCCATTTAGCCACTTGTTAGCAACCGCCTTTTTTAAGACGAGTAAAACCTTAAAAGTAAAAAAATCGGGTTTAAGTGGACGTATTTTCTGTTGCAGAACAAAACGTCTCAATATGTTTAGCCTGTGTTAACTGCAGACCTTATTTAAGGCATTTTACTGAAAACCCATTCAAAAAAACCCAAAAAACTTTAAGACGACGGAACCGAACGTGCTAAAAGGCTAACAGTAATGAGTCTGCGTTTTAGGACTCAGTGCTTCATTACTCTATCGGACCCTCCACAGGGGCTAAACTTTACACTTAAAGTGATACGTGCTTAACATTCAGCCTATCTGCTGTTTGCAGATTGTCCCTTTGCTGGAATATAAACTCTTTTATTACATAATTCCAAGTCATTTTTTGGTAAGAACATCAGCTAAATGCTTTAAATGAAGAAAAAAAACACATTGTGTAATTGTTCCCCGCAGGCCGGAAGAAACCGGTGTCAGCCACCCCCAAGGAGATGGAGTGGGCACAGATGGCCTGTCATCGCTGTCTGGTCTACCTCGGAGATCTAGGTAATAACATGATAATAGAATATGCAATTATTTCATCTCTCTACCCGGCTTGTAGAGGTGTTAGACAGCATGTGTGTGTGTGTCATTCAGCGTGGGAAATTTTGGCTCAGCTACAGAGTGTAATTGGCAGGACGCTGTTCGCTTGGTTTAGACCTGCGTGATGTAGAGATATCAGTATTTTGATTGATTTTTCATTATTGAGCTGAAAATGGTGAAGTAAATGTAATTATGTCCGCACCATTTTTATTTTTCCTTTTGAAGGATCAAAAAATTGAATTAAGCTGTGATTTTTTTTAAATTTCAGCCTATCATGTTAACATTTATTACTTTTTCTGTTATTTTAATGTTTCGTCTGCAGCCCGTTATCAAAACGAGCTCGCTGGAGTGGAGGCTGAACAGCTGGCAGAAAGGTTTTACCATCAGGCGCTGTCTGTCATGCCGCACGTGGGTGAGTGTAACTGTAATGTAAGATTTCTTAATAACACAGCGCTTTGCTGTTGCTGTGGTCAGGGAGAAGCTTGTAAAGTTTGTGTTTTCTGGGCTGGAAAGTGGCAGGAATACGATGCTTCTGAAAAGCTGGAAAAATACTTTCATCAGCTCAGATTCTCAAGCAGTCAGAACAATTACAAAAACTTTAAAACCCATAGTTCGATAGAAAAAGAAAGCAGTTAAAGGGGGATACTTATTAATTATTCTTATAATGTTATAGTGGAATAGAGTGATGTCTAGACTGCAAATATATTGTGTTCAAACATGAATTAAAGGAATGGTTCAACGTGAATACTCTTTCTTTCCACCACTCACATGTCTACACTAAATATGCAGCTGGAGCCAGCAGCTGTTTGGCGCAGCTTATCATAAAGACAGGAAACGGGGAAAAAGGGCAGGCTTGATTCTGCCCAAACGTAACAAAATCTACCTCCCAGCACCTCAAACATGCACTAATTAACACATTATGTATTTTTTTATTGGTGTTTTTCATGCTTACAAAAACCCAAGTTAAAACATTTTACAGGCAGATGTATTCCAGACTATATCTTGGCTAGGAACAGTAACTTGTAACTGGACATATTAGATGGTTATTTTGTATAAAATTAGCATTGTTTAGATGTTTACTGTAGGGTTTTTGTACAACAAACAATGTATTTGTTAACTAGCAAGCTTTAAAGGTGCTGATAGGTAGAGTTTGGGTATTTATCGGGACTGTGTTCTTTAGTGGATTTACTGATATATGTGTTATTTGACCTATTCTTTTGGTATATTCTGAATAAGACAACAGCATATCAACATACCAAATAATATCATTTCAGTTTTTTTCCTGTGAAGTTATGAAATGTTCTTTTTGGTCTCCAAATATGTCAGTTGGATCAGATTTGGCTGTTGAATATGAATATCCAACAATTTCTTCCTTTTTTTCCATATACAGTTTGAGAGTTTGAATTGGGTTTGGGATCCAGTTCAGGGTGAAAGTGACGTTCATGTAATATAGTAAACAAGCCAAGTTAGCCCTTTAAGCTAATGCATGCTAACTATGCTAACGAAAAGTACGACATCGATTTTTGCCACCACTCAAACAAAAGCCAGAGACTGTGTCGTATTAAGTTGCTGTGAGTTTTAAATCCACCACCTCTAAACAGAAACGTTCCCAGAGGTACACTGCTCGTTGACCAACCCAAAAAAACCTGACTGCTCGACGAGGCGTCTCTGATTGATGACACAAGTCTTCCACTTTCAGGGGGCAGGCTACATTTTAGCATGCATCATTTTAATTCTTCAGAGTGAGCGGGATATTCGGTAATGATTCTCAGTCCATATCAGGCGTCTCCAAAAAAAGGTTAACTTGTTTGCATGTTTCTTCACCCACCTGTCTACAGGAATGCCTTTTAACCAACTGGGCACACTGGCCGGGAGCAAGTTCTACAATGTTGAAGCAACCTACTACTACCTACGCTGGTGAGGAGTGTTTACATGTTAATATCTGTAATGTTAACTATTGAGCCACAACCCAATAAGTTTGGAGTCTTACCGTATATTTTATCTGTGCCAGCATCCAATCGGACGCCCCCTTCGAGGGCGCCTATGGCAACCTGAAGCGCCTGTTTGACAAAGCTGCCAAGATGTACCACCAGGTGAAGAAGCAGGAAATGAAGAAGCTGTCTCCATCTCGACAAAGGTGAGAAGTCAAGAAGGATTTTTAGAAAGTCTGAAAACTCTGTAGTCCAAAGAAACACACATCCACACAATTCCACCGAGGCTTTTTTACATCACAAGAGCTCTCTGGACAGTGGCGGTGTTATTATTACTAATGCTTCTCTCTGGTTTGCCTGATAAAAAAAAAAATCAGTCTGAAACAACCAGAATATTTTGACTTCACTGTGCCGACATCCCAGAGTGATTTTAATCTAGTCCCAGTTGACATCTGGGGTTTCACATAATCACCTACTTGCTTTCCCGCTATTTGAATCACAAAGGCGCTCTAACCTGTGGTGGGATAAAGCAGCATCTCTCTGCAGATGGGATTAGATAATTGATGATCCCCGTGGGGAAATGATGTTGTTGAAGCAACAAAAGTATCAGGAATCAGTAGGAATAAAACACAAATATGCACAGAGGTGAAGCATGTAAGATAAACATTTCAAGAGATAATGCCCGCTGTGCAAAAAGAAATATTACCAAAAAAGTGGTATAAATGTAAGTCATGTCATGTTGTTTGTCTATTGTGGGATTATCTAGTGGACCATTGTGCATGCAGCAAATAAGATTAACACATTATTTCGCCACCTGGACAAAAACACTGTTGTTTTTGTTTCATTTACATAAATAACACTTCGCTTAGGTTCAGTGTGTGCAGTGTGAAAGCTTTTTGCACTAGTTTGGACTACATTACTTGTTCATATATTGTATGTAATGACAGATGGAATCATTTTTGTATTGCCATAAATTTATCACCTCTATTATCCATATTTGTGGAAAAAATCTTAATTGGTTCATTGTGTTAGATGAAGAGATTGAGTCCACGCTTTTTGTGTACAAATTAAACAAACAGATGCAACATTTTGTAACTGTGGATAGATCCAGACGAGCTGTTGTATCATAGCTGTCTTATTGCTGAAGACTGCTGGCTCAAACGTCATATTGTGGTTTAGTGTACCGACACGAGAGTGGTATCGATCTTCTCATTTCACCATCAGCAAAAATGGAAATAAGCATATTTCCCAAAATGTCCTGCTGTGCTTTGAAACCTTCTTCAAATGTTCTCTGTTTTTTCTTTTTTTTTTAATGTAATTACTAAGTTGACACACAGAACATCTTAGCAATAGTGAAAGTTGTAATAAGGGAAGCAACTCTTTGCAACAACAGAAACAAACAAAAAAATGCTGATTTGATTCAGAGAATTTCAGTACAAAATCAAAATATCTGTAATTTATGATTTCTATAATTTTGCTATGACTTTTTTTTCGCAGATCAAAAGATATTAAGCGCCTCCTTGTGAGCTTCATGTACCTTCAGAGCCTGCTGCAGCCCAAGAACAGGTGAGTGATTGTGCTCACTCATCTCTTGTCCTGCATTGTATAGTTACATAATGCATAATAACCATATTATTTTAACCATAGCAATAAATCCCTCGTGAAGAAAATGTTTTTCCTCACATAATCCGAAAATTATTGCATTTTAAGTAAATGGGTCCCGCGTTCATCAACAGCAAAACTATATGAAAACGTACATTTACTAACTCTCACATTAGTCATGCAGTATAATGCAAGTCTCAGTGACCCAGCCATATGCTCAGCACACACATGCATTTTTGCAAAAACTTTAATATCTTAAAGACCTCTGCATACGAGCATGCCCCAGGGCGAGCTCGTGCATTTGAGCTCCGCTCAGCTGAATGCATGAATGAGGTTCAAACACACGCACTCGCCCCGGGGCCCTACTCGTACACAGAGGTGTTTTAAATAATGGTCTTTTAGTGAAAATGCATGCTTGAAAGTACGGAGCTTATGACTGGATGAATTAGACTTTGGTTTTGCTGCACGAGATGAGGCAGAGTTTGTAAACAGAGATTTTGTTGGAAACGCGGCCTTCTTTTACTCCAGTCAACAACAGTTTTGTCAGTTTTTGGATTCATTTACCACGGAGGCATGCAAGAAAAACAAAATTTTCCTTCATGAAATTAAGCTAACAGAGAGTTAGTAACGGATGAACAAATTATTATGGAGCATTCCTTTAAGACAACATGAACACAGCCTGTTACAGTGCGTATGTTTTGTTACTGTCAAACGAATTTATCTGTAGTATCTAACCTCTTACCTGCAACAGTGATATCAAAGTCAAATATTTGGTTTTAGAGAAGCGCGGACAGAGTTCAGTGTTAATCGCCTTCAACAATGTTGAAACAAACTGATTTAACTTGCAACAAAATGTTCTTGCAAGAACGAAAGACAGCAAAAATGAGCATATCATGAAACCTGGATCACTGAGCAGCTGAGTGTCATCGTTTTCGATTATTCGCTGTTAGATTGTGTTTACCTTGGATTTTCTGTCTGTGTCCAGTCTGATGGAGACGGAGCTGACGTCACTCTGCCAGTCGGTGCTGGAGGACTTCAACCTGGTGCTGTTCTACCTGCCGCCGCCGACACATGGCGGTGCTCACCACTCCCCCAGCGAGGAAGAGGAGGAGCAGCAGCAGCAGCACGCCGACAGCTCCTGCCCCGTGCTGCCTGACACCCTCGTCTTCAAGATGGTGGTCACATGTCTGATGGTGGTGCACAGCCTGAAGAGGGGTGGTAAGTGTGGGACTGATGTTAAGGCTGTTGAGTATTTTACCAGTTTTAGGGTTTTTTTAATTTTTCTTTTAACTTATTTGATAACAAATTTATAGCTATATCAGAATAGTGAACAAACAAACCTTTTTTTCTTTAAACACACTCTTCAAACTGTAATTATCTACAGTGGGCCTGTACATCCATGTCAGACGAGGATTGGATTAATTAAAGAAGAGGAAGAGTACACCAAACACACAACATTTTATTTCTTGTGGAGCTGTGCAGTTAACTGGCCAAAAAGGCCGTAAAAAACACCCACCAAGGTTGTCCATGTTTCCTGCCATCATAAGAGGATCTGTGGTGGACTGACTCCCAAACTGAAATTTTGATTTTGACATGAAATTAAGAAATAGAAATCTGTAGAAATACATCCTGAAATTTTTGGTCACTTTTATTTTAAATCATAGCCCCACTGATACAGTTTTTTTAAGCCTAATACCAATACTGATATTTTGATTGATATTAAGTGTAAAGGTTCAGTGTGCAGGATTTAGGGCCATCTATGAGAAGAAATGGAATATAATCTTTGTAACTTTGTTTTCTTTAGTGTATAATCAGCTGAAATTTTGAGTCATTGTGTTTTCGTTACCTTTGAATGAGCTGTTTAAATCTATAAAGGGAGTAGGTCTGCGTTAACAGAGATCGCCATGTTGTTCTACAGGAGCCCAGAATGGTCAAACCAAACATTGGCTGTAGAATGAGCCATTTGTGTTTTTGCATTAGTTAATCTCGTAGATGCCACTAAATCCTACACACTGATCTAGTGGTTCTCAAACTTTTTTCAATAATGTACCCCCTGACCAGTGCAAAATATTTTTGGTAGAACAAATAATACAATATATAGTAGAATATATAGTAGAAATTATAACAAAATAAACAAACGCAAACATAAGCAGTGATAGCTTTTTTTTTTTTTTACATTTTTGGGCAGTTTATTGCATTTAACAATTGCTTTGAAAATAGGAATATCAAATATAAAATGTAGCTTTTTGAACTTAAATTTACATTTTTTTATTGAACTTTTTATAGAATAATTATTTTAGAAATATTGCAACATTTGTAACATTTAAAAAAAAAAAGATAGCCTCCACAGTATTTTACCCCCTGATGAGGAACACTGAACTAGATGCTTAAAAACATCCACTGGCTCGGACATTATACGTTGAAATATACATGTTACGTTTGGCACTTACTTTTATCTCTACATTTTTTATCACCTTGGGAAAGCTGTTTTCTTCTGGTGATTATCATCTGGAGCTTAACTGATATGAAACAGAAGAGGTGCACATTTCTTTTTCTTTGTTTTTTTTGTACTAACAAATGTTTTACTGTGTCTTTAGGGTCGAAGCAGTACAGTGCTTCCATAGCTTTTACTCTGGCGCTTTTCTCCCATCTGGTGAACCACGTCAACATCCGCCTGCAGGCTGAGCTGGAGGAAGCGGAGAGCCAGGTGCCTCCACTTCACACTGATGCCACAGGTGAGAGAAGAAATCTCTGTCTCTGTGTACATGGAGGAAGTTAGTTCTGTCACGCGGCCAGTGTTTGCTACATAGATCAATACAATCATTAGCAACATCCTTTAGGATTAAAGTGCCATTTTTTATAGTTTGAAATGTAATCTTGTGGCAGAGCGATAGCCGTATGCTGAGTTTCTACAAGTCGAGAGCAATTTGTGAAAGTTGAACACATTTATTGACTCTTTCTGGCATGCTGTTTCAGGTTTAACCAAGCGGAGAAAATAAGTTTTGTGAAATGCGTCATTTGAAGAGATTTCCAAGACAAAAAAAACATTGGCAGTGAATTTTTTCTCTTTTTTTTTTCTAGATGACCTGGAGATGAGGGACTCGTTGGCTCCAGCGACAGATCGCTCAGATGAGAAGCCTCTACAGAACGGCTCCCTGGAGCAAGAAGAGGAGGAGGAGGAGAAGGACGAAGATGGCTGCGAAAGGGTCGGCGCCAAAAAGCACTGCAGCGCAGAAGAGCAGCGCAAGTTGGAAGAAGAAAAGCAGAGACAGAAGAAGAAGTACACCCGCCTCTCCAGACTGCGCCGACGCCGCTGCGGCCGCAAAGACACTCGAGGAGAGGATGAAAGCGACCTGAGCGAAGGCTTTGAGAGCGAGGAGGACGAAGATGAAGATGAGGAGAGGAGGGGTCATGCTGACTCAACAGGCGCCACTACGACAGGAACCCCGCTCAATCCTCAACCTGTCAGGAAGGAGACGAAGAGGGACCCCCTGGGTGAGGAGGGCAGCTGGGGGAGTGGCTCAGAGGAAGAGGAGGAGGAAGGAGGAACGGCATTCGATGTAGAGACCGACTCGGACATGAACAGCCAGGAGTCTCGCTCAGACCTGGAAGACATAGAGGACACGGAAAACTCTGACAACTTGGAGGGTCAGGCGCGGGAGCACCAGGATGAAGAGGAGGATGAGGATCAGCCCAAGGAAGAAGGAGGCGACAGGGATGGCGATACTCCTCCGACCACCAACGGGCCTCTCATGCCGAGTGACTCCAGCATCAGCAGCAACCTCCAGGCCATGTCCTCACAACTCTTCCAGGCGAAACGCTGCTTCCGCTTGGCACCAACCTTCAGCAACATGTTGTTGAGGCCTCAGGCCTCCTCTTCCTCGGGTATTCCCACCCCTGCTGACGCCTCTGCTCCCCCGTCCCAGGAGACACCCCCTCCTCCCGGAGACTCACCCTGCGATATAAACCCCGGTACTGCCAACGGAACCAATGAAAACGGTAAGATGCTTTTTGACTCGATGTTACATGCAGGGTTTCTGCAAATCCTTAAAAAATCTTAAAAGGCATTAATGCATTCATCTGTAAATAACTGGTATTAAAATGTCTTAAATTCATCCTTTAAAAAGTCTTAAAAATGCTCAGCCATGGGAAGTATGATATTATGAACTTTTTTTGCATCATCAAATCTCAGAATAATTGGTAATATCTTTTTTAAAATAATTTACCAAAATTAACATCAAGCATATAAAAATAGAGAAAAAAACAACACTCATACAAATTTCCAGCATCCAGTCAAATGAAAAATGACCAACGTTTCTGAAGGAGTTGATGCTTTCATGAGAACATAATTTAATTGTTTTCCACATATTCCACTCTAGAAATGTTTAAATCTCATAACTTTTTAATTTGAACCAAAAAAAAGATGTTTTATATTGAATTTCATTAACATGTTTTGGCACTACTGTCCAACTATGAGTAATTGATGTCAGTTCACATTTAGTTTGAATTCTGAGTGGCATTAAAAATTATCAAAACATTTTCAAACTAACTTGCTTTAAGATGGTGGAAATCTGTAATGCATCCTTTTGTGATTTTTCAACACAGTTTCTTATTTAAGATGTTTTCTTGATCATCTGTTTTTAATTGATTCATTGTTTTTTTAAATGCTTAATTTTAGAGATAGCTAGTTTTTTATTGCAGTGGAAACTCTGGGACTCACAAAGAACTCAAAATGTGACTTTGTTGAAATCAAACTTGTGTTTTTTGCTTTTTTTTTTATTGTGTCACCTCCTCTAGACTTGGACTCGGATTCGGAAGGCAGCCAACACAGCACTCAGTCTGAACATAGTGAGAAAACCCTGTTAGAGAGGCTGGAGATCCTGACCAATCAGGGGCTGATCCAGGTGGTAAAGGTCTTTGTCGACTGGCTAAGGACAAACACCGACATAATCCTCATGTGCGCACAGGTGAGCGGGCAGAATGTTTTGCTGTTTTTCTATGAAACTTTGACATTTGGCGAGTATTTAACAAACTGTGTCTCTCTGCAGAGTTCTCAGAGCCTGTGGAACCGACTGTCTGTGCTGCTCAACCTGCTGCCAGATGGCAGTAAGATGCTCGAGGCCGGTGAGTTACTGTCACACTGCACCGCAGAAAGATTTACACTTCTGTGTGGCTCAGCGAGCACAGGACGACACAACATTATCTATGTTTTAATCCCCACTGGGTCCACTAACTCTAAAACGTTCTTTGAGGCTCAGAGTGAAGACATTAAACCTAAAACTCTGATGCTGACACAAATGTCCGGTCACTTTTTAAAAAATGAGATCTAAAACTAATTTTAGACAGATTTTTTGTGTCTGTGATTGATGAATTAATTATCCAGCATGCTGTTTTCATGTTGGTAGATAGATTTTTTTTATGTTTAATGTCTTACGATCATTGTGATATTAATTTTGTCTCTTAGCTCATATTTGGTTGCTGTCCTGTGTGCACTCACTTAACAAACAGTGCTAATAACTCAGCTCTCACACTGAATATTTGTCTTCCTGTGTGATTTTTACACGCTGTGCATGAGAGAGCTCTCTGAGCCGACAGCTCATTTATTTATTTATCCGTGTGTGTGCTGCAGAGCTCGGTCTCAACGCGGAGGTGACGGAGCTGTTAAATGAGTGTGAGCAGCCCGGTTTGGTCCAGAGTCTGCTGCTGCCTGAGGATTTGGCTCTGCGACACCTGCCCGCTCTCAGCGTAGCTCACCGCCGTCTTGATTTTACTCACCGCAACCCCTCCCTCAGCTCCCTACAGGAGGTATACACACACACACACACACGCACGCACGCACACGCACACGTACACACAGGATCCAGTTTTTACAGATGTTTAACGTTGGTTAAAAATACTGGAAGAAGCCAAAAGGCATCAGCTCCACTTGTGTTGCCTTGTTATTTTTTTAGCCATTAAGTTTGCAAATTTAAAAACAGTGTTATTATTTAAGACAAAATTTATTTCAGTGAACAATATTTCAGTAATTTAAAAAAATTGCAGGAAATTCCATACACAAAATTCACTTATATTAAAAATCTTTACAAGAGTGTCTGTTCCAGTAAAGGCAGCAGCTCACGAAGCAAATTCTCAGACAAACAACATATGAAAAAAGAAATTTAGAATCATCAATACCAAGAAATCACTTCAACGTATCCTGAATCACATAGAGGTAAATATTTATTTACAGCATCTACAACCTGATGCACCTTCCTCCAGCTTCCTCAATCTACTTTTGAAAACACTTTGAGAGACCAGACCTCAAAACCCAAATCAGTCTGCGTCAGCGTCCAGCAATTTTAAAGAGTTTCCTTGTTCTGCTATGTGACTGATTTGAAAATGGCTGACAAAGATCTCTGTTAGATGGAAACATCGCACAAATGAAAAATTACTGTGAGCTTTTAATACAGTGTGCAGATCACCTGATTCTTTCTTTAGTTTTATTAGTTGATCCAGCACCTATAACAGTATTTTGCATGTGTGCAAATTCATTTATCCAACACGATATTTTAATATTAAACATAATATAAAAGCTTAAAAACATTTTTTTTCTTTCTCCTTCACCCAGTGTGTGGTGCGAGTGTGTTGCATTCGCAGTTTTGGCCACTTCCTGACGAATCTCCAGGGCAACGTGCTGCACTTCAACCCGGAGGCGGGCATCTTCACCAGCATCAGCCAATCCGAGCAGGATAATCTGGTGCAGCAGGCCAAGGCCCAGTTCCGAATGGTGAGTGACGTCTGAACAGAACGAGAAAGAAGAACCACGGGGGGCTGCATTCGCTCAAGTCTCATTATTCTGTGTGGCATTAAGACTGTGAAAACTGTCATTGTGTGACTGTTGAACTGAATAATGTGAAGAATGCTCAATTAATGACCTGGAATCAAAATGCTTTTTACTTTTGGAGCAAAGCAGTTGTCCCTTTTGATGTTAACTCCTGTCTTTGTCTTTATTTGTCCAGGCTGAAGAGGAGGCGCGTCGAAATCGCTTGATGAGGGATATGGCCCAGCTTCGACTACAGGTTTGTGATGTTATCACTCTTTCAGCTGACTGTTAACTTGTTTGTGTTTCCCGGTGATACAGCGTAGACACAGCTGTGTGCTGATGCAGTCATCCCTGCCCAAAGAGCAGTTACAATAGAATAAAATGACACCTTTACTGTCCACCTCGGTGAAAATTAGTCTTCGGCCCACCAAACAGAGGAGACAACATAATAAAAACCACAGTAAAACAAACAAGTCAATATAAACACTTAACACATTAAATCAGTTCATTTCAGTGTGTGTCTGTTGTTTAGAGCCAGTTAGTCGTCTTGTTGAGTTAAGAGTCCCGGTCTTTTTTGAATGATAGAAAATGTTTGGATTTAAAAAAAAATATTTTCATGTGTTTTTGTATAGAAAAAAACATTTTTTTTTTATTTTATATTTTTTTTTAAACTGATTACATTTATTGCATTAAAAACAGTGATGCACGATAATGATTATTTCAACCGATAAACCGAGAATATTCAGCTTCTCATGGCCGATAAGATACCAATAACCGATCATTTTTTTCCCTCTTATGTCCTTATGTCAACGTGAATTATACAAAAATAATGCCGAAAATAAATTATATTGAGTTATAGTGGAACTATAGAGTGGTACATTCCCCAAAATGTCAGGAAGCAGCACAGCTGCAGAACAGTCCCTAAGTAAGCGCTTTGTTGTGATCTCTGCATATTTACATGTTGTTCTGCTTGTTTTTGGAAGGAATCAATGAAATTGTTACACAGATCCTCTGAAGACAACCATCCACATATTGTAACAGAGCGGCAAATTTCTTTCCTGGAGCTGACAATGTTTCTCGAATATGTGTTGATGCGCAACGTTTTGTTAACCATCACATACGTTTCTTTATTTCCTCAATGCATTTAGTCTCTCCCATCATTTAGCCCGCTAGATGAAATTACATGTAAAGAGAGTTTTAATCTAATTATTTAAAAAACAACGGGTGAGTGGGATGAGAAAAAAATGACATGGGTCCTTGGTCATGGAAAAGTTTTGAAATATTGTCTTTGAAAATGTGTGAGAACCCTGAATGTTTCTGTTACCATAAAACCCATTTAATACATTTCACAGTAACTGCATATTATCAGCTGTTGGATCTATTTTCAATCTGTTCACTGCAGTTGGAGGTGTCGCAGCTAGAGGGCAGCCTTCAGCAGCCTAAGGCCCAGTCGTCCATGTCTCCCTACCTGGTGCCAGACACAGCGGCTCTCTGCCAGCATCTGAACCTCATCCGGCAGCTGGCCGGCAGCGGCTGCTTCATCATCATCATCCCACGGACAGGTCAGTGCGCCGCCTCGTCCTCTGTCTGTCCTGAGCAGCATGCTGTGTTGTGTTCAGGCTGCTCTGTGAAGCATGTTATTCAGTGATTTTCAGGGTAGCTTTATATAATCTCTGATTTCACTGTAGAGAGGTACAATCGTGCACAATGTAATACAGACCACTACTTTATTATAAGCGTATATTTTCCATGCAGGAATTTCACATGTGATTTGATATGTGGTATTATAACTGTCATTGAAATTATCCTAAAATGTGTGTACAACTGTATCGGGTATCTGCAGATTTTAGGAAGTCCAAAAAGACCCAATCAATTCAGTTTCCTCATAAAAAAAACATACAAATCTTAAATTTAACTTACAAAAGTAAAGATAGATAGATACATAGAACATTTAAAATGTATTTGTGTCTTTTTGTGTTTTTTTTTGGAAAACGCTGTACACTCTTTAATTAAAAGTGCGATTGTTGTATCACTGGACTTTGCTGCTGGAGGCTGTTCAGTCCTTTTTTGTGGCGTTTAAGTCAGCACCATCAGACCTGTGGCAAACGCTGTCACTCCTGTTTGCTACAGCAGCTAGGAAGCTCATCGTGTCACAATGTGCAAATGTTGAATTTAGAAAAATCTTCAATTATTTTAATTTGGTCGACACATCCGTCCATTTCCTGCCACTTATGTGGGTCCAGGTCAAGTTAATTTGATTAATTATAGGAATTACTGTTACACACTGCAGGGAAGTTACAAGAGAAAAAATGGAATCTAACAATAAATAATTTCATGCCGTTTTATCTGTACTGGTTTTTATCATGCTGTCATATTTTATGAAAGCGGTGCATTGCATGAGGTATTAAAGAGGTTTTAGAAAGTCCTACGTCTATGTTTGAGAACCCTGCAGAAACTATTCTGGACAATGGATTTTATTTTTTTATCAAGTCTTTTTTATGTCCCAAACTCTTTGATTAAGTGGAAGGCATCGAAACTTGATATTTAACCTCCTTTTGTAGATTTTTGGGTTTTTTTTGTTTTTCTTGTCTCGTCACAACTAGATTCTTTTTTTATGTTTCAATGCAAAGTATCATTTCGCACCTTAGTGTACATTAAAGTAGCTGTATTTTTCTGTTTTAACTAACTATTATTGCAGTTGATCAAAAATCAAGCAGTAACCTGATTTTGAATTTTGAAAAGAAATTAGTTGTTAAATGATTCATCAAGCAAAGTAAAATGCAAAAATATTTGTTGGTTTCAGCCTTTTAAATGTGACGATTTGTGATGGATATTTTCACTGTCTACTTTCATTACTTTTTATAGACTAAACAATTCAAAGTTTATTAGAACAAAATGTAAATTAATTATGTGATAAGTTACAACTTTGGTGCCGTCTCTGGTTTGTGGACACTTAATGTACAAGCTGATATCCAGGGCAATGAAAGTGATCAGATAAATCGTCCGTAGATAGATGATTATTTTAACCGAAATAAGTAAAAGAAGTTAGCTTTAAAAGTTGTTCTGTTTCTTTTGAGGAAGTTGCTTAACGGGACTGTTTGTTCAGGTAATTAATTAATCTGGATTACTTCTGTGTTGCAGTGATTGATGGACTCGACAGGTTGAAGAAGGAGAATGCCGGTGCGAGGGACGGCATCCGCTTCCTGGAGTCTGAATTTCGCAAAGGCAACAGGTGAGTTTGTTATTACACATAAGTGCCGACTACACCTGATGGTACAGCGCGCCTGTCGGGGGTGACGCGTTTTTCTGGATGTTTCTGGGAGCGCATAAAAGTTAAAATATCTTCAGCTTTTCAGGTCAAGGCTTTGAGTCGCACTGCTAGTCAGTGTCATTTTTGTGTACGCAGTAAGTACATGCAGCCTCGCTCCGGGCGCTCCCAGGTTTTTTTTCAGACGTCTGGCGGGATTCATCTCTGTGTGACTCATAGAGCTTCTTGCTGCTCTTCTTCAGAATTTGAAGTGAAATACTTTCTTTGTTTCCTGAAATGTAAATGTAAAACACAAACCTCATTTCCACCTTATTTTGGAGGATTTCTTAAATATTGTGTATGTAATCCCTCTGCAGGTACATACGCTGCCAGAAGGAGTCGGGTCGAAGTTTTGAAAGAGATAAAGTGAAACGTCAGGACATCGAAGCCTGGTAAACCTCGCTCTCATCTGAGATATTCATTGGATGAAAACGACTTCCATTTTCATTTGTCCTCTTTTTTTATTTTTATTTTTATTTCTAGGCATTTATACAAGATGGTGGACAGCTGTCGTCAGCTGACAGTCTCCCAGAGCAACGGAGATGAGGACACAGCCGGCATGGTGACCATTCTTACCGGCCATCAGGTGGAAGAGCTTTGCACTCAGTCAGCAGCAATGAAGGTCTGTCACACACTGTTTATGTTACATTACAGACCAGAACAAACATTTTCCAGTTTGTTTAGTTTCTGGCCCGCTAATATAATCGCTGGCCTCCCACTGGCACTCCGGCCAAAGAACTGTAGGCAGACATTATGGTCTGTAAGAGACTGTGGCAAACTCATTTTTTAAAGCAAAGCGATGGTAGTAGTATCTTGTGAAACTAGGCAAGGTGGCTAAATAAAGCTCCATAGTTAGCCGAAATTTTGGCAAGGTAACAACCGATATTGCCATTTTCAAAAACTCTCCCTTGAATTTTAAATTCAAGATATCTGAATGAAAATGACTTCTAAATATTTTGTTCCTAACAATAATGAATTCAAGCAGTCTGTTGACGGACGATGAATTGTAACATGTATAGATTGTTAGATATTTTGCAACAATACCTCAACAGCATAAGCAAATTCGTAAAAAAAAAAGAGAACTTTTTAAACTCCTCCAACACAGAGTTTAAAAACTCTCAAACCAAAATAGACTTGACAGTTTTATAGTTGTGCAAAATTTTATGGACTATGCTCAAAGTTTTCAGCGTCTGTAACATGTTTTTTAGAATGAAGCCATTAGTGCGACAAACAAGTGAGAAAAACATTTGCATTATCTGTAACGCTGAATAAATGTCTGTAAAAGCGATGTGTAATTGAGGACGGTTTTGTTATCTCATGATTTGTATTAATTTGCATGTATGTGTGTTTTTTCTCCAGTCGGCGATCCAGGCGGCGGGCTCGGCGGGCATGGAGCTGAAGAACATCGTGGAGTTCTACCGGCAGTGGAAGGAGATCGGCTGAGAGGTCTAACGGGGGGCAGCTGTCGGCGCTGCGAACAGCTGATCGATCACAACACTCGCTCCCTCTCTCTCTCTCCCACTCTTTTGCTCTGTGTGTATCTGCGTCTCCAAAGGCAAAAACCAACTCAAAAGAAAGAAGGAATCGAAGGAAAGAGTTAAAAGCTTAGAGGGGTGGAAAAGTTAAAACAGTGGAGTGCAAAAAAATAAAAAATACAGAAGAGAAATGATGCGGGCGAAACGGCGCTATAAGAAAGAGCAGATCTCCCACCTCCCAATCCTAAACATAAGAGTGACCCCTGGTGGTCGGGGTGCGGAAACGGTGGGGGGACGCTACACAACTTTTAAGTGCCCCTGGTTCACACCCTAACCAGGAATACACTGTATATGTTAGCAAACGAGTACATCCGTGTCGAGAGAGAAACCGCACACACACACACACACACACACATAAACACATTCACGCTCAGATAAATCCATATAGATGTTTAGAGCAGTGGTTTGGATTTCCGTTCCCTCCTTCCCTTTTCCCTTCGGTCTGTATCTGAGAAACAGGGTAAAGAATGTGTGAGTCTGGTAGGACTGCGTTTACGGAAAGCCGAGGGTGTATGAAGACAACATTGAGACAGAGACAACAGTCTGTCCACCTGACACCCGAGGCTTCCAGCCCTACAAAACAAACCAGGCGTCTCATCGCTCATAGGCCTCTAGGAAAGGTTGAGGAAGACAAATGTACACTTCTCCGGGATCGGTTTCTTTCCTATGTGACTTTTTTTTTTTTTTTGGTTTTGTTTTCTTCATTTGCGGTGTACTTTTGTGACCAGTGACTTATGTATTGTGCTATCTCTGTATGAGAAGAGAAAAGGAAAAAAACAAAAGCAGGTGTCAGTCCTGTTAAAAGTTTTAATTTGGATTTTATTTTTGTACCCAAATGATGTTGTTTATTTTGCTTTTTGTAAGCTGAATCTGAATGAGATATGCAAGAATGTTTAAGGGAAAGGGAAGGGGTTGTTGTTGTGCGTTGATCCACTGAACAAATCCTTTTAGTTCTGAAAATTAAAAAAAACAACAACTTATAATCCAGAATTTATTTATCGAGGTGTCATGTTAGAGGGAGGTAGAAGCTGATTAGCCTCGTGTTGTAGCTAGTCATCAGAGAGGCTCAGAAGAAAAGGGGCCAACTGACTTTCCCAGAGGAATGTGGGTTGTGTTTGGACCCCTGTAAACTCCTAAAATGTATCCCATCTACATCGCCATTTCCATAGTGACTGTCCCATCATGCACAGTGCAAAAGAAAACCAGTATATGTGTGTGGCCATGCATTGAACAATAAAAAGAAACTCGTATAACATGATGACTTTCACCTTTTTCCTACCTTTCCTCTGTGCCATTTGAACACTTGTATGAATGATAATTAGCTGCTTTACAAAAAATAACCGTGCAAAAATTATTTGCATTTTGTAACTTTTATGAAAGTTACTTTTTGTTACACAGTAGCACACGAGCAAAATACTCTGCCTCCTAGCGCTGCCAGTGGCATTTTACATGAACAAAA
Organism: Plectropomus leopardus; assembly: GCF_008729295.1. NCBI lineage: Eukaryota > Metazoa > Chordata > Actinopteri > Perciformes > Serranidae > Plectropomus > Plectropomus leopardus. The sequence continues at coordinate 30,131,618 of NC_056469.1, read as the reverse complement.
ACAACCAATCCGAGTCTCTAATGCAGCTGTTAGTTATGTCATTCAGTCACTTGTTTCCATTATCCCTCAAAATACGCAAACTGAAATTGTGAATATGAAATTAGCCAAACATGTCAATTTTGAAAAAAACTCCTATCACCCTTAGCACAAAAAAAGAAAAGTTAAATGCCCTGAAAAAAATTCTAAAATAAAAATAACAAATAGAATTAATAATATATATTTCTGTAATAATTTTAGATATATAATTTTCTGGGCATTTTTACTTTTTTTCTAGTACTTCTCATAATTCTCTCTTTTTCTTCTCTCACTTAAAGCAAATTTTCATTTAAGTTGCTTTTCACCTTTTAATAATTTCTTGCAATTTACAGGGCATTTTATGCTCGCTGACAGACTTTTTTTTTGGAAAGAAATCCAACCAGTTTGCTCCGATTTAAGGGTTAATTAACAGATCTGTGATTTTGAACACTTATCACGCCGAAACAGAGGTTTACAATAATCAGAGACCTTTCAACTCCTCATGCGAGGTCTCTCAGCCTCTCAAACTAGGTCTCCATGTGACATTCTTTCTGTTTTTTTTTGCTCCATCTCTTGTGTTCCTCTCTGTCCCGGGCCCCATGCCCACACTGACCGAGCACCGAATGACCAATCCCCTGGCAGCGGGGTCAGTGCCATTCCAACAGAAGACGGCTGGCACTGGTGCTGCCCCCTTTTTTTCTGCTGGGTAAGGGGGTTTGGAAATCTCACTGACCCAAAGCAATCCTCTTTCTGTGAGCCCATGAGGCTGCGGGGACTTCAGAGTGGACTGCTGGGACAGGATGAAGGGTTCAAACATGCAAAGAGCCCATTACTTTGATTTATAACTTTGTTAAAAGTGTCTGAGAAATGTCCATGCAGGGGTCTGTGCTGGCTGTGGGGAAATGCCTCGCCTGCTTGGAGTTTATGCGTGAGTAACTTGTCTTTTTTGGCTTCACGTGCAGCTTTTTAATCATTTTTGTGTGTAAAATCTCTTTGAAATTACGCATTTCATTGAGAATTTAATGCCATCCACGTTTGCTGTTATGTTAATGATGCTGGAGCTCTTGTCCTCTCTGCCTTGTCTCCTGACAGAGAAAAACAAAGCTTTTTTCTTTGCCACATCCAATGGAAAAAAGTCTCTTCCCCCCGAGGGTGGGATTTCGACATTAGTGGATGCAGTAGTGTTTTTCAGTTGCTGCAGGAATGTGCAGAGGAAGAGATTGTTTAGTGCATTAGGGACGGGGCTAACTGGAATAATTATGGATTGATATTTGTTTCCCAGAAAAATTACGTCTTCACTTTTCACCGCCACCCTGTGGATTCCTGCAGTGATCCCACTGGACACGTATAGCTGAAAGGTCAGAGCAGGTTTGTGTTGCGATAGTTTGGCTGCAGTTTGCATCATTACACTGACTGTGACTGAGTGTTTCGTCTCTCTAAAAACCTGTCTAATGTTTCAGTTACTCACTCTCCTCCTCTTCCAAAGAGACTCTTGAGGTTCTTACATGTAAGTCACTCCCATTTATAGGAACAGAGTGCCTCTTTGCCAAATAGTACTTCCGAAACATTTGTACATGTACTTGGCAATAAAACTGGATTGTGATTCTGATTCTGAAATATCACTGCCAAGTTTTCTTCCTCCAAAATAACAAACTCGCTTATATGATTAGATTTCAAACCTCTCATGTGCTGTTTAGTGTGTAAGGAATATCCTGGGTAATACTACCACTAATAATAATAATTATTATTATTGTTGTTGTATTGGATGTTTATGTTCTTATTCATTCCTCTTGTTTTTTTCCCAGTCACTTTTTTTAAAAATAATTCCTCCTCTTAAAAGGGAACTATGCCCATTTTTCAAAATTCTTTCATATTATTCCAACCCTCTCCCAAATCCTAAATTTGGAGTGCTTAAACTCTGTGAAGTTATTGGAGTCTGGAGTTGCTCCATAGACAATAAATAGTGAAAGGTGTTGGGGATGACTCTGAGAGCAGACAGGGGAATAATAAGAGTATATGGGAACATTTTCTCTTTCAGAACTTAAAACCATAAAATAGAATCAAGCTTATAAAACAATTAACTAAAACAGTAAAATTATAAACAAACTACTGTAAAAATATCTTTAAAATGAGCTTAGAATTGAGTTAAAGGACCAGTGTGTAGAATTTGGGGGGATATATTGGCAGAAAATAAGAAATCGTGTTTTCGTTAATTTAGAATTAGCCGTTATAGAGAGAAGTGCGTCCACGTCTACAGAGGTCGCCATGTTGCACCACCATGTTTCTACAGTAGCCCATAATGGACAAACCAAACACTTGTTCAAGATAAGGCCATTTGAATTTTTTACATTGGACATTATGTTTAACAGCCCCTTTGCAACTAGCAGCATCAAATAAACTGTTTTTTTAATTGTAAAACTGCTTTTATTTTTGGTTTATTCAGTTTTTTTACAAGTTGAGACCCTCTGAACAATGAACATTGAAAGGAATTATAACCAGAAACAAATCCTCCTCAATCACTGCTCCTTTTTAAAAAAAGTGTGTTAGCTCAGAGTTATTGCAGAGTACAGCAGCTGAAACTGTAAACAGGAAAGATGTTTTTGTTTCACTGATGTCACACAGTAGGAGGTTGTCGTGGATACACCCTGCTATTGTAGGAACTCAGGATATTGTGCTGCAGATGGATTTGATCTGGAAGTTATCAGGGTGTGTCATTTGTTTGTGATGCAATATCTGACCTAGATTACGACTTGCAGTGTTTTTTATTTGGTTTATTGAAACAAGACACGTAAAATCAAAGATTTATTTTGCAAAGAAAATTCATTTATGGGTGATAATTGCATGGGAAGTTGTAGCACAAGTCCAGTTTTGATCTTACGTGTTAGTATTTATAGTTAATGATGACCAAGCAAACACATTCTGGAAGTGAAAGAAAGGATGGAGGAGGTCAATGAACTTTATATTTTGAAGAGTTTGATGAAGTTGTGCTGCTAAATGATTACCGTCACTCTGCTCGGGATCTGGCTGAACTCAAATGACGGGATAGAAAGTTCTGTTGACACAAGCTGGATGTTTGTGCTGCACAGAATAAAACAGGATGGCCTCCCTGGTCTGAGTTTGGACAAAGGAGTGTCCCCGCAAGACTCACATGAAGGATCTTATTCCTGAAAAGTCATGTCATGTGAAAGTAAGTCAAAGGTAACTGACTTCTTGTAATCTTAAGGACATTTTAGTCATCCAAGACGCGTACTCATGTTTGCTGAGACATGAGGGGTAACTTCCTTTATGTGATCAGTGTGAGTGACTGACATCACTGGACAGGTCATCGAGGTCATGGCTGTCATGAGACACTACAGGGTGTTTTTAGACATGCGTCATAGTTCGAGATATTGTTCTTTCACTTTGGTCCTGACTGAAATATCTCAACAGCTAATATACGGATTGCTATAAATTCTTCCAACAATCATAAATGGCAGCATAAAATACAAACTAAAATTATATGTGCGCCAACACAAATCTGAATAGAAATGGAGTAAGACTGGTAAGATCAATTATATACATAAAAGATCATAAAATGCTAAAATTTTAAAACCAACAAGTGCAACCAAAGGCCACTGAAATTATGTATGTTTAAAGATTTGTCTTGAAAGTGTCCATGAAGGAGGAACATTTGATTAAAAGCGAAGGCTGAAGGCCGATAAAATATGTTTTGTCATAAATCAAACGACCCAACAAATGAAACATATACTTTCAATAAGGGCATTTATGTTTTTTGGGGGGTGGGGGCGGTGGGAGAAGCGTAGACATTTAGATGGTTGTTTTTTGTGTTTATTATACTGTCAATTTTTGAAGAAACGGAAATTATCATTGTATTTTCAAATTTCTGAAGTCCTCAGACACATCATGCACGCCATGCTTGGCACCTTTTTTCCATGATTTTTAAAGAAATAAAGCCGATTTGCTCAGATATTAAAGGGATAAGTAAAGAACAGTCCCATATATTTTAGCAAGATTTTCAGTGTAGGGCTTTATCCTGTTACAGAGTGTTTTCACATGGTGGAAATGGTATTTTCAGACTACTTAACCTGTTTACACCTGGATCAACAGCTGTTTTCCTGTGCTACATTTAGTTGTCTTACACTGGCATTTCAACCTCTGATACCTGAGAAAATTTGCTTTATTTCTTTCAAATATGCAGAAAAAAAACATAATGAGCAGCTTGAATGTCCCAAATGTTCCACGAACTGCAAAAAATACAATAAAATGAAATAAAATAAAATAAATACTAACAGGTGACAAGAAAATTAACGGAAAATTAGGAAGGGGGGGTAAAAAATGTTATCAAAAAATGAGTAAATGTCCACAAAATTACCACAAGACAAGCAAAATAAATAATGAATAAATATTCAAAATATATATATTTTTGAATATTATTCATTATTTATTTTGCTTGTCTTGTGGTAATTTTGTTGTAACAATTTCTTTTTAATTTTTGGTCTATTTCTTCTCTGTTCGCCGTCTTGCATATTTTCAAAGAAATCAAGCACATATGCTCAGGTTTCAAAGGGGTTAAGTAAAGAATCTGAATACTTCCTCCACCCATCATCACATCCACGTTTTTCCATCTTTACAAATCTGTCTCCCTGGTGTTGTCATCAGCAGCGCGCGCGCGCACAGGCGCTGCTCACACATGGCTCGTGTTGTTGTTGCTCCAGTGATCCACGTGAGCACCGAGCAGCGCTTCTTACTGGCTCGCGCGGAACAAGAGGAGAAAAGGAGGCTGTAGACCTGACACTATTGCAAAACCGAGAGAGGAGAAGAAAAGACGTCCAGCCGAGGCTGTCACACACACGGGGAGCTTTTAGCGTTTGTTTTTTACGGAGACAGTCGAGGAGGAAACCTTTAACCTCCGCATGCCGGAGGGTCGCGGTAAGTCAAAGAAACAAAGTGTCTCTGTGACAAAGACGCCGAGGTGTTTTTCCTCGCTGTACATCGCTGCATTGTTGAGGCTGAGTTTGTAAAGCTGCCTGTCTTCTTGAGCTGACGCTGCCTAACAAAGTTGCTTTTTAAAGCTGCTTTTAAAGGAATTCCTGATTTAACGAGTTGAAAAGGGAGAGGACATAAAAACACGCGTGAAAACAGAGTTTGAGACAAGTCACTCAAATTAGCTCCATGTGACAGCCGTGTTTGTCCGTAATTGTTGCTCCGGAGATGTGTTCAGGCAAAAACATGTCGCTATTTTTTTCCAACTTGGAGATGTTTTGGATTTTTCCATAGTGTAAGCAGTTAGCAGCACATGGGACTGAGCTCGTCTCTCTCAGTTTACAGCTCTCTCGGGACATGAGTAAGGGAATGTGTTTTGTTGTTTGACTCATTTTTTTCCAACACGAGTTTCACAGTTGCATCCGTCATTTTTTTCATTTCCGTTAAACTTCAACTAGTAGCTATTATTTGCTTAAATCACTGAAGTCAACGGGCTTGTGTTTGTGGCAGGCGTCTGTATGGGACAGGCTTTTAATTCCTTTCACGCAGAACTGTTGCTCACTGAAGATGGGAAATACAATGAAATTATTTATTTAACCCTTTGAAACCCAGGCAAATTAACTTAAAAAACATGGGAAGAAGGCAATGAGCAACAAAAGAAGAAATGACCCAAAAGTTCGCAAAAAAATTTGTGAAAAGTATCAAAAATTACCTGAAAATTTGCCCCATTAAAACATAAAAAGTTTAAAAAAAATAAATTAAAAAAATGGGGGAAATGAACTGAAAAAAGCTTAAAAATCATAATAATTCTGCAAAATTAATTTGAAATATATAATTATGAATATAGTTCAGAGGACATTTTTCCTTCGCTTTTTAAAAAAATAGACCTCTTTTTTTGTGTCTCTCTTGTTCACTAAACTGGTAATACCGCCTTAATCTTTTGTGTCAGTCACAGTAGTTTTCCTGCACCAGGGATTCTCTACTTGCTTTGCTCAGGGGCCACATATGAGAAATGGCAGGAGGAGAGGGGCCAGTAGCAGCAGCGCATTCATGTGTCGAGGATTTTCATAAGTTTCGAGGATTGTAGGACATTTCTAGGATTTTAGGGCTTTAGGGTCTTAGCTAGGACCTCTGTCGGTGGTGAGGGGGGATCCTCCGCTGATCATTTTTTTGATAAATAATCTCTGTTGTGATGTTTTTTCCTGCACTCTGATACCTAAAAGTACAAAAACAATTCCCAGGGTGAATCACTCTGTTTTCATTGTGAATTAGAAAATGGTTTGCCGACCAGATTTGGCCCGCGGGTCGTCACTGTCCTACACTTTTTGGAGAAATTTCAGTTCTGCAACTTCATGGATGCCAGTGAATCCTGCACACCAGACCTTTTAAGCAAATGGAAATTAAACTTTTTGGTCATCTATACATTTTTTAACTTATTTTTAGTATTTTATATTGTTGTAAACTGGATATTTTGTGGGTCTTTGACTGTTGGTCCGACAAAACAAAGCATTTTGTTTTTTCGCCTTGGACACTGGGAAACTATGATCGACATTTTCACTATTTTGTGACACTTTGTAGATTAACTTTTAAATGGTGAAAGTAGGGTATCACTTTGATGCAAAATCTTTAAAATGTTCTTGTTTTCTTTCACTGCAACTAGTAAAAAGAAGCATAAAATTGAGTTTGAAAACGGGCAGTTCTCATGTGACGTGGATAAAGTTGTTGACATGCTGATGGTTGCAGGTATAGAGGAATGAAGCAGGGGGAGATGGGGGTGGGGACGTGCGCATGTCTCCACAGCACACCTAGCCAGCTGAGTTTTTCTCCCATGCTTAATTTTACGACTTCATATTTAGCAGTGACTTGTAACTGGTTTCTGTTTAACATCATGTTCTTTTTCAGATTTGAGATAATTAAACCAGCAGTCACATGCAAGTCATAGGCACATGCTTATCGTTTACCCAGAGGATTTGTCACTTTTGAAAAATGGGTCTCGTCATAAAAGACACCAGATTTTGAATTAACTACCTGATTGAATAGTACAATAAAAGATTAAGATTCTTTAATAGAAATGTACAGTTTTGTCTGCGTAGGGGAGGCAGCGGTTACCTCTTTGTTCCTGCTGTTATCTACTGTGATCTAAGAACGCACAGCGTTACGTAACCCCGAGCAGTGCTTTCATGTGAAATGTAGACACATACCAGGAAAGGGGTGACCACGGAGGAACACCTCTGGACTCAAAGCTTCAGACTCAAAGCCAAAACAGGGAAGTTATAAAACACGTCTCGTGACAAGGTTTAGCACATGTTCCTGCGTGCAGGGTTACCCCACAAAGTGTAGAAAATAACCTCAAAGACTTGGTCAGAGGGCAGTCAAACGTTTGCGCCATAAGAGATCTGAAAGATGCAGATGCAAGGATTAATTTTTTCAGGAGAAATTAATCATTTAGTCTGTAAAATTTTAGAAAATCTTTAAAAATAGCTTAATTTGTTAGTTCAAAATCTGGGTTGCACAAGTTGCAATTTTATGTTTTTGTACCGAGAATCGATTGCATTATGAGCGTCAGTTTTAATGGAAATGGTAATTTTTGCATTTCGCTATCACTGAGAAAAATATAAAAATGATAATGATGTAATTTGTGTTGGGGTCAATACCAAAGAGGGTTTCCTTATGTCTCAAATATGATTTGTTGTTCTGAGAATAGTGAACACATTTTACCTTTAGCCTTAAGCAATTTATTGAGAGTGGCCGGTCAATTTGCACAAAACATTAGAAAATATGTATAGAAATAGAAATTTTTGGTAAATATACAAATGCAGTATGAAGAGAACTATTGCATTTCCAAAACTAATGCGGACACCGTTCTTTTTTAGGATTTTTAAATCATAACACAATAGAAAAAGGGTGAGTAAAACAAAAAGAGAAAGAAACAACCATTTAACCTTTCTCAAAATATTCCAGCTCCTGTGATTTTAATGTTGCACGTCCCCTTATTTCGACTTCGATAGTATTTCAATCAAATGTGCAGCTTTTACAGCATCTTAAATATGAATATTTGCTTCCATGGAAAAAAAAAACTGAATACCTCTGAATTTTGGACCAAATAGGCATTTTTTGGGGTGGGGAATAAATTGACTATTTGAGAAAATAATGGCAGATTAATTGATGATAGATAATGAAATTATTCCTAAAATACTGACTTTTGACAAAATGAAACCAGAGAGTCCGTTTAGATTGTCTAAGTCAGTGGATCCCAAACTTTGTCCTAAAGAGAACCCTTTTCTGTCATTAAGCAAACTGAGAAAGACCCCTAATAATGTTATATATGTTATGGATATTTCATATTATCGTCATTGCATAACAATAACAGTACAGAACATCTGACACAAGTACAATTAACCTAAATACTGAGTGTAGTAACCACAGTGTAAAACCAGTGATTTGGATGATTTTTGAGCAGATTTTCCTTTGAATATTGCATCAGAGATATATGAGGAACTTTTTATAAGATTTTCTGTCTGTGTTATGTATTTTTAATAATCAAACATACTTAGGAGGTTTCTTTCTTTCTTTCTTTCTTTCTTTCTTTCTTTCTTTCTTTTTTTATTGTTCTAATAGCTCTGTGGTTGTTTTAACTGCGCATGATGTATAAACATTTGTACCCAACATGGACAAAAGTCCTGAGAGACAGATTAAAAGCGCACATGTCTTTATAGGCTAGAGGAATCCTTGTATTGTTAGAGCTTTTCTATTTCCACTCCAGTTTTTAAACCGAGTGTCTTGCAAATGGAAAGATGCATGATGATGATTTCAGCTGCACTTTAATCGTGCAAAACCGATCAGAAGTGATAGATGACAGTGTGGTTGTTTTTACACTCTGCCTTCATCACCGCAGCTCGGACAGAACAACATGAGACACCATGTGATTGAAGCTGGAAATAAAAATGAAATAGTCTTTTTTTTTTTCTTTTTAGAAAAAGAGTCAACACAGTTAATTGGCTCCCGTTATTATAAATGCAACATGCCAGTCAGATAGACCTCATGATCAGTCAGTAACTAAGCTACTCTTCCATTCACTGCTTCAGTAGAGAAACTGTCTGGCATCACTTGTAGTATTTTTATGAGATCTTCTCGGAGGAATTTCTTCATTATCCAGCTAAACAGCCAAAAAACCCTCTCTCTGCTTATTTCATATATAGCCTACCTATGCTTAAATTACGTTTTAATTTCAATATTCGGAAATTATTTGTAGCGTTTTTACATTTTCTCATTCTGTTGCAACATTATAGGTCGCTTACGTTTCTGATGGCTATGACTTTTTGATGTCCCATTAAAAAAATCACATTACCGCAGATAATTAGTGTCACCGTTTCTTTCCATGTCATAAGAAATACTTTATTCATGGTTCTGATAATGTTACTCTTACTTAACATCCCCGCTTTTTTCACATGAAAGTACTTGCGGCTGGATAAGAAAACCCAGAACTGACCAAACTAATAGACAACCAGCTTTGTGATAACGGTTATCCAGACGCCGATTGTGAGGTTGGTGAAGCCAGACAACCAAAAGATACTCTGGGTTATGTTGACCTGGCATCGTAGTACAGGCCTTTGATCCAATCTGTTGGAGTCTGAATATCTACAAGGTCTTCATCTTACAATATCTTAACCTTCAGACACCCTGGAGCCTCCTTACACGCCTGCATGCAGACAGTGACAGACTCTGACGTCTCTGAAAATGCAAAACCATGACCATGGATGAATCATACATTCATATGATTACTACTTTTATACATGATGACATTCACTGACTTCTAGTGAAATAATTTTTCCAAGACGGCGTATTTTTCTAATGCAGGACGAGGCTGTTAAACAGAGAGTGAGGCTTCTGTGAATGTAGCTTATGTACAGGTCATCACCGTGCCCTCACCAGTTAATGATAGCAATCCATTAAAATCTAAACGTCAATGTAGGTGATGTAGGTCCTAAATTTCTCTCGGGATTTGGAACTTGAAAAACTAGCTCTCTTAATGGTTATTTTCTTAGTCCTTTCTCTTTACCAGTTGCAAAAGCAAACAGGTGGTTGTAGCACGTTTAGGCATGATCTGTGCGTGGTTGCCGAAAGGAAAAATACTGCGGTGAATCACAGATGTAATTTTATATTATTAACTGTAATCACCACATGCCAGAAATTCACAAAATTGAAAAAGTAATAGGACTGAATAAACATATTTTCTTTTTTAAAAACATTGCTTTAACATTTTGTGAACCCAAAGGTTGAGTGTTTTTTTTTTTTTGTTGGACTGAACATGTTGCAGGAGGACAGATTTACAGCTTGCACTGCAGAATAATGAACATGCAGCACAAGGCACATGTGTCCATCTGTGTGGGCAACATGCTCTGTTACATAGCCTCGTTATTGTCAGCCTGTGGCACATAAAGACGTCCATTGAGAAAGGTCATGTGGCGACATCACGAGAGAGTGGGAAAGAATTTGAGATGTCGAGAAGAACAAGAAAAAGGAAGGAAGCGCAGTTTGGGTCAGTTCAGAATTGCTTCAGGACTTACAGGTAACAGTTGCACTCTGGTAGTGGTAACTGGTTTTCGAAGTAGCTGTAAATCTCATGAGCAGTGGAAGAAAAAATCTTGCATGTCATCAGACTTGTCTTCCCAGTGTTTGAGTAAAACTTTTAAATGCTCAGACACTCCAAACCAGCATCAAAGAACTGATGGCGACAAAGGCCGACTGTTTCTGCCAAAACGTTGCATGTGAACAAACTGCAAACTGTAGCCAACTAATAACTAGCACATATATTGTGCCCCTGCAGGAGAGGAAATAACTCCATACCAGCATGCAGGTGTAGTCTGTGTCTTTGTTTTCATCATTTCCTTTTGTCTTCTTGTGCATGGAACTGAACTGCCAGTCAGAGCGATTTCATTCAATGGCGGGCTCTGCTGTCTCTGATTGAACATACTGAAATGGCTGAAAAATAAGTGACAAGGGCCGACGAGTGCCAACAAACTAGGGTGACAAACCAACCACGGGCTTGGTGTGTCAGGGACCTAACAGTTCAGTAACAGTTTGGCACAAAAAGCACTTGGTTAGGGTAAGGTGAGGATCATTTTTGGGCTAAAACTAACTAAAGCTAAACCTGAATCTCTGACTGCGCTGTTGGTGGTTGTGTTGCATTTTGAGTTGCGTATGCAAAAAAAAGAAGTGTTTATGAAATAGAGATGATTCTGCTGCAGTGATTCTGATCCTTATTCTTGAAACTGTCCAGCTGTTAAAGAAGATAGATGCTAAATCAGTGGAGTACTTTTAAGACAATAATGTGCTTTTTATTCAACATAAACACATTGGATCTAAAATAAAATGACTGTGGTTGATATGCTGACTTTCATCTTCAAAGGAATAGTTTGGGAAAGATGCATTTGCGTTCCTGCTGAGAGTTAGCAGTTAACTGCAACTTAAAAAAAATGTATCCTTTCCTTTTTGATAAATTGGACCCAACAATAAAAATAATATGACACCATTTCAGTACTTTTACTTTTACTGCATGCAAAACTTAATAATTATGTAAGAAAATAAGTGTGAAGAGGAAAATAATCAGGTGATAAGCAATTTCAGTTTTGGCTTCTTATCGCGATGATTGTAGACAGGTCTGAATAATTTCAAAAGTCAATGATGTTTGGTGTCAAAACAGAGCTGAAATCATGTTGAATGAAAACACATTGTGGTTTGGTTCTTCATCATCAGATTATATCATGAGCTGAATGTCAAGAGCAGACAGTTGTTAAAAATCACTTCCGCAAACACGACTCACTCAAAAACTCCTTTTAGATCCACTTTGACATGACTTTCCAAGTAGTGCTGGACAGGAGGAGCCAGTTATCTTTTCCCCAAATCTGCAGGAAACCACAGTCAGCTCCTAGAGGTGGATGTTATCTTTTGCTGGAGGATGCATGCAAGATTTAATAAACCAGTTAAACAAAAAGTCCTTGTTCAGTCCAAGTATTAGAGAGGCCCTGCAAAGGGAGAGCAAATTCTAATTGTAGATTTTTAACCCTGTCTTGTAGGTCTGTGTTGGGCAGACTAAACGTGTCTTTTCTAACTCAGTCAGCTCAAATCTACGTGTTTTATATCATGTTGTGGTATTCTTTGGAGTGTGCAGGATGATCTCCAGGGTGGGCTGAGAAGGAGTTTGTTTTTGGCCGTGTTTGTAATGCTTTAGGCCAACACTGTCTGTAACAATCTCTAGATTTTGTAAATCTGTGGGAGCTGATTTTGAGAAGTCCAGTGTTATTACTTCATGTGCTGTGTGTTTAGTCTTGAGATCATGGGGAGTTGAGTAATAATGCAGGTTAAGTTGTCAGACTGTTTTTCCACTCGTTCAGTTGCACTCTCTGGTTTAGATTTGCTGTAGAAAAAATGCACTCGTTTATCACTTTGTGTTGTTTATTAGAGGCCTAACGTGTCATGCTGAAGTTTCTGCTCTGGTCCTCAGCTCTGAAACTCTGATTTAAGTGCTGTTTTCGTCTTGTATGTTGCATTTAAAGTTGAGCACACTATTTTCATCCTCGCTGACTTCTGCTCTGCTATAAACACTTTCCATGTTTGTGCCTGGGAGTGTTAATGTAAATCATACTCAGATGATTTGTACACTTGTTAGACAGCATGACAGGACACACTGACATGCTTCCTTGGTCACTGAAGTTCTGAGCAGCCACAGTGTAAGCGTCTCCTCGGTCATTGCAGATGAGAGTTCATGTCCTCAAGAGTTTCTCTGGTCCTAAACTTAAAGCATCAGATGCATAAAACTCGTTGTTTATTCAGGACTGAAAGGGTGTGTGTGCACACAAGGACAGAAATGATGTGTATATGCATTTTTTTTCATCCCATTTCTCTGTGTGTACAACAGCAGTTTGCTACTAGTGTTGGAACATTTCTGGTCCTTATCAAATCACCTCTAGCTATTTCAGTTAACTCTTCGAAACCAGGATTGACATCAGTTTTTGTTGTGCTGCATTCAGGCCTTTCACAAGTACATTGCCTTTGAAACCTGAGCACAAATAGGTTTAAGTCTCTTTGGTAAAAAGGAGAAATAAAGACAATGAGCAAACTGCAAGAAAGCAGTATAAAGGTGACAAGAACACAACCTGAAGATTAATGTTTAAAATAGGTGAGAGCAAGAGAAAGAGGGTAAAAATATTAGAAAATTATCAAAAAAAACCACTATATTTGTTGTTATTACATTTTTGTATTCAAAATGTTTCAGAATATATAATATTTTTAAGTTTCAGGCCATTTCCTTGCCTCTTTTTGTTTTTTACTTTCTTTTTTTTTTGCTAATTTTTGCTTATTTTCTTGTAACTTTTTACTTATTTTTTGTTAATTTTTTGGGTCATTTCTTGATAAGTTGAGCTTCACCTTCTCCCATGTTTTTGGAAGAGATCAAGCCGATTTGCTCAGGTTTCAGAGGGTTAAAACCATGTGCACGGTTGGTTGAGAGTTTGTGTGAGGTGTCCACATTCTCATATTGCATCTTCCTTTATAAATACTAGTTCATGCATGGGAAGAGGCATATGCATGGTTTTTGTGCATACACATTGTTTATACATGCAGCCCCAACTGTCCAAAATGAATGGCATTACACTCTTGAGTTGTTTGGTCTTTGAAGGCTGCATTTGGCTTCAAAAAGTCCCCTCTCTCATTTTTCATCTCTCACAGACTGTTATCTACTGTATATAGATTTTGCATGCATGGACATAACATTCAAAACCATCATCAAGTCTGTAAAACTAATACACACCCAAATCATCGCTATTCAAATCAAGGGCACTACACGATGCCAATGATCTGAATTCAAATTAGCTTTTTTTTCACACAGTGAACCCAGTGACTTTTCAAAGCTATTGTCATCATCACAAGCTGTGGTCTTGTGTGTGTTCTGTTGTTATCCAGCCGTGATGAATGCAGGATTTGTACCAGTTTGCACGCATGTGAGTGCTCAGAGTATTTGTGCATGTTCTCCGTGGTAGGATACTGTGTCCAATGATCTGAATTCAAATTAGCTTTTTTTTCACACAGTGAACCCAGTGACTTTTCAAAGCTATTGTCATCATCACAAGCTGTGGTCTTGTGTGTGTTCTGTTGTTATCCAGCCGTGATGAATGCAGGATTTGTACCAGTTTGCACGCATGTGAGTGCTCAGAGTATTTGTGCATGTTCTCCGTGGTAGGATACTGTGTGTGTGTGTGTGTGTGTGTGTGTGTGTGTGTGTGTGTGTGTGTGTGTGAGCAGCCTCATTTCCATCCAGTGCAGTGTGCAGCATGGCCCCTGTACTCTCAAGGCTTTAGCCTCCACAAAGCTCACTTTGTCACAGTTAACAGGCCGGCGCCTGCAGCTGGGTTGCAGTAAGTGGCAGCCTCCTCTTGTTGCTCCTACACTGCAAGAGACCTGACAGGAGAGTTGCCTGTCAGGTCTGGGGGAAAATACCCAAACTCTGATGTGCACGGGCAGGTTAATAACGCTGCAAGGGTTATAGTGTGTTACATTTCTGTCTTTCAGTTCGAGGAATTCACTTAATTTTAAGATGGCCATAATGACTGTTTCATGTCTCCTCAAATCTGAGATTGCACTACCACCAGTAGTTTCCAGTATGTATATAACAGGAATCATACTGAGTTTACTTGGCATAGTTTCTGTAAGAGTACAACTGTATCATTACAGCAAAACAAGAAGGTCCCTACAGTGCAGTTTATACATACAGTCAGGGTGTGTTAATGGCTTTAAGGCAGTGTGTGGCACTTGACCTTACGGACTGTTTTGGGAGGAAAGACGTAAGGGGTTTTGTAAGTATATTAGATTATTTTAGTTTAATTTATCAGTGGTTTATATTTATTTTTAATGCTCATTTGAGCCAGACCCATACTGGAGATTTTTGGCTAATCCTATCAGTATTTAAGAGGTTTGTATAATATAATACAGTATTTACTTTTCATATAAACTCATAACATAATGGACGTTTTTGAAGATGTGTGAACAAAATATATGCTGAGTGGGACATTTTACAGTCTATAATAAAAGCTTAATCTCACAGTGAATTATTGTTCACTGTTTGTGAAATAATTTGAAAGGTATTCAAAAATGTATTTAAAACTGCAAAATATAGATAGATTTATCAATAAATATTTTAAAGGTATACTATGTAGGGTTGTAGGTTAGTATTTGTAAACACTCACCAGCCAAAGAGAAAGTAAAAGCCATTTACTTTCTCAACATATTTGTTTTTTACTATTTATAGTAAGAAAAAAAAGGCACCAATACACCGCCACACACTTTGAGTGGGTTTTAATTGATGATTGGGGATCACTTATGTATGAGTCTGTACATGTTTTCAGGAAAATACTGCATAGTATCTCCGTAAGTAGTTAAACAAAAAGCTGTTTGGTACATGCTGAAGAGTTTGTGATGTTAAGTCATTGTTTAATGTCTTTGACAGCCAGATATTGTCAAGGTACAAACTGTAAAGTTAAAAACATGTTGTGGTGTAAGTCACCGTTATCTGATGACGTTACCTTTCTGGTGACGGAGAAGGAATGTACCGTCTAATATGTTCTCTCCTCACAAACATGTTGTTATTACATGCTTGCCTTCAGTCACAGGCCACTGCAGTGTAACAATGCCAGGCATTCTTCAAATTTATGTCTGGGTATGTCTCAAGAGCAGCCACAATAAGAGATTGTTCTCTGAGTCGGCTCCAGTCAACAAAAACGACACTCTCAAGAGGACTCTGTCATAAAAACTTTAATGCTGATATAACGTTTGCTCGGTGAACATCATTAATATGAACTTAAAACACTATGTTCAGTTATCCAATATGTTGTGCGTGTATATGTGTACTTAAAGGTCCAGTGTGTAGGATTTACAGGGATATATAAGAATATATATTTATATATATAATATATATATTTTTTTCTTTATCTACATAGGTAATCCTCTACAAAGATCACTATGTTGCACTGCCAATTTATTTATTTTTTAAGACATTTTCTGTAGGCTTTTTGCCGTTATTCAACAGGACAGTTATAGCGTGAAAGGGGGAGAGAGGGGGGATGACATGCAGCAAAAAGATGAGGCTGGAATCGAACCCGCCACCGCTGCAGCAAGGATATAGCCTTTGTACATGGGACGCCAGCGCTGTCAGGTGACTGACTAGGCGCCCCAGCACTGCTATGTTTCTACAGCAGCCCAGAATAGACAAACCAAACACTGATTCTCACATTCGCATCAGCCACTGTAGTTAGCAACCCCAGTGTGACAAAAGCATCATAAAACAAAGATTTTTTTTCTTGAATCTGCTTTATTCAGCGTTTTCACCATTTTAAATCACCTGGTCCTTTTCAGACCTCTGCAGATAATTCAGTGCCCAGTAAAAACCTCCTAAACAACTGGATACGTTATCAGAGAAAAAAGGTGAGCACACATTAGCATGTGGTGGTCGCCCATTTCTGATGTGCTGAACAGCGTTGGCGAAACACTAATTTGTAAAGTAAAACTTCTTTTTTTCTGTGTCTTTTACGGCTTTATTCACCTGGTCTGTTTGCTTTAGAGAGAAAGAAACCTCTGCAGATAATTCTGCTTCCCGGTAAAAACTCCTGAACACTGAAGGAATTTTAACGGGGAGAAGTTTCAGCTGGTTGCAGTTAGCAATCCTCACCACTAGATTTAACTGAATCCCCCAAAATCTCACACACTGTTTTAAAAAAGGATTTTGAATGCAAGGTTTTTACTTGTAATGGAGCTTTTTTACATTGTCCAATTGAAACTTTTAATTATGTAATTGATCATTTTTACACCCCTGCAACAGTCCAATGGAAAGGGTAACACCACTAATTTCGGTTATTTCACACACCATGACAATAGCAGCAATTCTGATAAAGCTTCAACATTTTTATGAGCCTGAACCCCAAAAGCACAGTTTCCTTCTTAAGTTAAAAACTTTGAGCGGGAAACAACCAACAAAACCTGGTCAGAAGGCCTCAGAGACCAGCTGGTGACGTGAGGCTGCAGTAAATCTCTAATGAAGACATTCCTGTTCTGTCGGTGTCTCATTGTGTGTGTGTGTTTGTTTCTGTGTGTCTGCAGTGTTTCCAGTGTGGCGGGGGATCAGGGTCGGTAGTGGCGTTGGAGGCGGGTGGAGCCAGGGCTGGGGACGCTGCTTACGATGGGAGCCAGACGGTCCAGGACAAGGCGCCCGGATCCCGGAATTTGACTACCCCGTCTGGGTTGTTCTCTGTCGAGGGGGACGCGCCAGGCTCTGGGAGGTTTGTCAGAGAGGGAGGGGTGCCATCAGACTGCCCACAGACATGCTCAGCATCAAGCTTCCCCAGCTCTTCGACATCCACCAGGTCCCCAAAGTAAGGACAGAACGAGGTCTTCTCTACAAGTCCAGTAGATCTTTACACGGCTTCAGAGAGCCCAATATGAAATACTTTTTAACATTAAATACCCCAAAGAAACTAGACTATGTTGGAATATGTCAGTGGTTAAAACAATAGTAGTATTTCAGTAAAGCTTGTTGTCATTAGTGTTTATGTACTACTATGTGTCTACAATTATCTTCACCACACTGTGAATACTTACCTCTGAGTATTTATACACTGAAAACAAACGGCTAAAAGCCAAACTCCAAATGCATAGCAGTAGTGACCTTACCTTATGTAATAAGCAGTCATTGTTGCAGTGGTTTTACATCACAGCTTCCAAGTGACAGTCTCAGTGTTAAGCACTAAAATACACCCTTGATTTTGTGTTTGTAGAGTTTAAATGTTTGAGTTTCTGTAGATAAGGAAGCTGTTTGTCTCTGTCTGCTTGGTTCTGTTTATGATCTTTGTCAGTTTTTTCCAAACTAAACTATTTAAAACAAATCACGTGCGAGGGATTTTTCCCTGGTGAGACCAACTGCACCAACCAGTACCATCAATGGAAATAAGATAGAAGCTTAAGTCGGTTTAGGCTGAATGACATATTTGATGTATCAGTCAGTAATAAAGTAGGATTGTAAATATTTATAAAGATACCTAAAAGGCCATAGCTGTGGATATTTGACGTCCAGTATATGTTGAAGTATCTTTATGTGTTGAACAACATTTCTGTTTCTTTCAGTTACTGAAATGTTCTGCTGCAGACTTCTCGAATTGGCAAGTTGATATCAGATCTCCTACGAGGGAAAATATTTACATTGTTGTCATCTTTGTTTATCTTCCTTCATAGTGCATCCAACCAGAAATTCTCCCTAGAAAATGTGTTTTTTTTAAAGGTTTTATAAATGGTGAAACTTGTGATGGAAGTAGACATTCCTTCATATTAAATGGTCACAAGCCAAAAGTGCTGGGAAGCACTGCACTGAAGCACACGAGACAAATAGTTTTAGGCTGCAGCACGAGTGAAAGGTTGTAAATTCCGAGGGAGAGATCCAGCGAGCGGCGATATTTTCCTCACAGGGATCAGCAGACGTTTGTACAGCGTAATTACTCCCCCGCATTAATTGCCCACATTAATTACCGTGTGTGTGGTCCTCAGGTGTTCAGGGAGGACAGCATCATCTCTGGATACCGTCACCCGCGGAGCTCAGCGCTGGACTGTGTCCTCAGCAGCTTCCAGATGAACAACGAGACCATCAACATCTGGACACACTTCCTGCCAACATGGTGTGTGCAACATTTTTTTTTGGTCACATGTTCATTGGTTGTGTCTATTTTTAGTTTTATTTGATTTTGATTTATTTCAAACATGTAAAAAAAAAAAAGAGAGAGAAATGATTATACAAACAAGCAGACAGACGAAATGTAATATGTACAGACAATGAAAAACACAAAAAACTTACTTAATCCCATCGCTTACCTAAAAGTCATCGAATTTTAATTAACCAGCTTCCTTATCAATTTAAACCTATACTATAATTAAACATTATATGCATACACCCATATACTCAAAATCAAATATCTATAATTTCACATTATTATTTACAGAAAAAGGAGGAAGATAAATTATGAAAAAAAGGAATATACAGCTTGTGATTGTCAAACTTCATCCCTGCAACTCATGAAAATCATGTTTTTATTCATTGTTTTAAACTGATTTATGGTTGGACATTGTTTTCGCTCCACATTAAAACTGTTAACTCCACAGATTGATATACAGAAACTTTTTTTGGTGTGAACACTGTAAGTCCTCCTTAAATTGTAACCAAAATAAGACAGTGGACCTCATGTAACATTCTTTTAAGTTTCTCACATATTTTCTATTAGTTTTCTCCTTAGAGAAAAAATAAGAATAAGAAAAGTTAACTCCGGATGCACCAAACGCTCCTCTGACCTGATCATAAATTTGAAGAGCGTGCCTGATAGTTTGTTGTTAGCGTAGGTTGCACCCTCTAAACACTACTGAAGGGCAGGTGCTCAAGCACTCTGGCACATGCTCAAGAGCTGGAGAGATGCAGGTGTGGAGGCTCCAGAGTATTGCACAAATCTAAAAGCTGTGCTCTTGGCAGTCTGAATTGGCTCATCCATTCATCTGTCTCTTTGAAGAGATCTGTGCAATCTCTAAAATCATATTTTCTACATAAGGCCTGAATGACCAAAGCATCTAAGAGCAGTAAGACATTTAGAGGCTGAACACACGCCAGATCATCCCAGAGTCTTTATAGTCTTAATTAGGATCAATGGACTGATAGTTTTTAATAGCCCATTAAAATTAATGATTCAGTCATGATAATTACTCTTACATATGTAAAAATCTAAAATTGAATTACATAACAAACTTGCTTTATTCTAATGTTCCTTAAATGTTAAATTTGTGTTTCCTTGCATTGGACAAACAATTTGTAGACTGCAAAAAGAAGATGTTTTTCTCTTATCTCTGTGTAATCTCAAACACTCATAAAAAATAAATGACCTAAGAGAAGAGCAAAATGAAAACTATGGTAGAAGGTAGATTTATTAGGCATTTTTTAAACAAAGTTTAAGGATGAGTTGATTTAAAACAGCAGCTGCTATGGATATACTTCCGCAAATTGCAGAACTCAATGCATACTAACAAATCAGGATGTGAACAAAAAATAAAAGGAGAATTTTGTTCGTAAATTACTACCTACATGAGGCCAAATAACATCACCAGTGTTTTTTCTTAAATTTATTTTTTATTTTTTATTTAAATCAGCTTTTTAAAAATCTGCAATAATATACAGTAAAAATGCAGAATGTTCACACACGCACAAATTTTCAAAATTATTTTTTAAAAATCTAAAACGAGGTTGTGACTGGGACCAGAGTACTCAAGACTAAATCTTGCAGCAAAGTGAACGCACGTGTTAATTTTTCCAGCTGTTAAAACATCAGAATTTGTAAGAATTTACAGATTAGGAAAAGTATTACAGTTAATTCTTTATAGTGCTGTAGAGAAAATAAGCATGTGGATAAATGGTATGATAAAGATTTTTTTGAAAGGTGGGGCAAAAAAAATTGAGGCAGCATCCCCAAAAATATGATAAGCCTGAATCCAAATAAATAAGAGAAACAGCCTTGGAAAGTGTGAGATTGTAGAAGTCAGACTGAGTTTTAAAAATGAGACAAAATGGTGTTTTGCAGGTACTTTCTGTGGCGTTTCTGTGTCCTCTGCTCCACGATGAACTTCCTGACGGACAGCTACACCTGGCCCCTGCTGGTGTATATGCTGCTCATCTGCATCTACCCCTTCACCTCCAGCTGCGCACACACCTTCAGCACCATGTCGCCTGAATCTCGCCACATCTGCTACTTCTTTGACTACGGAGCGCTCAGCCTCTACAGTCTGGGTAAGACTTCAGACGAAATGGTCGAATCCTAAAAATTCAACGTTTGGTGCAAATATTTGTGTTTCTGCAGAACTCAGAGAAGTGATGAGAGGAATGATTGTCTGAGCGCTCTGTTGTTAAGTTGAACACCAAGTTTAATACAACTGCTTCATGCTACTTTGTGATTATTAAAAATAAGTTTGTTTAGGGCAAGGGTGGGCGACCTGTGGCTCAGGAGCCACATGCGGCACTCTAGCCCCTCTTTAGTGGCCCCCAGTGATTTTGACACTCAAAAAAAAAAAGAAAAGAAATAAAAGAAATCATGGAAATGATTTTTTTCCCATTTTAATTTTATTTTATATTTTATTTATGTTTTCTGTTCTAAGTCCAAATAAATGCTTACATTTTCCACTTTTAGAAAACCCACCGAATAATAAAATTAAACTTAACTAAAATTTGTGTCATACATCTATGGCCTGGCGCCATTTCTTCTAAATTTTGCCAAACCTCAATGACGGTGACTTGTGTCGAGTTTCTCTTACTAGGCTTGTTATGTACTACAAATCCAAAAGTCTCACAGAAAAATCGAGAATTTAACAGTTTGTAAAAAGATTTGTTTGTGTTGACTGCAAATTCCAGAAAGTTGAAGTACCAAATAATCATGAATAGCCCGCTGTAGAGTAGCCACATTGTTGTAAAACATATTAATAAATACTTATTTAGACAAATAATATTGATAGACTTATTTAGACTTAATAGGCAGTGTTATGTTAACTACAAGGCTCAAATATGTTTTGCGGCCCCAGACAGTTTTTTGGAATTATTTTTGGTCAATAAAGGTTATAAAGGTTGCTGACCCCTGGTTTAGGGTATAATAGAAAATAACTTAATAGCACAAAAACCTAAGTGAAAATCAGAATATAAAAAAAATCTGTTGAAGTGCAAACACTCTAAATTTTATTTTTTCTCGTTTCTCGCAAATGACAGAGCAGAGTATTCAGAGTACTGTTGCCTCTTTTTGTCTTTTAACATAACTGTGCCAGCTGGATGTGATCTATGCATGTAAAAGTATCTTTCTCCTTTCTGCCTCTGCATGGCGGATCTGCAGCTTCGGCGGCGCGTGTTTGGCCCCACAACCTTTTCTCCTATGAGTAATATTTCCCTGTTTCTGTGTCAGCGTTTAAAGTGGAATTTCAACAAATGAATCTACCTTGTGCCAAGTGTTCATCTGAAAACTTTTCCTGCAGCACCAGTTGTTCCTATCTGCCTGTTTGCAGGCGAGTACATACATGCTAGACAGATTTATTTTGTCAGCGCTCAACCTATAGACCTGTACAGACTTATGTGTTTTAGCTGCATATATAGTCAGTGTGTACAGTTCAGATTATACAGTTGTGAGTTTGTCTTTGTGGGTGTGTTTCTCATCTCAGCAGCATATATAGGATCCCACCTACAGACCAGCAGTCAAACATTAACTGAGGGCCTCTTCAGTTCTCTTTATAAATGGTGTGGTCCCCTGCAGATTGATACTTAGAGGGGACCTAATATGCTTTTCTTTATTTTTTGTCATATACTGTCATATACTATGTATATAGTATGTGTATGAATATTAGTATTAAATGTAAACTTGTAAATGTAGGTAGAAGTAGCCTCTGTGTGCAAAAAAAATGGCTTCAGATGTTCTGAATACTCTGCTTCCAACTGTTTTTTTCTACTTTGGCTACAAGATTACATCGACATCGTGAAGTATTTCTGTATATTGTCATCCGCTTTAGGCGCTACTGCAAGTGTTTACGTTGCGTAGCCTGCACAGCTACATGTAGCTGCATGCTTCAACAGTGGAACATGTAATTTTAGTACCTGATGTTGTACATTTCTCCCCGATTTCATTTCACATTGCTGCTGGAACATGCTCAGTGCTGTTTAGAGGCTTTTATTTGTGATTTTTCATGATAAAAAGTGCAACTATTCTCTGTTAGTCATTCCTCTGTTGAAATTACAATGCTGAAAGTACATTCAGCCACATGATAATGCTTGAGAAAAAATAATTTCAACAAAAGAAAGTTCAGCTTTAATCAGTTAGAGTCAGTTCCTGGCTTTAGTGACACCGCAGAGACACCAAGATAAGGAAGATCGGGAAACGCTGATCAGTTAGGGGGGCTTAAAACAAGTGTCTCAGACAGCAGATGAATAAAGGAGTTTTAGTACAGATATTATGTGGAAAATAAAAAGTTTTTTAACATTGAAGCATGTAAACATTTTGAATAAACTCAAAATACAAGCATTAACCTAAAAATGAGCATAATGGATCCCCTTTATTCTACCACAAAGCTTCTTAGGGCCTAAGATTTGCCTGATTTAAAATGTTCAAAAGTCCATTTCAGAGATAAAATCCACAGGAGGGTTTTCTCAGTGCAGAGGAATAAAACTTGTAGGATAAACTTTACAGTAAAGACAGTACAGGAGACGCTCTGCAGGGAAGAAGATGACGTCTTCCAGTTCAGTCAGATCTTTCAGGTGGGCAGATCTTCGCTTGGTATTCAAAACAAACTGAATTTGCAGACACCCGTCATGTTAAACCATTTCAAACACAAAGAAATTGAGATGCCATAATGTGAAGGATTTGAAATTTTTCCACTCTGGCGACTCCTAGTGGTTATATTAGAAATCACTGTAGCAGACATACTCAAATGCAAAAATGTAAATATTTTGATGCATTCCTTTTAATTTTGGTAATTTTTAGATTAGATTAGAACATTGTTGTGCTTTTTCATCATTTAGTTTATATGTGATATAGTGTTTTTCCCCTCTGATCATCGAGTCTTTACTCTGTGTTTACTTGTTTAACATAATTGTCCTGCTTTCCGTGCAAAGGACTCCTGAAAAAGGAAACCATCCTGGTTTAAATTTTATTCATTTTGCTACATATTGAAAACATACAATTGATATGCCAAACTTCTTAAAACAAGGTAGTGGTTTGCTCGAGGACTGTCTTTGTCATATGAAACTCAAGAAAAAAACGTAGATGGTATTGGAAAAAAAGGGTCAGCACATGGGAGGAAAAACAAACTTCAGGCAAAAAGGCTGCCTTTTTAATTTTTGTTTTTTTGCACCCTGGTGAAGGCCATAGTGTCAAATCTGGTTGTTATGCAAATAGCCATGTTCTGAATAAAGGCTTTTTAACATAATTCAGCTACGTTTGTCCCTGCTCCATGCATGAGTGCCGGAAGTTTGTTTTTTCTCCCGTATTATTATTATTATAAAAGTGAACAAGAGCTCATGCAGGATAGAAAGGAAGGTAAAAGTCCACATAGAAATCTCCTAGAATGACCGTAACTTCTCAGGTCAAATCAATTAACTTTTTATTTTTTGACTGTCCTGTGTTTGTGTTCAGGTTGTGCCATAAGCTACGGATACTACGTCATGCCCGACTGCTGGGTAAACAGCTGGCTCCATCAGCATTTTGTCCCCATTGCCATTGGAAACACACTGTTCTGTACCAGCATGTCCTGCTATTCCAGGTAAGACTCAGCGGCATACATAATGACTCTCTGCCTCTGGTCAAAATGTGAAACTCATTTTGGAATATTTTGCATTTTTGGTGCTCTTGCTTTCAGGAATTTAGGTAAAATGAAGTAAACATTGTCAAGGTAGTGATATTATTTCAATTGATCGATCAGGTTTTATATACATATAGCACAATTTAAACAAATTGAATGAAATTCAAATTGCTTTACGGTTTGATTGAAGAAACAAAAACAAGAACAACATATGAAATCCGCAAAAATGGATCTAAAAAAAAAAAAAAGGAGACTAAAAAGACTTTTTTTTTAAGTTTTGAGTTTGCGTTTGAAAGCATCAGTATTTCCAGCTCCTCTCAGATCCTCTGGCTGTTCTGCGTTTTGGAGTGTAACGGCTAAAAGCAGAATCACCAAATGTTTTAGCTCAACTCTGCAGAAAAATAAAAAAATATGAGTCAGAGGATCTGAATGGCCTTTGTCACTTATTTACTAAAAGCATCTCTGAGATGAAGTCTGGTGCAAGGCCATGCAGTGCCTAATAAACTAATAAAAAATAACAGGCAGCCAGTTCAAAGTCTTTAAAACAGGCACAATGTGCTCTCCTTCTGGTCTTAGTCATGACTCTTGCTGCAGAATTCTCTCCTTGTTGCTCAGAGAGAGAAACAGCCTGTCTTTGGAAATATTTTCTCAATGATAAAATGCTGTTTTTTACCATCAGGCCTACGGGTTCAAAGGACTGAAAACAGATGTCACCAAATGCAGATAACCCCTCTACAACAGCATTTGATTATATAAATGCGACTTACTTATGCCTGTAAGGTTTTAGTGTTTTCCTGCGACTTGTGTTGCCAGGATGGAGACTCGGCTGAGACAGCGTTTACACCATCATGTGACACTTAAACTCTCCACTGAAACCCAGACAAATGCAATTCTTCTGGGCTCAGCAGCTCTTAAACACACGGTGACCTGCTGCAGCTATTCCTGGAATATGTCACTGTCATTATCATATAGGCGTCAGTTTTGGGTGTGAGGCAGGGTACATGTCCTTCTCAATATTTAGAACACGTGAAAGCTAAAGTAGCGGAGGACGAACTGCTAAAATGTGACTCATAGTTGGTAGAGTAGGTGGTGGTATTATGCAAGCTCAAAAACACAGATGGCAATCTGCCATAAAACGGAAAGAAGATAAAGCATCTATGCACGGTTGAAGCAGGAAGTACCATATTTCCACTGAAAATTGATGCAGAAAGGGTTCAAATATGTGCATGAAAATTCACCAGAATGCAGGAAATGGACTCTTTGAGGCTCAAAGTTTCTTTGGTAGGACCCCCCCCCCCATCCCCCACCTAAAATGTGTCCCCTCAGAAAAAAAACTGTTTTTATATTTTACTTTTACTAAGTGTAGAAAAATATGCCTATTGGTGCTGTGTAGGGGATTTAGTTTATATCTGCTCTATATTAACTTTGTATTGCAACTGCTGTGAAGCGGTCCCTTTGTATAAATATTTGTTGTATCTTATCTTACGTGTTGAGCTATAGGAAGCGAGGATGCATGCATTGAATTTAAAGTTAAATCAAGTGTTAAACTGAGTTTCTAACATTATACTGTCACCTTGTGCTGTATTTTGCCTTCCGGATGTCGCTGAAATGCTAGCTGGGTTATATTTTTACTATAAATGAAACCACTTGATTACTGCCACGTGATTGTGTCCACAGGTTTTTGGAGCTGCAGTTCCCACAGAGAAGTAAAGCCCTGAGGACAGGAGCGTTTGTCCTTCCTTTTATTTTTGACACTGTCCCTCTGTTTTACAGGGTGAGTGTCAGAATTGTCTCTTTAGATGCTCCTTTATCTAGACATCAGAATAAACTGTATGCACACGTTTATTCTTCTCTGGATGAATTTAAAGCTTTTATTTCCACTATGAACTGTCGTATTATGCAGCTGCAGAGTGTGTTATTTGGTGTCATTATGTAAGTGCTCAGAGGTGATTAGTACTGGGCTGTAATAATACTTTGAACAGGATTTTTGGCTCACTAACCCAGAAACTGATTTCCTTTCTTAGTCTAAGACAAAGGCATTGCTGCCATTAATTAATCCTACTAATCACTGTGATTGTTTGTGCAAGTTCATTTTGTCCCTAAGTAGCTCAAAAATGCTGTCAACAATGCTCTAGCCATCAGTGTGCAGAACAGTAACTTCCACATGAATATTTACACCTTCGATCAGTATTTTATCTTCTCTGTTTCTTTTGAGAGACTGAAATAAAAAATACAAATAGTGTTTTAAAAATCAGTCAAAAAATTATATATATTATATATATATATATATATATATATATTTAATTTTAAAATCTGTCTGTAGATCCTTCTGTGCTGCGGGGGAAGCTGCAGCCCGAGCGACGCCTTGTCCAGTCACTGTTATCACCTTCTCTTTGCCTTCCTCACCTGTTTCCTGTTTACCGCCCACCTCCCGGAGAGGTTGGCCCCCGGCCGCTTCGACTACTTTGGTATGTCCTGTAACTGGCTATTTGGGCTTAGCGCAGCATATACTGAAAAGTACTTCATATCTTGATGCCCTTACCGAGGAAATAACAAAAGCACAGAAAGTGTGTCAGAAGATGCTTCAGAGCTTACGGCCATACCACCCTGAACACGCCCGATCTCGTCCATCTCGGAAGCTAAGCAGGGTCGGGCCGGGTCAGTACTTGGATGGGAGAAGATGCTTCAGTGACGTTTTCACAGCGAGGCTTAACCCTCCACATCAGACTGTAGCTTTTGCATGTTTTTTTATGTTTTACAGTTTTTTTGCCAAGTACTGGACACAGAATAATGGCTCAGTATGAAACCTGTTTTTTTTGATAGTCTGCAAACTCTCCAAACAAATTTTCATGGCTGTTTTTTTTTTGGCTCAATGGACAGCTGTTTACCTTGGTAAGGTTTCAAACAGGTTGTTTTCAAGGAGGGTTTGTGTAAAAATGCTCTGCACCAGTGGCTCACACAAAGAAAGAGCTGCTGTGTTTGTCACTGATTGTGCAAAAAAAAAAGAGAAAAAGAAGATGGTTTGCTATTGCTGTTAAAAAATATCTCCCTAAAAGCAGTTGTTGAAACACAGCAAAGTTTAAAGCACTACTGCACACCCCAAATGATCATTTGTAAATTACTCACCGATTGAATTTGGGAAGAAGAATCCAAAAACTGAAAAAAAAATCCACATAAGGAGCAAATGTGAAAATAACAAAATAAACAGTATATACAGTATACATTATATACAAAATAAAAAGTATATACAGTATACAGTATATACAAAATAAACAGTATATACAGTATACAGTATATACAAAATAAACAGAATATATAATATACACTATATATGAAATAAAAAGTATATACAGTATACATGATATACAAAATAAACAGTATATACAGTATACATGATATACAAAATAAACAGTATATACAGTGCTGAAATCAGGTAACAGTATGGATAACAAAAATATGAAGAGGGTAAAAGTAGGGATCAGTATAGACAGGGTCACATACAGATATATACACACAGTGTGAAATTTGAGATACAGCATTAAGTTTGATTGATGGGAGATTTTGACATTGTTGATATAGTGTTCATGATGTTTCTCTTAATGTTGTGGGCAGTGCAGAGGTGAGATTCAGTCGTGCACATTTTCACAGTTTAACATCCTCATCTTCGTTTCACACTCTGAATCCTGCCGTCTCTCCTCTCATAGGCCACAGCCACCAGCTCTTCCACATCAGTGCCGTGGTGGGGACCCACTTCCAGATGGAGGGCGTGGTGGCAGACATGGCGTCACGGCGGGCGTGGCTTCTAGCCCACGGAGCCATGCCCTCCTTTCTGGGGACCATCGGGGTGCTGGCCGCCAGCCTCGTCCTCAACCTGGGCATTATTGTCATCTTCAGCGCCCCGCTGCTGTGGAAACGCTGCCACACCTCCAACCAGCCGCACGTGTCACCGTGCGAGTGCAAGGAGCAGTGAGGGCGCGTTCTCCACCAACAGCCTCAACATGGCTCAACGAAGTAAAGGTTTGGGCTGTTTGTCCGTGTGTTTCACTGTCATTTAACACCAGTAGTAGTTGATACATCATGGTCAGTGCTTAAGAATCTCTAACGCGGTTACACACCTGAAGTTATCTGTTCATGTGTTCGCTCAGCAGCTGAGGACCCAGACGCACTTACTGAAGCCTTTTTCTGATGTTGCATTAATCTGTGAGAAAACATGTACAAAAAGTCTGTTTAATTTATTTTTAATGTTACTCAATGTGCATTAAAAAAGGCTCTGGGTTGCAGGAAGCATGCTGTTGTGACACAACGCACAAGTGCCTTATCACAGACCCGCACTTCATTCACAGTGTTTACAGTCAACCTCAAACTGGAAACATCTGATGTCACAGTTGGCAGGGATTATATTTACAATTAATGATGCTTCTTTTTGCATTTACTAGTCCAGAATCTCCTTTACTTTATTAAGGATTTGCTGAAAGTATTCTTTGTAAGTGGACCACTTAGTTCTATGCATGAAGACAACCCCTCATTCAACTCTGCATAATATAATGCAGATTGAGTTGCCGGCTCTTATATATCCACCTATTGATCCCACTCTGCACTGACTGGAATTAATTTGCAGGTCATGTGGTTCTTTTTTTTTCTTCAGATTGCCTGCCTCATTATGAACCCCACAATCTGTGGGAGAAAAAAATGTTTCAGTGCAGCAGTGATTAAGACAGGTACCATTTTTATAACAGTGCGTTTCCATCGCAACACTATAGTGGCCTCATGCCCCCTGAGGGTCTTGAACAATTTTTATGTTCTGAGCACCGTTTTTCTCTTGTTCTTCCGTCTCGTCTGTCCTGAACATTTTATCATGTACAAAAGCACTTCAATTCAGCGGCTTTATTACAGCTTTATAAGCTTTTTGCATATTTTCATTCCAGTCAAATTTCCAGCACTTGTGGTTTATAACTTAAGAGATATAGAGAGGGGGGGGGGGGTATATTTAGTCTGGGGTTGTATTAATATGGGGGTCTTTTTGGTATTGCAGTATTATGGTAAATATTCAGTATAAAAAGAAACATAACACTCCATATATATTGTGGTTATCTTGTCCCATGAGACTAAAATAATAAGTGTCTTCTATATACTTGGAATTGTGTTGCTTGTTTTAGGTGTGTAAACAGGAATAAAGATATATGTTTTTCTTTTCGGGGAGATCTATAGTACCATAGTTTAGTAAAAATAATAATTCTTAATAAATCCATGATTCACTCACTGTGATTATTGTTTTCTTAAAACAAGTGAAAAAATATTTTCGCAGGTTTCCTATCAAACAAAAGTTTACTAATTTATTTGTTTTCACATATTCAAAAAAAAATAAAAGTATTACACAAGCAACATAAAATGGGATTTTAAGATGCAAAAAAACGTGATGAGGGTACTCTCCAGTGTGTACCTTAACCCTTTAAAACCTGAATCGACATCACTTTTTTGTGCTGCATTCAGACACTTTTCACAGGAATTTAAACTTTTGAAACTAGAGCTGATTGATTTGATTACTTTCAAAATCATGGGGAAAAAAAGCAATGAATAATGTGGAAAGACATGCTCTGCAAACTGCAAAAATGAGTAGATTTAAAAAAAAAAAAAAAAATTGTTTAAAAAGCAAGGGAAAAATGTCCAGAAAACTACATTTATGTGTATCATTATTACATGTATACAGTTATTTTACAGAATTGTTTTTTGTTTTTTGTTTTTTTTCATTCTTTTCCTACGTAATTTCTTTGTATGTCTTTTTTTCCCCCTTTTCTTTTGCTAATTTTCAGGTAATTTCTTTTTTTTTTTTAACTTTTTTTACTAACTTATTACTTCCATGTTTTTGAAAGAAATGAAGCCACTTTGCTCAGGTTCTAAAGATTTAATCCATTAGATAATACAGACAATATTACAAAGATGGGAAACAGAGAAACAACAACAACAAAATTACCTGAGCTGAAATGGTTAGTTTATTAATTGGTCAGTCCATTAATAAAAGTATTTTGATATTTAATTAATGATTTAGTTCAGTTTTTCAGACAAAAATTCCAAACATTTGCTGGTTCCAGCCTCTTAAATGTTCATATTTTTCTGCTTTTCTTTGATTTATGTATTTTTAAATGGAATATATTTAGGTTTTTACCTTCTTAGACAAAACTTGAGAAGTGATGGGCATTTTTTCAGTTTTTTTTTCAAATCTTTCATAGACAAAACAATTGATTAATTAAGAAGAAAAGGCAGATTAATCAATACAATTTTGAAAAACAGGCAAAATTATTTGCTTTTTTCACTTGTTTTAAGAAAATGAAACTTCTAAGGTTTAATAATGAACAAAAATGAGATGTGATAATAATATATAATAATATGCAGGCTACTCTTGTTAGTGGGCGTAATGGGAGACGGGGTGTCACATTACTTAACTGTTGTAGCACTAACAAACTGTAGGTACAGATTTCAACAATTTTACTTGACAAACAGTTTGGAAGACTCATTTGTATAAAATTTTAAAGCATGTTGGGCAGAAATTTACACTTAATTCCACCTGTAACACCAGTAGTTTGTGCACACAGTGACTAACACACACACACTCACAAAAAAGTCTTTTAGCTGCGCTGGGTTTAATAAGAGGGGAAAATGCATGTGATATTATGGGATGAGGTGTGTATCAGGTCCACGTTGGATGCTGAGGTAGAAATGTTGAACGCAGAGTGAATGTGTAGAATTACGATGAGCGCACACACACACACAAAAACACACACTTTTGTATTAGAGGAGTTTTTTAGGATGTTTTCAAGGTTAGTGTGCAGAGTATAAAAGTCATATTTATGTCGCAGACGAAACGGAGCAGCATTTGCCTTCAATGTGGTTTCCACCTACTCTGTTTCTGTTTTATCTCCACCCCTGCCGAGCGTGGATCGATTTTTTTATTTCTCGACAGTCATCATCTTACAGCATTCCTCGGCTCGACCCTGTTGATTCTTGGAATTGTGTCATTACTGGCTTCTGTTGTGGTTCTTTGTTATCGACCCAAACTAGTTTGGAACTCATTTATTTCTGAGCTGCTGCTTTTGGGGTTTTTTTTTTTCGTCATCTCACTCATTCTCAGCCGTTTGGTGCCTGCACTGTATTTTTTTTATGTTTATGAAGCTCAGAGAAGCTTCCACATCAAATAGATCGATGCTGATGTTGCCTTTTTCTGCATTTTTACCTTCATTTAGACCAAATTTATCTATCGAAATTCTCCAGACCAGTTCACTGTTAAACGTTAGTTTAATCCTCAGTGACAAAGCAGATTCAGGTTGTAATTATCAGGAAAACTGGGCACTTTTCATATGACGACCTCTTGAAAAAAGGAACACAGCGTATTGAAGGATGTTTGAAAACGTGAAACAGAAAGCAAAGACGAGTGAGGGACGAACCATTTTATACAACAAGAATTAAAAACAGGGTTTGGAAGAATCATTGGTGCCTTTTTGATATAATGTTTATTCCTTGTCTGTTTAAAAGACAACTACTTTTTAAATGTGTTTGTTCTTTGCTGTGTATAATTTGTAATTTGCTACTTTGTTCTACTAGACCTGTGTAATAAATTAAGCCTTTTATAAGTGTAATAAGTGTTACTAGAATTATTTCAAGTGTCTTAAAAACAGATTGTCTTTTTTTTACATTCCTACCTTGTGATCAAGGCAGTTTCTCAAGCTTATAGGCAGCCTAATTTTAGCTGATATGCTGTACACTGTATGGTACATATCATTAGTATATAAAGAGTGTAACCACAGTATACATGTATACTAAAGACAAGTATCCTCTTTTGTTGTTCATATCCTTCTTCCCTTTTCTGTGTTTTTGCTGAATTTTCAAAGGGTTAAAATGAGACAAAAACAAATGATTCCATCCTGAAAGTAGTTGCTCGTTGACTTTGTTAATTAATTGACTTATTGCAACTCTTCTGTTCTGTAAGTACATAAACATATGCATCTTGTCCTCATGTCTATATCTACAACCATGCAAAATGTAGTTGTGGAAATACTGCAATTTATTATTTAATTTAAGATATAATTTGTTTAAAAAATGACATATATATTCTTTTTGTTTGCAGACACTGCAGATCCCTGCATGTTAACAGTAGTCCGAATCCAAGCAGTGTGTGTGAGTGACCAGCAGAGGGCAGAACAGCACAGTAAGAGTAGGTCATATCATTTTGAGCTGAGCAATTCATCACTCCTGTCTGCCAATTAGCTTTAACACCCCCGAACCCCCCCCCCCCAAAAATGGACTTCAGCTGCAGTGTTGCAACAGTGTGTGTGAATCCCCCAAAGATTTATCTGCAGGGAATCCAACTCAGGGAAAAAAAAAAAAGATAATAATCAGGCTGCAAAAGTGGTCAGTGTAACAAGAAATATAGTCCCATAAACAGCCTCCAGGCCAGACTTTGTCTTAATTTGTTTTAGATTCTTAAAAAATGTTTCTAGTGAACATCAAGGGCATTTTTTTCTAATATCTGGAGGTACACGTTACTCCTCTGAACCATCTCCCTCTATCTTTCAGATCTGCTAAACCTT
The DNA here is from genome assembly GCF_008729295.1 of Plectropomus leopardus. NCBI lineage: Eukaryota > Metazoa > Chordata > Actinopteri > Perciformes > Serranidae > Plectropomus > Plectropomus leopardus. Next base: position 30,098,643 of record NC_056469.1, on the reverse strand, counting down.
GGGACTGTTTTAAGCAGCACCCAAATACCCACCTTTACAGGCAAGTTTTTCTCTAGTTATATAATTCATTTTCCTTTTATGTTTTTTGTGTGCTTGTAGAGCACTTTGTAATTCTGTTTTTAAAAAGTCCTATATTCATAAAGCTTTACTTAGAATAAGTCGATGGTTTGTGGGTCTTCCCTTCAAAAAGTCAGAGCATTAAGGACTTAATTTCTGATATTCTGGTGAATTTCTGGGTGCCACTTTGTGCCTTTCCTGCATCAATTTATGATGGAAATGTCATGGTACTTCCTGCTTCAAGCGTGCATAGTTTCATCTTTTTCCATTTTATGGCAGATTGCAACTGTAACTTTTGAGATCGCATCCTTTACTTTGTAGAAGTTCAAGTCGTCTGCTACTTTTATAATTTTATTTTGTGTAAGGCACCCTTGAAATGAGGGTCATTGTGCAGTGTTAAAACCTAGAATATAGGACATATCACTGCAGAAAAACTTCATTCACAATCTCACAAAAAAAGCTGAAGTAAAATGATCTCTCGCTCCTCACTTGTAGATTTGTAAAATGTTGATCTTTTTCAATGCAGTTTGTTATAGTCAGAGCTTCTTCAGCTGTGAATTATGAAACGATTTAAACTTAAACGCTTCAGGCAGCACACAGTTTAGTCAAAAGGGTAAAAATCTAAAGCAGGATTGTGTTCATTCTTGACAAAACATAGTAAAACGTTTGTTTAAACAGAAACAGTGGTGTGGCCTGAATAGGAGAGAACATCACTTAAAGCCAGTTGCACATTTTTGGGTAATTTCTTCTACAGCAACTCGTTGAACTCTTTAAATGTTTTTTAAAAGAAATCAAGTCAATTTGCTCCAGTTTCAAAGGGTTAAAATGAAAAATCGGAATTGACCAACATGCTGATTTCTGTCAATATGACAAACTGATCTTTTTTAAAATTGTTATTATTATTATTATTATTATTATTATTATTATTATTATTGACAAAGTTAACATATACAAAACATCACCCCAAACTATTTTTCTTATTTTTACACTATGAATGAATATTACATACATTGAAAAGCTTTCTTTTTTATGTCTCCATCACGATAACAGTATGCATAATCAATTTTACAGAAGAGACCTGATGGTCACTAAAATTAGGTGAAGAAAAAACTGGATACATCAATATTGTTATCAGCCAAATGAGTTGATATATATCAGCAATATATATCGTGCAATATTGTGCATCCCTGGCTTCAACATTTTGTGCAGGAGTACTTTTCCTATTGAGTCACAATCTTTAATGCCGTCTTACAGGAGGGGTGGTAAAGCATGCAGAGTGGCTTGTTATTAGCAGTGACCACAGACCAGAATGAATCTGCACTGACATTATCATAGAAGAAATAATTACCATAAAAAAATCAATGTCCTGCATACATGTATTATACAACGAGGTGGAAGATTAAAAAGGAAAGTTTCCCGCTGCAAAGCTCTAATAGGGGTTCCATTTTAAAAATGGCCTCATTTCCAGCTCTTATTATAGTCATATCCCACATCTAACCAGGCTGGAGACTCGAGTGCTTATTAAAAAGGTTCTTTCTGAAACCACAAATGGAGCCCTTAAGGATGACAGGGACAAACACTACAGAGTGTGCTAATCCTATCTGGCCCAGAATCTGCTTGTAGACACTAGAAGAAACAATAAGCCAGACACGAGTCCTCCAAGTGTTTTCATCCCCCCGGTACACCAGAGGAGGTAGAGAGAAAGAAAGAGACAGAGAAAGGGATGATAGCATTACTCACAATCCATTACCACTCCCTGGAGACGCTCTGCATACAGAGTGATGGAGGGAGGGAGGTGGTGAGGAGGAGGAGGAGGTGGAGGGGAGGGTTGGTAGTGTGAGGTGGAGAGAAGGGTTTGGTTTGGAGGGTGTTTGTTTGCTGGAGGCCCGGCAGTAAGGCAATATGAAACTTGATTATTCCTTTTCAATAACCATCTGCTGAGGATCCCGCGGAGACGTCGCAGGTTGCTGATTAGTTCGTCAAAATAATAGAAGGCTCTTGAATAGCCTTGTTAAGATGTCTAACTTTAAGTACAGTCGGCAGCCCAAATCATTGTTCGCTCTGAAGCATCCGATAATGATGGATTGACTGATGCAAAGGGATGTTGCGCAGGCTGCAGCCATTTTTTAATCAAGTTTGTTTATTTTTAAGGGCAGACAATATACAAAGTGCTGGAGTAACAATACATGAAGATATATATACTTTTTAGACATTAATACAGAGTATGTACATTTATTATTTACACTTAAAGGGACAGTTCACCCCCAAATCAGAAATGCACATTTTTCCTCTTATCTCTAATACTCAGCAACTCATGCCAAAACAATCTAGATTGATAAATAGCACTACAGGTAAGAGGAAAAATATGTATTTTTGATTTTGGGGAGAACTTCCCCTTTAAAGGCATCACAACGGTTTGTATACTCATCCTTTCCCCCTCTAAAATGCCCCATTTGTTTTTAAACTTTATTTTCCCCTTCACCTCCAGTCTCTGTTTCAGTGCCATCTGTCCCTCTCTTTCACACACTTTAATCCATCTGTTACCTCTGAAACATCTCAGTGTGTCCCCTCCCCACCATCTTGCCCCCTTACCAAATTTCACTGCAGTGCTTTGATTGTAAGGTGGTTACAGCAGCATGTTAAACATCGCTAATTCGTACAAAAGCCAGTCCTGAGTGCCGCAGGCAGGCCACAGGTCACACTGTTGTTCTTTGGAAGTATTTTTTCTTCATATTTGATAGCATTAAATGTAAACACACACTTATATGACATTTTGTTCATGATTTTGAAAAATACTCATATGATACACTGGATTTGACACATCAGAAACAAATAACCTTTCCAAGGTTTTGATTGTACAACTTTGATATCTTATATACATTAACTGAAAGCCTTAAATTACCTCCCATATCAAAACTTTTTCAAAATCAGTTACTGTTCTGTACAAGTCTGCTGCGCCCAGATCTGAAAAATTGGTTTCCACTTTTGACTCGTTTTGTGAAGTGCCCTCCTTTGTAATCATCCGTTTCATTTTCTAATTGCCTTTCAACACAAGTGTCGGCTGTGGAGTCGAAAAAAATGTATCACAGCTCAGCTCAAAAACCTCCGCAGAGCCAAAATCCTCCAACAAGCCGTCATCTGAGATCGCTCCCAGCAAGGTAAAGTCCATATACAGTTACTTCAACACTTCCATGCATGTCCCTCCATCTGGCTGATCCCACTTCAGATAAACATGAGACACTTTGGTAAACATTCGACAGGTTTCCAGAGAATGACGGGGCAGTAAAAAGGGGTCGGGGTCGAGCTGGGATGAGGTAAAGCGACGAGGTCACTGCAAACAGTTCATCCTTAAACATCGAGGCTGGAAAAGCAGCAGCTGGGAGAACTGGGACATACTTTTAAACTTAATAGGAACCTGTTTAAAGTAATCAACCCCTGATTAGAGTAATAAAATAAAAAGTTTGAGGTCTCAAATCAAAACCTGAACCTTCCCAGCCTCTGACCTCCGTTCTCTGGTTGGCTCTTGGCCCCTTTAGCCGAGGATGTCGAGGTAAACCGGCGGGTTCTTGACCAGGGCCAGCAGGCGGCTGTGGATATCCTTGATCACCATCCTCTGCTGGGGCTCTCTCTGCCAGCAGCCCTGCATCAGCAGGTACACCTCCTTCGGGCAGGTGCGTGGCCTTTCCAGTTCCCGACCCTGCGTGATGCATTCGATGGCCTGTTGGGGTGGAAATTTAAAACGTTACATTAACCGGAAATCGTGTTTATCTGTCCTTAATTACTCCAGGATGCATCATATCTTGAGCGCTGTTGTGATAAATGTTAAACTAACAGAACTGCCACGAAGGGCCATTGAGCTATGCCCGCTACCTGTCAGTACTAATGTAAAAGCAATTGGGTGTTTACATACAATGCACGGTGGCGTCGAAATTTGCAGTCGACCTACAGTGATACCTTCGGTCTCTGATTTCCTCCGCAAGCTGAGTGAATATGGCAGAATAACTAGTGATAATTGATAATAATCAATATAAAGGGTATATTAGAAGTGATATGAATGATCTGATTCTTGTAATTTATAGAATATGCATCCTATGTGTCAAATGTTAATAAGCAGAGCACGAGAGATGAGCAAACAAAAGCTGACATTTGTGTAATTAGAAAAGAGTAGAGGAGCAGAGTCAGTGTTATGGCACTTTATCCTCTGGAAACCATGAATATCCGGCATGTTCTCACTCCAAGGTTAATTAGTCAATTAGCGCCACTCTGTCAGTGCTTTTGGCATACCAACGTGACACCAAAAGCCGCCTTCTGGGTCTAACCGTAACACGGCTGAACGGTGTCAGATGAGAACACGCTCTCAGAGAACAGGTAGCACTGTTATGAAGCGACAGATGGCAGCAGGTGCATTCACGTGCAACACGCCTGGGCGGCCTCACTAGAGAACACGGCTGGACGGAACTGGATGCGTGCACGTGAAACGCAGAAGCGCAGGGCCAGATAATAACGCTGCCGGTAACCACGTAATATAAGGAGCGCAAGTTCACTTACAGGGCGGGCACCTGGGGAGGTGAATGGGTCCCAGAGTTTGCGTCTCTTTTACCTAAACCTAACCATCTGTGACTTTGTTGCCTAATCTCAACTATCCTGACAGTCTGCACTGTTGTGTCAACACAAAGACAACGCTGCTTCTTCCCACCATGTGCATTTCTTCACATCACTGTAACGGCATCCTGTAGCATAAACAGCTGATGCAGAAGAATACCTAAAACGTTATAAGTACACGTGGAAGGTCACTGACAGAGCGGCACTTCTCAGTTCTTGAGATACTTAAGTAAAACACAGAAATAGCCTTCGCAAACAAATCATGTAATCACCAAAGTCATAGTCATCTGAGAATCATGAATGTCTAATGAATCAGTGCCAATCCACACAGAAGATGTTGCAATATTTCAGCAGATATGAGAACATTTTGACCTGCCTGTGGCAATACCATTAAAATTCATTTAGAGAGAGACAGTAGATGATGCACCAAGGATGATTTTTTTTTCTCTAAAAGATCCTTTTTGGCAGAATAGCCTTCATATCTACAGATTTACAGATATGAGTCCATTAGCAGAGACCTCGGGAACAAATGAGAGCAGCCAAAATATGAATAACCTGCCGCTCAGACACTAATGGCTGTGATGACTGATTGAGTTCACACGCTCCGGCTGCTCAATGAATAAATCACTGTCGAGGATGAGAGAGAGGATTTTACTGCGCTCTCCATTTGAAGGGTTACTGACTCAATCTCTCCCCCATTGTTAACCTTGGCCCGATTCAATGAGCAGAAGAGGTCTGTCAGCGCTGAGCCAATTCACACCAAAATGGCCCGTCAGTCAGACTCACAGCCCGGCACAAAAACTGAAAAACGGACGCCCAAAAATGGCCTCTGTCGCCTTGGCGTGCAGAGTCAGTATTTTGGGATGATTTATCTCCTCCACTGCGTGTTTAGGCAACATGATAATTTCACCTGTCCCTCATTGGCCGAGACAGATTGGGCTAACAAGGTTAAAGCTCATTGGCCCCGGGCAAAAATGAGAGCCAATGAGATTAGAATTGAGTGCCAGCGAAAAGTGATCCACCCTTCTCTTGAAAGGAGAGAGGGTTTCGGCCTTTAATAGCACCGCTGTGGTCGCAGTGGAGTCCCACGTCTTGGTGCTCCGGCTGAAAAGGCTAGACTGGACCGCCCTTAATTACTATGAACTTATTGATTAGTTTAAGAGTGCAGAGCGGTGAAAAACTTCAGCAACATCTGCTCTGAAGTACCAACAGCCACACTGAAAATTGTTCTACAAGTTTGAATTACTGTATGTGGAAGAAGCAAAATATTTCAGGCTGCCATAAAGAAAAAAGGTAATAGCAATAAATAGATTTAAAGCGTCTATTTTTTTTTACTAGCAATGTGTAACCATTTGAAATCTGAATTGGCATCACCTTTCTTGTGCTGCGGGAAAAATGCCCAGAAAACTATATTTCTAACGATCATAATTATGTATTTGAATGTTTTTACAAAATTGTTTTAATTCTTAAGCCCCTTTTTTGTGTCTTTTTGTTGTTATTGTTTTTTCTATTCTTTTTTTTTGTGTGTGTTTTTTGTTTGTTTTGTGATTTCTGCTTATTTTCACGTAATTTTCTTGTACTTTTTAAAAACTAATTTCTCACTAATATTGATTTCATTTCTTCTTCCACTCCAAGGATGGTTTTTATTGACTTGCATAGTCATAAATTTCAATGGGATTTTAAGTGATCCAGTTTTTAGATGGCACTTTAAAACCCAAAAGACAAACAAAAGGTCATCAGTTAACTAAATCTCTTAGTTGTGTGGCCAGTGGGGAGGACTGCAGCTCCACCCAGAGAAAGTTGTCTGATAACAGAGTGCTTTTGTAGACAGAGTTTAATATTTCACTCTTAGGTTTTAACTTGATGCCGTGTGCTTAGATTTCCTGTCAGACATCATCAGAGTTTATTTCGGCATGGGGTAATTGAATTTGATCTCCAAACCTCAACAAATGAAACTGAAACTCTATGACTGGCTAGTGGCTAAATCTTTTTTTGAGAGTGTGTGATTTGGGTGGACTGTCCCTTTAAACCAGACGGAATAAATCCTGATAGCGAATGAGTCGTATCTCAAAAAATGATGCTCAAAAAAAATTACTTACTGATTTACAAACGTCCTGGGGGCTTAGTCGAACCCATAGACTGTAAATAAAGATGGACGCCGCACCCCCACTTACCCCCGCTATGCTGAAGTGAGGTTAAAATATTCCGGATACGAGCGTTGCCATCTTGCGAGGATGATGTCATTGGGAGCCCTGCATCTGCACAGTAACGATATCCGACTGAGAGCTGTCATGTCGTCCATCTTTATATACAGTCTATGGTCACATCCGGCAGTGCTCACATTAATCATTAATATCGCCTAAGCAGGTGATGGTCACTCACCAGCATTCGCTCATCTGTGACCGTGCCCTAACTCTTGGAAAGAAAGCGAATAGGCTACCCGAATTGGTGAAAAACTGTTAACAGCATTGCATGAAACAACCAGAGTCCCACACCCACAATCAGCGTTTTGAGCAGCAAAGATGAAATGTCCCTCACTGTCATTGTATTGGGATGGCAACAGATAAGTTAAACTACTACTACCTGCACGGCTGGATGCCACAAAAGGTACGTTTGGATCGTTGATCTTTTAAATGGAGCCATGAAGGCTACAAAGACCTGTTTCTGCAGTTGTTTGCTTTGATGAAAAAACATTTTTTTGCCAATAATAAGTAACTTCTCAATTATTGACCATGAACGCTGTCGATAAACTCTTCATTCTAGCTCACCTCACTGTTGGACAGCTGGTACCAGGGCTGTTTTCCATAGGTGAAGATCTCCCAGAGCACCACGCCGAAGCTCCAGATGTCGCTCTCTGTGGTGAACTTCCTGTACATGATACTCTCTGGGGGCATCCAGCGGATTGGCAGCATCGTACGGCCGCCCACCTTAGGATGGAGACGAGGCAAAGTATGTGATTTTTCATCTTTATTGCATAATAAAAGTCTCAAGGTGAACATTTAACCACTTTGCTTTGTTGGTGACACTAAGCAGAAATACCATCTTTTAGTAACACATTTTTCAGCAAATCTCAACAGACTAATTCCTGTTCATCCTCGAAAATACCCACTGACCTTGTCAAAAAGAGTTTTATTTAACATCCAAAATAGCTTCAATTTAGACTAGTTAAAGGAAAATGATCCCAAAGCCCCCCAAAAGTGTAACTATTCATAAGGCCAAAAATTGAGAGAAAAAAAATCTGTTTTTGTCATTGGACTGAACTGATACTTTGAGAACTTTTCATCTTAGAGCCAAAAAAACATTACAGTCCTGTCTTTGTCTTTTCCAGCCACATACCCGATAGTAGTCGGTGCTGTAGATGTCTCTGGACATGCCAAAGTCTCCAATCTTGACCACCAGTCCCTCTCCAACCAAACAGTTGCGGGTTGCCAGGTCACGGTGGACGAAGTGCAGCGATGCCAGGTAGACCATGCCCGAGGCGATCTGAGCGGCGATGTGCAGCATCTGAGGCATGGTGAGCTGACCCAGCGGCGGCATCTTCGTCTCCTCCAGGATACGAGCGTCGGGGCCGTGAGCTCTGCGGATGACACATGAGGAACAAGTGAGTGTTTCTGGATCAAGGCTGCTTTTTTAGGGGTTTTTCAGCTTTATTGGGCAGATGACAAGGAAATATGAGAGATGTATGTAGATACTTTGAGGTCATGATACTCGTTTGCCATTGAATCCTGCATTTAAAATTCAACTTAGGTATAAGTACAACAGCATTATTAGCAAGCTGGACTTAAGGTTCATTAATAAGTAAAAAAAAAAAAAGCTCCAGTTAGTGATGTGTACTAATTTATGACATAATTATTTTGTCACTAATACATCAACATAAGCAGAAAATTTTGGTATTATACATAACAAACAAACAACAAAATCAGTTGTGTTTTGGTGAGTCATCGTGTGTTTCCAGCAGCTTTTCAGGCACTGAATGTCGGGATTTTGTAGCGAAGTGTCACTGTGACTAGTTGCTAAAAGTTGTTGTTTTTGTACTAAGATATCGCTGCATTTCCTGCTGGGATATTGACATAAAAATTGTGTTCCCTGCTGGGACAGTGACATGAAAAGCGGTTGTTTTTACTGACACGTTGCTTAATTGTTGTTGTTTTCCAACATATCTGTGTTTTCCGCCAAGTTAGTGACACAAAAAGCACTTATGTTTTACCGAGACATCACTGTTTTTCCAGTGGGGATCAGGCCCCAAAATCTGGGTATTTAGAGCCAAAGCATTATCTTTTCCTAACCATAACCTTGTGGGTTTTGTGTCTAGAACTAACTACAAGTTAACCATGTGAAACATGAGTTTCAATGTATCGGCTACATAACGTGCAAATGCAATCTGTCCATGGTTTGCCAAAACTTACAAAGCCAGAATTTTTTCTGGCAGTTGGGTTGCGACTGTTGTAACTGCTGAAGGTGGCGCTTGCTTTAATGAGCAGTTTGGTAGTTTAATCCAGTTGTTCCTGGAGGTAGTGCACCATGTTTTTTTTGTACTCTTCTATGATCTTTGCTTTTTGTACATAAATGGATTACTTAATCTCTTTTGTTCTCAAATGGTTATTTAAATGAAACCGTGTGAGAAGTTTGGAGGGTCAGTGTCTCTTTGGTGGAGCTGTCACAACTAACAGACACTTGAAACATGACGAGAGGCTCAAAATTGACATTTCTTTATTGTAAGGGGTCACATATATAACACATTTAATATATAACAGTAATCTTTTATTTTTTTTATGTTTTATTTTATAAGGGTGTCATTTGTTTACTGTTCAATTTTAATCTTAAAAAAATAACAGTTGTCAAATTAAAAAAGTGGAGTATAAAGTGCAATTTTTCACTGAAACGTAGTGGAGCAGAAGTAAATAGTGACATTAAATGAAAATAAGTACCTCAAAAATTTAAAAGCAGTCACAAAAAAATCAAAAGATTCCTAGAGCATCCTTGAAATAAATTCAATGAACCATTTTAAATGATCATCATTTATCATTTCTGAATCTTCAGGTCATGTGTGTTGGTAGTGCCCTGTTTTTTAGTCTGATTTTTAAGCTTTTTTAAAAAATAAATGTTTTTGGTAGATGACAGAGTATTTTTCTTATTGGTTTTCTTTTCTGCACTGGAGCTGAACTCCTGACCACTGTGCCGTGTAAAGGGGCCTCATATTTCCATTTGTAAAGAACAGAACATGCTGGCCTCTGCTATTCTCCTCTGCTTCTATTGGTTGTTCAGGTTAATCAGGCAGGGATCGGGCTCCTGTTTTGTTGGTAACTATGGCATCAACCTTGGGTGACCTGAAGGACAATGACCTCAGCATGCAATCTGCAGATTGAACATTTCTGACATATATGTGCTCTTGAGAGCATTTCATGGTCGACGTGACCACGCCATAATAAAGCCATTTAACAGCGACGGTTAATAGAAAACATAAGGCTTGTAATACGCCTACAATTGATTTGCAATAATGCAATTCAGAGATGCAGACCACATTGACTCTCAGTTGTTGTTGTGGATCCCAAACACCCACTCTAACGTCAAACTCCGGCCCTAAATGAGCAAATCACAGCTGATGTGTCTCCATCCATCCTAATATCTATCTCTCCACTTTGTCCCCTCCTTATGAAGGAAGTTGTCTATACAATCACTATTAGTTTAAAAGGCAGGTGGCAGGGTGGGAAAGCAGCTGCATTGTGGGGGCCCTCAGACGTTTCACCCATTCTGTCTGCTGGAAATGTGATTTCCATCCATTGGTGAACATATATCTCAGGCGAAGTCTGTGTGCGCGCACGTGTGTTTGTGTCTGTGTGTGTTTTAATTCCCAATCTGTTTCCAGTGGAGGACACCTGGCAGACAGCATCAACTGCGTCTGCCCTAATAGTTTTGTCAGATGGTTTCCCAGGTGCCAAGTGAGCTCTGATAGGTCAACACTGTCTCAGTCCTCAGTGACTCCTTTAGGTCCCTCCAGAGGTTTCTAAACTTAGCTTGAAGATTACAATAGACTGAATCACAATATTTATTTAACTTCCGGGTAGAAAACCCCTCATATTACGTACATAAAATTAAACAGTGCTGAGCAAACGCTGCCTCAGGTGATTCGTTTTTAGCCTCCTAACAAAGGTCAGTTTAAGTGTGTGTTATTTTAGAGGATTTTCACCTCTTTACGTTACAGTCAGCTGGCCAAAAGGGACTTGAAGCCTTTTTATCGAAGCCACCAAACTCCATTGATAAAAACAGTAATTTTACATAGCAGAACACAGGAGTTACTGGTCTACAGCTGCGTCGACTGGGTAGTGTTTAAAGTGGAGCAATTATTGAAACGTAGCGTAGACTTACACTGATATAAGCTCTTATTACCCAAAGACTGTGCTATAGGGCCATTATGAAGTCCCTTCTTCATGCTGCCTTTGCATTTCTGCACCAGCCAAACAATGTCAGCATCGTGCCGCCCCAGGTTGGGATTTTAGACCGCATGCTGGCATCATGAAATTTATAGAGGCGTGACGGTTGTGACATATGACACAACAGCGTCAGCCTCTAGTGTGACTTATAATGTCCGTGTTGGTAGCACTTAATGAACAATAACAATGGCATTAACATGGCAATAATAATAATTTACCATCCCTGCCAACTTATTATATGACTATACATTTCAACCTTGTCTGTGTCAAAACTAGGAGTATGATCCATATCTGCCATTTTTTAATTTGGCCGCTGCCCCCGATGTTACATCATGGCTGTTTTTTTTCTGTTATCCATCATGCTGGCAGAAATGGGCTTCCATACAAAACTATTCAGTTCTTCTTGAGATGAGTTCATGTAGAATTCATGGCCACTAGTCTGCCGAATCTGCTGGTTTACTGCATCCATTAGTTTTCAAATTTCATTCTGCACAATATTTGCAATTATCATGTGAGCACAACTCTTGCAGTAAGTAATACCTTTGCCCCGTGCCTTGACATGAACAAGAGACCTTCCTGGGATGTAACCATATTTTTCTCATTTCTGATTTAACAAAGCAAATTGCCCTTCTATACCACTCACTGCTGCCTCCATTTTCTGTGACAGTGTGGTGTAATAAAGGGTCAAAAGGAGGAGAAATTATGGAGTAAAAAACAAATCACTGCTTTTATTAAGACACGTTTAAGTCACTTTAGAAAAAGACAGTGGGCAATTTATCCTTAAATTTGACTTATGAACAAAGACACGTCAGATTTACAGGAGATTTAAATTACCTACCATCTAAACTAAACTGCTTCCAAATAGGACTTCAGAGACATTAAAGTGCAGAGACGGAGGAAAAGCAGCAACATCGAAATATTAGTCTCAGCAGTAATTGAACAACAAGACATTAGGCCCTTTTCACAGACATCGCAATATGTCACATCAGGAAAAGCACAGGTGTAAATTAGGGCTGCCATTTACGGTTAACTTTATCATCCGTTTATCTAAATCAAAGGAAAAGTTCTCTCCCTAGATCAAAAAGACATGTTTTTCATTTTTACCTGTAGTGCTATTTATTGCTCAAAGTGCCAAATAAATACATTTGAAAAACTAAATAACAATGTTTCTCTCTAGAAATCATGACCCGATCACTCCAGATGATCCACAGCCCTTGTTGTGAGCAGTTTCATGTAGGAACTATTTTCTTTCTACTGGACTCCACCCACCAGCTGTATCACTGCGCAGAGGTAACATGCATCTACTGTTAGCTGATGTTACAGCCGAGGAGGACGCCATTTATTTTTACATCTTGCACTTCGTAAGCCTGTCGTCAACAAGTGGATGCATGCTTCCCTCTGCGTGGCGTTATGGTTGGCGGTTGTAATTCGGTAGAGATAATAATTCCTACGTGAAACTGCTCACAACAAGGTCTGTGGGTTGTCTTGAGTAACTGCGTCATGATCTCTGGAAAGAGACACTTCTGTGATTTGTTTTTAAAACGTTTTATTAGAGAGAAGGCAGACATCTCAACGGTCAGTATCTCCAATATCGGCAACTCGCAGTAAAACAATCTAGACTGATACATAGCACCACAGATATGAGGACAAATATGTATTTTTTATTTGGGGTGAGCTATCCCTTTAAATTCAATTTTTTCCTGTTTTCATTGCTTATGTATAATGACTTCATGTCATATGTAATGCTCTCTGAATAGTCTTGTTGAATAACCCCCTCTGAATAACCTTGTTAAAGGTGCTTTACAAATATGCTTGCCCTGCCTAATCTCCTGATTATTTTCTCGATTAATGGAATTGAATTGTTTGGTCTATGAAATGATGGAGAGTAGTTAATCACAACATCTTGAAGCCTAAGTATAGTCATTTTAATTGCTTGTTTTGTCTGACCAGTAATTTAAAACCCAAGAATATTCAGTTTTACATCATAAAAAATTTAGAAAAAGATCAGATATTCTCATTTGCAAAGCTAGAATCAGTAAATATATTAATCAATTTAGAAAAAGTTATGGATTAATTTTCAGTCAATCAATTCATTGTTTCAGCTCTAGTGTAAAGATTAAAATTATTGATTGCTCCATTTCCCATTTAGCTGCTCGTTTACCTTCTGCATGTTATTAAATATCTAACAGGCCTCCTGATCATTTCAATATTCTGACCAGCAGAGATTGGCAGTTATAGGAATTGAACCCTCAGATTATAATATAAAAGTTCTGCTACGTACCTAAGAAATCGGTTGAGATCTCCGTGCCTCATGTACTCAAACACCATGGCCAGTGGCTCTCCGTCCGTACAGACGCCGTAGAATCGAACAATGTGCTGGTGTTGAAGCAACGTCAGCAGCTCCGCCTCCCTCTGGAAGTCCTGCCGAGTCGATTCGTTGGCGTCCTTTAGAGTCTGCAACAAGGCGTGCATTTACTGATTCTTGGGCTTCGGTAAAAGTAAACAGCATTTAAAGCAGCCAAAACTGAAGATAATTAATAATGTGATTTAAAAAAAGAAAAGTAAAGAAGAAGAGGATTTTTGTGTGATAATGACTTTTCTTTTACTGGGCCCAGAATGCCTTGCTACGCTCCTGCTTATGAGTGATGACGTGCTGCAATAAAAGTTCATGTCTGATTAATGGGATGATAAATCTGAGCCAGATTTATCGTCCAGTTTTTTATTTGCTGTGGTTTGCATTAACCTGTTGTAACATGAGCTGCGTATTAAACCACCTGACCGTCCTCAACAATACGTCTCACTCTGAAACCGCAGGATGTTATTTCAGTGTACAGAGGATTTAAGTATAAGTGCTGTGTATTTACTTTTACTCCTGTTGGCGGTGTATCAAGTAGCTTTTGTGAGTACTAATAAGAATACTTCACCTGCAAAATGACCATTTGTACATAAATTACTCACGACCGGTTACCTTGAATATATTTAAGAAAGCTTTGTTTTTTCACATATCTCCACAGTGACCGAGAATCCAAAAAACATTTTTCATGAATTGAAGTAAACGGGGACGATGTTTAACAACAGCAAAACTTCATCAAAACATCCTCTCACACAACTGGTGCAGTATAATCCAAGTCTTATTTATTTAGTCGTATGCCCATTACTTCTCAAGCACATGCATTTTTGCTAATTAAAATTAACTTTTTAAAGTAGATGGTGCATTTGAACTCTGCTCAAGTGGAGCTACACTTAGGATGCGCTACTCGAAGGCGTTAGTGTTTCATATCATAATATTTTAGCAGATGCATGTTTGAGAAGTGCTGACCAACAACTGGATAAATAAGACTTGGATTATACTGCATGAGTCGTGAGATTAATGTTAAATGGATATTTTAATATAGCTTTGTTGTTGTTAAGTGTGGTCCCCATACGACTTAAATCGTGAAGGTTTGCCTCTTTTGGATTTGTTGTCTTTTAGTATACAGAAAAGCAATTGATTTTTTGATTCTGGTAAGATACTAAAAGTTAAACTTGTAAATGAAATATTAATAATTAATATGATTAAAAAATATGCTTGGAATCCATTTATATAACATTGCCACAGAAAAATATGACCACACTATGCTGTATTGATTTCTTTCCCCCAAGCCCTCAGTAAAAGTAAAATTGCCGTTGAGATACTTTCACTCACCTTGATGGCGACCAGCATCTTATCGCTGTCTGGGCTCAGGTTTGCACACTCTGCCAGGTAGACTTTGCCAAACGCTCCTTCACCCAGCTCCCACTTCAGCACAATGTCCTGCCGTTTAATGTGCTGGACACCTGATGATGAAATACATAAAAACGTTTACAACTGTGGGTAAAATGATGTCTTGTTTATACCAAAAGTTGATCATATTTGCTTGAGATTTTACTCATTTAAGACAAAAACAGCAACAATTATAGACATTAATTTAAGAAAATGATGGACAAGTGACCAAAACATATACTTTGAAAACTCTCTGGCGCAAATAATAACATAATCAAGACGCTGAAATATCAGTGCGGATTCAGTAACAAGTGGAAATAAGTTCAGCGGCAGCACTCACACATGTCTTTCTCCTTGATGATGCCGCAGAAGTACTGTGGATTCTCGACAAAGCTGGATAAACCAGAGTCTTCATCCGAGGAAGGCGGGCTGGTCCCAAAGTTCATGAAACGAAGCGACACGGCGAGGTCATCCTCAGTGCCCAAAACTGATGAACCTAATGAAACAGGGAGGGATGTAAACAAGCAAAACTGAGAGCTGTGTAACATCTAATCAGCCTCGAACCATTTGTGATTGCAGCGGCCATCAAAAGAAAATTCATTTTTTTCCCCCTCTGTGGAATCAACGTTCTCCGCTACCAACTTGGCTGCACGTTTTGTTGGTACCATGGTGACAGATGATGATGATGACGAGCTCTAATAATCACCATCATCAGCCATGCAGCAATCAGGACACATTGAACTGGAAAAAATGGGAAGGAAGCATGAATGGTTAGCAACCCCTGACTATGGTGCGTATTAAAAGCCAAACAAGTGGGGCCCAAATTGTAAAACCCCACTCAGCTAGGCAAACCACAGAACCCCTAGAGTCCAACACGGTAGAAAATGGAACAACAAAGAGAGAGCACCGAAAGCGATGGAGGGAAGGAAAGAGGGAGCAGGGTCCACTTAGGCAATCAGGCCCACTTAGGCACTTTGAGAGTGAGAAGGGTAGATGTGTGTGTGTGCATGTGCGTGTGTGTGTGTTGGGGGGGTGGGGTCCAAGTGGAGCTATATCACGTCTAGCTGTTCCTCCATCCATCCATCCATCCATCCATCTTCTTTAATGGCCCTCACCACGTGGCGGTGGCCAAGGGAGGTTTCTGCCGCCATTCTCATGCAGTAATTAAGGCACTTTAGCCCAGCCGACACAGCGGCTGCCTGTGTGCAAAGTTACAGCTCAGTGGAAATCCTGTATTAGCCAGTCTTTCCTGTGCAGTGCCCTCTGAGAGCCTGACACAACCATCTGCAGTTTGAAACAATAATTTGGCAGAACGTTTGATTATGGTTCTCTGCAGTTTGCATATCCAGCTTCAGATATTGGTTCTGGGCTGAGAAGATGTCATCTACTGGGTTAGGCTCCTTTTGATAAAGCTAATACAGTGCCAAAATATAACAGAGATATGTGGAAGCTGAATTATATGAGTGACACGGAAAGCAATAATGAAAAGAATGTCTCTCACAGAAATTCATTTTGGCTCCAAACCTGTTGTTTTAAAGAAGTTTTGAAGCTGAAAGTAAAACTTTCAGAAAGTCCCCATGCACTTTGATTTGTCAAAGAATTTTTTCATTATAGAGTGCCCAAGGTCCTAAAATTGGGAAATGATTTTGGACCTCTGGGCTTCTGGTCTTAAAGTTGAAGGGTTTTTTGAATGGGTTTGTGGTTAGACGCCTGAAATAACTGGTTCCGCCATGAATCAATGGCACCAAGAGCCACTCAGCAGTAACTGCTTCTGTGGTTAACGCAAGCGTAAGAGTCTTTATCTTTTGTTCTATGACATAAAATATATCAGTGTATACCACACTCGTGAACTTTGAAGCTTTGTGAGGCAAAAATAAAATAAATAAAAAATCCTAAAAGTGGTGTTTATCTGTTAAAATAATTTTGCTGAACAAAATGTTTAAGTGGCTTTTAAAAAAAAAAAAAAAAAAAAAAAAGAGTTAACTCTGCTAGAATTGAAAATCCAGTGAAAAATCCCATATGCTTTTGACAAGGGAATCAGGGCGAAACTAATTAAAACGTCAACCCTACAAACGAAAGTGTTGACGTTGATTCAAAGACTGCTCATTATTTTAGCATTGCACTCTCTTGTCAGTGCATTAAAGGGGTAGTTTAGATACAAAATATTCATTGTTAATGTTATGGTGAAATATAAATAAATGTTGACTTTTATGCTATGCAGGGAAAAAACAAAGAAAAATCATCTGACAGAGAGTGTCAGAGGTATTTTACATTTAGAATTAGATAAATAGCTGATGTGAGAAAGTCCACCTGTTGCTGTACACTCAGAGAGGATTAGCCAGAGCAATCAGCTGTTAAGCTTAGCTTAGCAGAAAAACAACAAGTTGTGATTTTTTTAAGAAGTAGACGACAAAGAGAAAAAGCCAAAATGTTAAACGTTTCCTTTAACTAGCTAGTGTCTGTATCATGCGTGCAGTAAAGGAAATAATGCGCTTTAACTTACGGTGAATACCAAACTTGGAATGCTGGCCGCACTTGTTAATAACCAAAACCATGATGAGAAGGAAAGTGCAGGCAAACATGGCGAGACCCACGGCCACAGACACCTGTTCAAACAAAGACAGATTTCCAGTTACACTCACTAACATCAAACATCATTAATACTCATTTACATATTTATGTTAAGTGATGGAGCGCAGACGTACCACAAACACTCGACTCTCTGGGTTCTCTGTGACGTCCATGTCTGATTTGTTCGTAGGAACTGAAGGGCAAGAATAAGACTTGTTAAAGACTCCAAAAAAGACTTCACAGCAGTTTTGAGGAAACATGCAAAGATTTGTAGGAGAGTAAAAATCTATCCAAGACTTACTTGGATCAGCATCAAGGACTAGCATGAGGAAAGCAAGAAAACAAAAACACATTTATGAACACACATTAGAGAAAATCAAACATGTGACCCATGATATTGATATATGATATTGACTATTTAGCAACTGAAGGAACACTCTCACTTTATTATTAAACTTTTATCTGATGAATACTGTGATTGAACACCAAGTATGTTGGTCTTGCACATGATGCAGATAAGCATACGTGTAAACATCATGTAAATTATTCTTAAGTAGCACTTAGATTATTATAGTCACATCTCATCCAGGACAATTACGTTTCCAATTTTTTGTTCTCTTCATGTTTGATTGTCTTGTACTTCCTGTTTTATTTTGATATTCACTTCTTTTTTTCCATTTCAGGTCCTTAATTTCCTGTGAGATAACCTGCCCACTCCTTTTGTGTTGCACCTGTGTGTCTTTAGTTGTGTTTCCATAACAGATTTGCGCAAAACTTAAGCGATATTTTTCAAAATTTCGATAAAAGACAATTGCGAGATGAATGTGTTTCAACTCAGTGATGCTTTGTGTCTTTTCCTCCAGTGATAATATAATCCAAGAAGCATGGTAATAGCCAACATTATTTCCAACTGAAGTTGACGTAGGCATGTTATGCGAGCGATAATGGAAAGGCGAGCCCCTTTCATGTCGGAGCGACCACGTATGAGAATTTTCTAGGGGGTGATAGTCTGCGATTTCACAGAGGAATTGTGGATTCAAAACTTCCGCCAAACTTTTGAAGAGTTCTGCGATGCAATAACGCCTCTTGTCGCGCTTGCTGCATCATGCCCGAGGGAACCAGTTCCTACCGGCAAGCACATATAGCCATAGCATCATGTGACCTAGAAAAGCGAAAAAGTGTTTCCATTGCAGTTTTGCAAAATATAGATTTTTCACCTGAAATATCTCCAGATTTAAGGAAGACATTAGTGTTAACTGCTCTTTTTGTGAAATGTATCCACAGTGCAGCACTAGAGAAACTAATCTTTACTGTAAGTACATTTATTTATAGTTTATTTGATAGAGACAATGCGACTACACATAGTGCAACTTCCGCCTGTTAGAAACAAGCTGTAGTAAGTGATGTTTCATATATAGAGATTATAGCTATTGCTAGTTTCCAACTCCAGTCTGTAGTTAGACTTTTAGTAGAGAAGAAGAAGAAGAGAAAAAAGGATAAGATATCAAGGTTACATACATTCAATAACAGCTATGGTAAAAATAACATAAAAGTATACACACACACACACACACACACACACACACACACACATATATATATATAGTCCTCAATGCAGACTTGTTCAGGAACTATTGTTTATCAGTTATCAGGTTGTTGTAATGACTCAGTATTTTGTGGACCTTATTGTCAAATATTGCAGATTAATATTAGGTATTAAAAGTCATTGTTTCAACATTCATCCAGTCAGTGTCAAAATCATAACATAGTATGATAGATTCCTCTTTTAGCCGCCCTAATGGCCTCCTCTGCTCATTATGGCCTGCTGCTCGGAAAAACGTTCTGCATCTCCAAAACAGTTTCAGGAACTCACCTGGAATTATCCCCTCAGGATCGAGCGGGTCGAAGGGGTTGTCCATAAACATCCCAGTGGCTGTGGCCTCATCCTTTCCCAGTTTGTTCTGCACAATCAGGGTGTAGTGGCCGTTGTTGATGTGGGTGGGCTTGTTGAGGAAGAGACAGCCGTGTTTCACAGATCCGTCAGCTGAGTCAGGGATGAGCTGCGTGTATGTGTAAACAGTTTCTTTGAGTTCTTTGCCCTTGTATCGCCAGGTGATCTCTGGTGCAGGGTTGCCATCCACAGCAAAGGGGAAACACCAGTGGTGCTGCTGCACGGCGTCCCTCAGAAACAGGATTCTGACTGGAACTGTTGGGAGGTGACAGATTTGGAAGTTCAGGGGTGGTTAGAGAAAATACATAAGGAATTGGAAAAAGTGTTTTCACTGAAAGATGCTGAGCTGAAGCTGGAATATCGCATGTCTGTATGATATTTGAAACTCCAGTCAGCATCCAGTTTAGCTTAGCTTAGCATAAAGACTGAAAACAGGTGGAAACAGCTAGCCTGGCTGTGTGCAAAGTTAACAAAATATGCCTCAAATTAATTTGCAACTCCTCTGATGGTTGATTAACCATTTCGGGTTCCAGTTTCTCTAATGTGAGGATTTGCTCCTTTTTATTTTTTATATAACTGCAGATTAACCCTTTGAAACTTGAGCAAATCGGCTTGAAGAAAAACATGGGAGGAATCATTTGAGATATATAACATTAATAATCATAAATATAGTTTTCTGGACATTTTTTCCGCCTTTTTTGTTTCATTTTTTGAATAATTTCCTTCATTTATTTGCCTTTTTTCCATGTTTTTTTAAAAGAAAATTCAATTTGCTCAGGGTTAGAAAGTTCAGATACTTGTTGGGTGCATCAGAACGTAGCACAAGAATGAGACATTAGTCCAGGTTTCAAAGGGTTAAATGAATGTTGCACCTTGACTACATGTACCATAAAGTCAAACGTTGGTGAAGGAGTGCCCTATAGGTTCCCCTCTGAGTTTCCATGAATCAATGTTCTCCATCTGTACTGCAAACCTGTGCTGACCTGCTGTTAATAATGAATCATGGTCGTTGTTGTGCCCCCGACCACAAAAGCTACCTGGAAGCTTCTCTGGACGTGAAGTTACAGGAAATGGCCTCGTTTAGATCGAACAGGACTCTCAAGTGCAGAGACCCCTCGTACTGCAGCGACCAGTCTGCTGCTCTTAACCCGTGACCCAGCCTCAGAAAGTGCTGTGCTAAGGGCATTTGTCTCTTTATCCAGAGTTCGCAGAAGTCTTTTGCACTGAGTGAAAATTAGCGCTCTTATTCACATTTAACTAATCATCCATTAGCGACCCTCACACAAGCTATTTCGCTGCAGGGGTTAAAAGGAGGGCTGGGATTGTGTTTAATGAGCCGGCTGGGTTCTCAATGAAGAATTGGACAATGAACATTTTGAGAAAATGTGGCAAATGTGCAAAATGATTCCTGGCATCTGTTCATAGTGAACTGGAACCTTTGCATTCAAAATATTAACTTAAGGTGATGGTGAATGCTAATTAAAGTTGACTTCAAAAAAAAAAAAAAAGACATTGCAAAAAAACATGATTCAGAGAAGCCGCTTTACGAAAGGGGAAGCCACACGAGCGCCATGAATCAATGGCACCGAGAGCCACTCAGCAGTAAACACCCACTGTTCTGGGAGGTAATTAAGAGTAATTAAAGGGCTAGCGGTTAACGAGTGTCCGTCCACCAGGGGGGCTGATGTTGATAGATTAGCTGCACTAACGCATTTACAGACTGCCAATCACTGCGGATGAAGCGGTTTTCCGGAGTAGGAGGGAAAAGTCCATTAGCACTGGCTCAAATCAGATCTTAGCGCGGGTTATCAGCCCCATTTTCCTGACGTTCATTATGTGTCCCTCGATGCTCGTGCATTTGGCCTCAGCTGATTGGCGCCCCCGCTCTTTTTTGGCATTGTTTTCTAATGAGTGTCACTGAGTCAGTGATATACGATATTGTTTGGGCAGTAATTTTTTTTTTCAGTAATGTATTACTAATGCATCTCGTTTTGTGTGGGACCGCTGGGTGCTGTCATTCCTCGGTGTTCCTCAACTTTCCAGACGTGCTAATGCATCTGAAAGGAACAAACAACAGCAAACCTCTTGGGTCAAGCTGCAACTGTAATTTAGAGGCACACGAGGTGGAGTTCTTTAAGAGCGAGCAGAGGTAAGTTCACTTTCTTTTGTCCCCTTATTGTATCCCTGTATTAAATCACCAGCCGTACCTGCACCACTTCACTCACATTATTTTAACACTTCTCACCAGTCGCCTGAGTGAGTGGCAGATGACAGAGAGCTCCATTAGAAGCATGGTGGGCACATGCTCGTATTTGTAGAGGGGGCATTTAGAAGAAATCAGTGCAGTGCATTTTTCCTTTCTCTGGCTGTCCACCCTGCCTGCACTAGAAAAATGGCCCCAGTGTGCTCTCGCCCTAACCTCCATTAAGCCCCGATGACTTGTATTGAGCCCATGAGCTCTCAGGAGTGTGTTTTTTATTTTGCAGGCACTTACACTCAATGTCCAATTGCACCATCTCCTCCCCAGGCCCAGCTTGGTTCTCGGCCTCACAGGTGAGGTTGTGCAGGTTGTCGCTGGAGGAAACGTCGGTGAGGAAAAGGACCAGCTCTAATGTGGAACCCCAGATTCTCTCCTGTCAGCAGCCGAAAGCAGACAAAGAGCAGAGGGGGTTAATGCAGCTGGGTCACGTATGGATCGCTCAGAGGTAGATGTAGGTTGGAGGGATGAAAAGGGGTCCAATTTACTATACTGTGGATCAATAGATTACATACGAACTTTATTTATTCAGCTTTAAGCTACGGTTTATCCAAAGAGCTTTACAGCACAGCGAGAAAGGCAAAGAACAGAGCAAATAAAATAAAAATCACAACTTTTAGAAACACAGAAATGTGGCCTCGCATGAATACAGCCACAAGCAGCCAGACAGTTAAGAGCAGGTGAGAGAAAGTGCATTTTGGAGTTTGAGCTTGAAAGCATCAATAAAGAGAGATCAAATAGAAGAGGGGAAGGAATTACACATTTTTGGAGAAGGCTGCAGAGCAAACCTTACAGAAAAATGTAAAGTCCTGAATCTAAGACAAACAAGAGATCTGAGTTCTCTGGCTATGTGACTTACAAAGTATGAACTCACAAATATATGTAGGGGAAGGACCAGTTCATGCTTACAGACAAACAAAAATTTATGAAATCGCAGAGAACAAGTGACGAGAGGGAAGAATCGCTCCAATATTTTCAGTATTATTAGTCTTGCTACAATATTTTAGACCACAGAAGTTGGAGGTGGGATTAAGACGTAGAGTCTATATATATTTCTTATCAACAAATCCCATGAAAAAAACAAAACAAAACCAAGAATTAAAGCAATTTGGGCTGGGATGGGGTGAAGGTTTGATGCATGCAGACAGAATAGCCTAGAGGGTATTTAGATTGATGCACATAATGCCAAACACCAGTTCACAGGTGGGAGCACAGAGTGCCCGGGGATGATGATTTTCTGCAGGCCCACGCACAAGTAAGCGTAACCCTGGTTCCCTCGTCAAAAAACCTACGGGATTATTCCATATGATTTTGATTAATGCAGAAAATAAGCACTGTAGCAAACAAACATTTGTGATACTTAGGCTTACATTTTTTGTTTAGCAAGATAATCTTCACAAATAAATAACACTTCAGGAATTTTGAAGCCTAATGTAATTTTCAGAAGTTGAAAAACCTATAAACGAACTACACTACGGTCACGTCACCACAACAACACGGCTGTAAAGCTGCGTTCAGCGCAGCGTGATGACGGCGTTCTTTAGTCTCCTTTAGCCACTTGCTCACAACCACCTCTTTTAACACACAGAAGAGCTTAAAAGTTTGCAAGTGGGGTATTTACTGACGTATTTTATGCATTATAACAAAACTTTAAAGTCTTTTAGGCTTGTGTTAACCACAGACCTTATTTGAGGCTTTTAACCAAAAACCCGTTAAAAAACCCATTGACTTTGAAATAAGGGAACCGGAGGTGCTGAAATGATGACGAATTTCCTAGTTTTAGGACTCCGCAGAGGTTCATATAGCCTAGATATACTACTCATTTTGAACAATCCCAATTTCTCAGATGACAAAAAGTACATAATGAGCTTAAAAAGTATTTTAATAAAATCTTATATGAGCTACAGAAAATATTCGTCTGAAACAATTGCCCTTGTTTTATATTTTTAAAGACATAGATAAACCTAATCTATGTCTATGTCCTAAAAATCTAGTCAAAATCCTGACCAGTGACTCATTATTGTGTTATATTGCTTTATTATAATTTATCTTTTTTGTTTTATTATTTACTTATTTTTGTATTATTTTATTTACAATCACTAATATTGTACATTTTGATTTTTTTTTGGTTTTATGTTGTTATTATGTGCTCAGGTCTGTCTTGAAAATGAGATCTCAGTCTCAGTGGGACTTGGCTGATGAAATAAATAAAGGATTATGTATTTGACTATTTAGACATTTCAGTTTTGCTCAATTTGTTAAGCAGAACCTGGAGAGTTTTTTAAAAAATTTTTAAATGATTTTTTCTTTCTTTCTTTCTCCTACACTGTATTTATTTGTTGTGCAATTGAATTTATCATGAATATTATTTTTATATTATAAAATATATTTTCCACAACTTTATAATGTAAATCTTGAACATGAACTATACTCTATACTTTGATGAAGCGTGACCTCTGACCTTCCTCACCGGCGCGTGCGTGTTGTTTATTTATGTGTAAACTAGCTAGCCTTAGCCGTTTGCGGGTCTGCCGGTTAAAATGCGGAAAAATCAAGCTTTAAATCCTCACACTGAGGCCAGAAGGAGTCAGAACACGGAGGAGTGTTGTCGTCTCAGGTCGCTTTACGCCTTACAGGTCGGAAAATGCTCAAACTTTACGTCTTCAAACGCGTTGAAGTTTTAGATTTTGTATATTTAATGTGGGATACACGGATTTTTTGACTGGATATGACCCAAACTGCGAGCGGCTGGATGAAAACACCAACGGTAAGTTGTTTTATATCATATAAATGTGCTTGTTATAGATGCTTGCTGTCTGGCTTTTATCAGAAACAGTTGTTTGTTGGCGTTTGTGTCGCAGGCCGCCGTGTCTGCGTGGTTGTGCTGTTAATGGCAGGCCTCACATCGCTTGTTGTCGTGTGTAGGTTTGATTGTTTTGCTGCAGCAGTGAAAGTCCCAGGAGGTCCCCATAAAAAATTGAATTTTGAATTTTCACTATTTTATTATCACTATAGAAGTGAGCCCAATGTGGGTGAGAGATACAGAAGTGGCTATTCTGATCAAAGGTTTAAATTCCTCCGCAGTTTTCTCCTCAACTCGGTGATAACTACAGGATTAAGGTCTGAATCACATCTGGCGACAAAAAGCTTTCAGTTAAAACGAAATGTTATTCAGTGGGGGTCTGTGACCTAATGTGTATCACTTTAGGAGTCCTTAGAAAATGTTTAAGAGTCACTGAGCTACAGTATATGGCTGTGTGGACATCCATCATAACTGAACGTCAAACTTTGTATTTATCTCTGTCCTTGTGGACATTTATATTCTTTATCTCATTGAAATTTCGTCAAATAAAAATCCTCAATACTGACACAAGAATCAGACAGGAGATCCACACATTAAAAGCTCCCAAAAATATATATTGTGCAACCTTCTGATCTGTCTAATCTCCGTTTAGAGGATGTCAAAAAAGATTTTCAAAAATATAACACAGGGAAACACAACTTGCTTTGCTCAGGGGGCCACTTTTACAAAATGTCAGGAGGGTGTCTGTCGGGTGTCTAGGGGGACCCTCTAATGGCACTTTCTTTAATACACAAGCTTTCTTTTGATGCTCTTTATGCACTCGGGCACCATATTTATGTTAAAAGTGCTAAAAAAATCCCAGTGTGAATCTATGAATTTCCTTATGAATTATAAAATGGTTGGGGGCCACCCAGCACCTTACTGGTTGCTAGCTTTGATCTGCAGGCAAGTTGAGTGCAACAGATGAAAACATTTAAAGCAGATTTTTTTTAGCTTTTAACACAGTGTGCAGTACCCCAGTTTGACTCCTTGCAAAATACTCAATACTGAATATGGTTCTGAAATCGCATATCAGCAGTTGTTCTGCTTAAATCTCAACAGGTCACAATTAAATGATAAATCAATGGCATTGTTCATGGTGCTATAGCACACTTCATGATTGGGCTGCACAAAATCTCATTTTTTAACAACTGTTCATGAAAGTTTGGGATATTGCATCCAGGAGTATCAGCAGAAAACTGCACTTTTAAATGTAACCATCATTTTTTTTTATCTGTGCCTTTTACATTCAGTTTATAGTTTGTTCAACTTGTTGCAATTTTTTGTATTTTATCTGACAGCTGAAAGGCAGAACTGAGCACTTAAATATCTGTTTATTCATCACAAATTATATTGTTTTCATGATATTCAATGATGTTATCACATATCGTATGTTTTCTAAATATCATGCAGCCCCATTTTATGTGTCTTGCATCTCCATACAGCCTATAGCAGGGATACTCAACTTGAGTTTTTTTTCACTTCTTGAAATAACAGGAGACCAGGGGCCGGGTAATAAACAAACATTTATAATATTTATCAGTATATGTATGATAAATTGATTGGCTTTTTTTGAAAAATCTTTTGACATTTACTGTCCTCAATTGAGTCACAGCAGCCGTGCACAGGTTAGGTGTACGCAGGGGTGTTTCCAGGATTTAAGGACATTCAGAATTCTATTAGGGGGCCAGGTTATTTTTGACAAATAAGCCCTATTTTGATGCTTTGTAATGCACTTCAGCATAGGGATGTCCCAATCTCCAGCATCAAATCAGGGGCTGATTAAGGCATTTTTTTGACTGCTTGGAATTAGAAAATTTAGCTTATAAAACCTCTGATCCTTCATATCAGCTGTCATACAGATGTTTTTAGGCAGAGCAACATGGAGCGCAGACTCTTTCACCTCTGCTCCTATCAGCTGTCTGTCTCCTCTCTGCTGAACTATTTTCTGAAGCACTGTTAATTTCAACTCAGTCAGAGAGTCTGGTGTTTTTTGTTGTCTTCTCCAAGGAGACACAGACAGCGGTGCTGAACTCACTACAACCTCACTCACCACTTGCCACTGCAAGTACATGAGCAAAAAGCCAACATGGCTTATTTATTTATTTATTAATGAAGTGTAATCCGCCCAGAAGATGTGCAGAGGACAAAAATAAATCCTCTACACAGAATACAGCTCATTCAGTTTACTGAGAGACAGGCTGCTGGAGCAACAAACACTGGACTCTTAAAGGGACAGAGACGTTCCCTCAAGACAGCGAGGACGCCAACAAGATTAAAGGGAGGTTTTGTCATTTTATACTTTATTTCCCTAATATGGGCCAGATTTGGTCCACCGGCCGCAAGTTGGGTATCACTGGTCTACAGGTTGTATAAAGCCTGACTGCGTGATCCATTGGGCTTTGCACCTAGACCGAATCGTGACTTCTATGCACCATTATGCCCTTATAGCCCAATATTTCACACCCTAAATTTTGTCCCAAAGACTTCAGAACACTCTCTATACTTAGAGCCTTGATTTAGGAGAAACTACTACAAAAACACCTGTTTTTTGGGGGGGGGGGGGGGGCACAAATGGAAGAAACTTCAGGAAAAGAAACAGAGGAGAGCTCCTGTAGATGGATGAAAAGCAAATGTTACTTGTAAATATATATGTGTGATTTATACATGTACGTATACTGAAAAATCTTCACTACCTGGGTATAGAAGCGAGAGTGAAGCTCTTCAGTTCGCCATCTCACATTGGGAGTGGGACTTCCCGTCACTTGACATGCAAATGTCAGGTTGCCTCCTTCTTGAATTTTTGCATCTTTGTAGGCGATGATAGTCACCTCAGGCAGACCTGAGAGCAGCGGAGGAAACGGCATGAGCACAGGTCGCTAATGTGATGGCACAACTGAGTGAAGAGCAGTTTAGAGAAACAGAACGGGGGCCAAAAACTCTCTCATATGTTTCCTGGCAACAAGATGTTCCTGCTCTGTGCGATTAAAACAACAATGCAGAGCCAATTTCTTCCCTGCATTTCGCTGCACCTGCTTGTTGAAGACGTTAATATGCAGAATAAGAACAAGAAATGTTTTTTCTTTTTCCTTTCTGAGCCAATTTTATGGGGCCACATTTTTTCGAATATCCATGAGAGGGAAACTCTTAACCCTTTATACCCTGAGCAAACTGGTGCAATTTCTTTCAAAATCATGGGAAAAGAGGCAATGAGCAACTTGGTGCGAAATGTTTTGTAAACTGCAAGAAATTAATAGATTTAGAAAATTATTTTTTTGAAAAAGCTAGGGAAACTAGATTTAAAATGATCATATTACATATCTCAAATTATGTTACAGAATTATTAGTTTTAAGCACTTTTTTGAGGTCATTCCCTTTACTTTTTTTTTTAAACTTGTCTTGTTTTAAACTATAAACTGTTCATACAAACAAGATTAAAAAAAATGGAAGGTTTGCCAGCACCCCCAGCAAATATTTTTAAAAAATTACCAACTGTAGCTCTCACAACCAGTGTCAGACAGCATTTTTTGTTACATTTTATTTTAAATTATGTTTCAGATTTATTCATTATTTTCTAAGCTCTTTTTTTGAGTTAATCTTGGGGTCATTTCTTCTTTCATTGCTCATTGCCTTCTTCTGTTGTTTTTGAAAGAAAAAATCACCAATTTTCAAAGGCGTATTGAAGATTCGCCTAATCAATGGCCGGACAATTTCAATTCAGTTACCTGATTAAAATTCATAAAATTACATGTTATTTGTTCCTCAATGAAAAATCCAGCATCTGCGAAGATGCAAATGTTTTTGTAAAATTAGATCATGTTTTAAACATTTTGCGCATCTTATCAGAAACATTTATTACTAATAATGATATACAGTTTCACATTAGTGCAAAAATGAAGTTCAGATACTACTTACTGCAGTTATCGATCACCAAAGAGTTGAGCGGAATTTCTTGATCATCCAAGAAACAAGACATTTGGTTGTCCAGGTCGCCGCGGTCATTACGCTGCCACTGCTGGAGCCAGTGGAGGTCACAAGAGCAAACGAGAGGGTTGTCTCTTAAAACCCTGAAGAGAAAAAAGGAGGAAAAATCAACCCCGCTGGCTACAAGTCTGTTTTTAAAATTTCCCAGACAAAAGCAAAAGAAAGACAAGAATTATCAAACATTATAATTTAGAATTCCACAGATAAATGTATTCATTTATCGCTGACATACTCTCTTTATGTAACAGGTTAAACAGTATTGACTCTCAGTTTTGTATGAACGCTGAGATTTTTAGTTAGGACGGCAAGTACTCTCTTATTTTAAAAACCACTAACAATTTATAGAATTCTAAACATATGCAGTTTCTACTTAATATAAATCCTTGAAGAATTTCGCTTTTAAATAGAAAATAACTTTTCATACTTTTGAAATCTTCAGTAATGAACCAGCTTTCAAAAACCTTAAGAGCCTGAAAAATGCTGAAAAGGGTGCCGTCAATCAATTTGTAAAAGGCAGCAGTAGTTTCTATTACAATAGGCCGCCTAACTAAATATGTTCACCTGTGAATTAACCTCTGTCAAAGTTATGATGAAAGCACAAGGCTATAAGAGCAAAAAACACTGAAAGGTCTCCAATTTTTTTAATTTTGTATTTTTACTTATCATCTTTAGTTATACCATCTTTGTACTTTTCAGTTAGTGCATAATGTAAGCTGAGAGATTAAAGCCTCTCTGTGTTTTGTCCTGTTAATACAGTTGCCCTTGGTAAATTGAGATATAGCAGGATTTAGGTTATCAAATTGTTTTCATTAAATTCAGACTGCCATGTAGGTTTATTCAGACCTGACCTTTCAAGTTCACACCAGCCGTACTTTATATGTGGCTTTATAAGTATGCCAAGTAGGTAATGGCGCCAATGTTGCTGATGTGCATGTTTTGTCATTGAAAGCTGGGCACACGCTCTGCTGGGGGTGGGTGATGTATCGAATATACTCAATGTATCTCGGCTTGTTCATTGTGCGATGTATAAAAAGACTATATCACAAGCATCGAGTATTTTGTTATGCCGTTATCATAAGCCACCTGTGCTTTGGTTCTCTCGCTCTCTCCTACAGCTTTCTGCCTCTCACAGGCACACACAGAGCAGGGCCTTTGCAGAGCTCTAGACTTTTTCTGTTTAGTCACATTTTGCAACCATGGAGCACTACTGTGATTTGCAAATATTATAAATATATCACCTGGAGAGCTGTAAGTTTGTTTCCAGCTTACAGTAAATAATTCATCATGTTTAACGGCGCTGCGTTAACAGTCTGACTTAATGAGTGATACTTGCGGTAGTGTGAGCAGTTGAGGTGTGTGTTTGTATTTGCAGTATTTGTTTTGCAATCACAACTATTTAGTCATGTTTTGCGACCACAGTGCACCAGTTCGACTTTGAAATATTATATGGTAATATAAGAACTGGAGAGCTGGTTGTTTTTGCCTGCTCACAGTGAATGAATCCTTATGATTAAAGGTGTTTAACTGTCGGCTTAACAGTTAACTGTAACATCCAACTGCTGACCACAAGCTTCAAGTCCACAGAACAAACATCGACACTTCTGGCCTGAGACGAGCCAGGTCCTTTAAAATAAAAGCACCATGGGCACCTCTTGTGTGATTATAACAGAAGTGCATTTAACTTAATTATATGACAGTAGCTGCTCTATTTAACTTTACTGTAATTGCAGTTCATTTAGAAGTTCTGTATTTTAGTAGTTAACATTATTTTAAATTACATTTAAAAATATTGAGATATATATTGTTTATAACGATATAGCCTTAAAACATCGCAATATCATTTTAAAGCCATATCACGTTGCCCTTCACTGTCCGAATTCAGCCTGTTTATGACCAAATTAGTGGTAATTGTACAGTTCATTATAGGGGTATATGCCCCTTGATGTTGCCTCCTACTCTTATCACAACCAATATGACAGCGAGAAATGGTGGAAATGATATTCATTTTACATCACAGAAGATTTACTCGTACAGTAAGAGTTTTAGTAAAACAACATTTCTAAAATGTGCTCAAATATAACAGTGAATGCCCAACTTGCAAAATAAACAAGTCGAGAAAGGTACATCAGGAGCAGTTGATCAGGCTGTGATAGGTCCATCTGTGACAGTAAACAAACCTTAACCCTGATAATGGATGTGAAGGAGTTAGTGCTGAACCTCTGTGTATTGCATGGATGACCATTTAGGGGTCAACAGATTATCAGCTTGGCTGATTATTGGGGCCGATATTTTGCATTTTACCAATTATCTGTATCTGCCTTTTATTTTAAGGATCGCCAATAAAGTTAATTAATGAAAAAGTGTGTGTATTACACTCAACCAAGACCAGGGAAGACAGTCTGCAATACATGCAAAGAAAGCGTCAGCACAGGAGGAACTTTTACTTTGTCAAACCTCAGGGAGCTATTCTTATTTATTTTTCTGTAATTTAAATTTTCACTGAACTTTATAAACAAAGTAGCTGGGAACTTTCTGTTTATGATGGTGAAAGCTTTAGTTTTGATCAAAAACTTGCTAAAGACATTTAAATTAAGTTTTGTGTTGGAGTTGGAGATTTTTAATTTTTATTGTAAATGTATATTGGTTACAATAATTGGTTATCTGTCTCATTAACTACTAATAATCAGCATCAGTATTTGCCCTGAAATCAGTTGACACCTATGACCAACTGCAGGCCTTCTTGTTCAAGTTTTTCACTTAGCTAACTTTTGCTTTAGAAGTTGTAGGAACTGTACAAAAATAATCGAGAGGATCCTCACCTTGGCTTGGGAAAATTTCTGCCACTCCCTCCCTTTATTATGTCAAAATGACGTGTTAATATTAAACCACCACATCTTGGTTAACCATTATTACTAAAAAATGCAAAGCACAGAAAATTTAAGATGATGTACTACAACTTTGACAACTCCAGTTTCCAAAATGTACTTTAGGCAACAATCAACTTTGAACCAAGATGTAGGCTGCTAAATGAAGATATTACCATTGTTACTGAATGATTCAGTAGCACAATACAGTAGTCTTGGACAACTGATTTTTTTCCTCTAACTCCTTTTGTTTCTGTGTAGTCCGATCAGTAAGATCTGTAATTTTTTCTTTCACAGCCAACATGACCTCCTGTAAAATTAAACATACTTAAGTGACAGGGAGTTTAATTGGACTCACAGGTTGAGCAGCGGCAGAAAATGAAACACCCTCCAGGAGATATGTTCCAGAGAGTTTGATGCAAAGTTCCTATAAAACAAAGAGAGACAACACATGATGTTATCAGCATTTCTTTTACTGTCCTCCCCCTATACAGTATTCAACCTAGTTGAAGAAAGCTTTGTACCTCTTGGCACTGTTTTTGAAATTACATTTGCAGTCATGCCATCTGCTCACATGTTGCTTCAAAGAACAAGTCAAACTCCTTCATGGAAAAAAAAATATTCAGGCTAAATTAAAGTAAAAATGTACTTTTCATTGTTGCAATTTAGTCCTGTTTTGTAGTTGAGTCACGCTGTGATTTGATTGTTCACTTTCAGAGCAATGCCTACCTGCCTTGAATTACTCTCCGTGGAAAAAGTTAATGCATCCAAATGGGTTCTGATCAATTACCTTGGCAAGTATTTCACACCAGCCAGGAGCCACATGCACAAACACCTCCAGCTTCCCTCTCTCTATGTTTGTTCAGTACATTAGGTTATTAGTGCAGAGCCACAAACACTTCTCAAAGGAAAGACGTAGCTCGGGGACACAGACCGATAAACTCTACAGAACTGCTTTTAGGGGAAAAGTTTCACATTTCTTGGGGGGGAAATTTCTAGTTTTTACACATTTAAGAGTTTTATGCACTTTTTAGCGCCAGTGTGGCTCTATGGAGGGCAGTGTCAGTTGGTGGGTGTTCAACTTCGGTTCAGACTGAAGCAATTTGATGGATTGTCATGAAAGTTTGTATCAACATTCATGGTCCCCAGAGGATGAATCCTTGAGACTTTGGTGCTCCCTTTAATTTTCCTCTTGTGCCATCAACCAGTCAAAGACTTCAATTTTTTCTCTAATGCATCTACTTTGTGGATTGGCACGTATTTTGTTCCAGCATTCATGGCTTCCAGAAGATGACCAGCATTGCTCACGCAGGCAGTATGTTCCAGGCTGTTTAAAGTCTGTTTAAAAGTTTTTCAACAAGCTCTTCAACTAGTTGTCACCTGGTGATGGCAGATAAATGCTGTTCCGGTTACCCTCATGCTGCGATTGCCCAGAGTTTCCTGCATTTGCTGGAAGAGATCCAGTGGTTAGTGCAAAACCTTTCATAGATGTCATCAGACATCAACTGGTAGACTTTAGTGACATCTTTTGTATCACTTTGCAGTCTGGGAGATTCAGGCCTTGTGGCCAAACACCGTTCATCTGTGCAAACTGCGATAATTTTTGTTTTATTTAAATGTAAAATTGGAAATATAATGGTAAATTTAAGGATTTAATCATTAATTAAATAATTAAATTTTTTAATACATTTTTGAAGTAGTGATTTAAATTATCTAAGGTAATTAGATAATGAAAAATTCAAATTGTGAAATAATCCTACCTCTTAAACTATGTATGCTAGGTGATCATAATAATCCTGTCATTGATAAATGCTACATATCTTTCCGTCAATCCTCTCAGGGCACTGAAATATCATCACAGTGGCTCTCAAATGATCCTCAGACAGCCACAGAACCAGGCTGTAAATAAACCTCCCTCAGAAGATGACAAAAAGCCACACTGGGGAGCATATATGGAAGCCAATACATATTCACTCTGGCAGGGCCACGGGTTCAATTATTTGTTTTCCTTGCTCCCAAAAGTTCATGTCAGATGGGTTAGCCATTGGGGCTTATCCATTACCAGCTCGATTCCTCCCTGGGCCCACAGGGGAAGAGCAGAGCCGGGAATAGGAGCTCGTTTTCTTAAGAACTGAATTTTATGAAAGACGATTGAGCTCCAGGGGCGTTGTGGGTGAAGACATTGCAGAGGGAGAGAAAGGAGACCAGACCTCCATGTCTGTTGTTCAGTTTGGTTATAGTCCGTCACTCTTAATCTCAGAAATACATCTGTCACACAGCAGCCCCTATACTCCACCCAATCCCGGCCCACCCTCTCGCTCTACAGTGAATATTGATTAAGTGATAATGGACCCTTAGTGGAGTGTATTTATTATGCATCAGTTGTCGATAATCCGCCAAAGTGAGCGAGTAAAAGGTGACTGGTGGATGTCTTCTCCAATTTCTCGAGCTCACCCCGCCTACCTCACCTCCTCCACCACCTCCCCCCAGCTCTGGTCCTCCAAACCCGCCTGTCTTTTAGATAAACAACATCGGACAATGTCGTACACACTCAGTAAAACGATGAGGACAAGATGGTGGCAATAAGGGTCAGCTGCTGATGAATGGACAGATTTGAAGGTTTCAGTCGATACGTTTTAATATTATAATTAACTGTTAAGCCTGGATTTTAAAACTGAACTTTTCAGACATGTAAGACATAATTTAACTTTTAAAATAACTAAAAACTTTGCCATTTAAATACCAGACTTAAAACTCATTTGTTTTTTCGATGATTGTTGAAAAGAGCTGGTGGTTCCTGCAGAATACATATTTGCTATCACACTACAAGAGTATGTTTCTATGATGCAGTATGTTAAACACTTGCAGCAAATAAAAAAAAAAAATGTTAGAAAAGGCTGAATTAATTGGCTTCAGAGATGCAACCACTGAATATTTTCACTATTGATTAATGTGCTGGGGACTTTTCTTGATTAATAAATGTATATTTAGTCTATAAAATACCAGAAAATAGTGAAAAATGCGTTTGCGTTCCATAGAATACGTTTTCATTTTGCCTTTTTTGTCTGAGCACCGGTCCAAAACCCAAAGATATTCAGATTATAAATACTCTATATTATATTTTAGAGAAACTGGAACCAAGTATACTATTTGTCTTGCTTGCATTTATCACAAACAACTGGATATTATATTTTAACAACTATATATATGGATGAACACTTCTGGCCTGCAACGAGCCAGGTGCTTCAAAGTAAAAGCATCAGTGGCTAGCTTTAATTTATTTAATTATAACATGACTTCATTTAAGATAATTTTAACGTTATTTTATAAAACTTGATAATAACAGGAATTTATTTGACTTTTTGATAACAGTGCTTTATTTTACTTTAGTAAATCAGTATTTTTTAACAAGCCTTGTTTAACTTTATTATAACATTAATTTATTCAACTTTATTATGACACTATTCTATTTAATTTTACCGTAACAGTACTTTATTTGACTTTATTTCAAGGCTTTAACTTTTTTTATAACAATACTTTATTTAACATAATTAGAACAGAACTATAACTCTATTATATTACAGTAGCTACTTTATTTAACTTTAGTAAGATAAGATAAGATATGATGAATTAAGGTAAGATAAGTCCCACAATGGGGAGATTTGCATTATTACAGCAGCAAAGGGATATCAAAGCATTATTATAACTATAGTTAATTTGATAATTTTGTATTTTAGTAGTCTACATTAAATTGTAGGAGATTTCAAAATATCGAGATATATATTGTGTATTGCGATATAGCTTAAAAATGTTGTGAGACTATTTTTCAGCCTTATCGCCCAACCCAAACTACATAATTAATATCCTTTTAGTAAGACTACTGCTAATAAACCTTAAATGTACCTTAAATGAACTCATGCATTTACCAGATCTGTGGATGACTAATACAACTATTCAAGCAAGCGACTGAGTCACTGATTTTGAGAAACGCAGCTCTCGCTTAATGTGACATGTGCAATACTAAGGGACAGACTGAGCACTGACTGACAGCAACAAATAGGCTGACCCACATACAGGTCAAAACATGATGCTGGGAAGACAATCCCTTTGTGTTGACAAGGACACTTACACATACTGGAGCTTGAGGTTGTGTTGGAAAGCATTGGCAGAGATGAGCCTCAGCTTACATGATGTGACGGTGCTGGAGAGGGGGAGGAAGAACAATAAATAGTGGTTTGTTTTTATTGAAAGCATTAAAACACAGATACACTGAAACTGGTTTGAATTAGGCATCATCATTATTGATTAGTCTGCCAAACGTTTTTGCAAATAATAAGTAGTTTAATCAGCTGTTGCTGAAACTGAGGATATGTTTCCATTGTAGATACTTTATATCTTGAGAAATGAAAATTATGTCCGTATTACCGAGTACAGATTCACGTTAAATCAATCTGTGCCAAATGTTGGTAACTGAGAGTGTATCTGGGTAAGATTGCCAGTTTAATTGGCTCTTTTATTTGGCCTCTCGTTCACACAACAACAGTGTTTTAGGGGCCTGAAAACGCAAACTTTTGAAACAAGGTTTTGAAAGTGCAATTTTTTAAAAATACAACCCCCTCTGTCACGGATGTGAGAACGTTGACGTTTTGACGCTTTGCGTGTGGTGTTCTTCTATGGAGTGTTACAAAAATACACGCCAACTGCTGGACTGGCATGCATACTACAGCATTTTCGGTTGTTTTTTGCAGATCCATGCACACAGGGATCATGCTTGCAATATTATCATATGAACGCAGATTTTTTTTAAACACAAAGGAAAGACTTTTCCATTTTAGTATGGCTGTTCTCATCCAAATGTGGCCTAAAGCAATTTTTGGTTATCGGTAAAAAGAAAATCCATAACATGCATCCTTCATTTAAAACAAACTACACTCCTACTGCTACTAAACAACTTTTAAGATTGCACAACATTTAAGGGTGGTGGAGGTGATGTTTTCATTGTGAAAACAAATGTTAAACATTTACTTATTTTGGGTTGCATTTTTACCGTTGCTGTTCCTGTTTTGAGGCCAGTTGGTTACCAATCTTCTTAAGTGTTTGCCAACCATTAGGGCCCTGGAATATCCATCATTTACTTTCATGGAAAATCTGACAGAGAACACAAAATCTATGAAATTTTGGCTATTATTAATCTTATATTTGCTGGCTTTTGATCAAGTAATTGATAAATTAACTAGTTAATTAGGCTAATTTGTTAAATATGAATATGTAAACTGATTTTTATCTAGCCATTAGAGATTTTTTTCCCAACTATCTTCAGATACCTTTTCAGATAGTTGACAAAAGTATGTGGACACCCTATGAAAATCCTTTTTCTGGGGTTTTGGTGTGGGGCTGTTTTTCATGATTGGTTAAGGTCCCTTAATTCTGTTTAAGAAAAATTGTATTTCTAGAGCATAAAGTTATATTTTTACAATAGAAATAGTAATACAATACTGATACTTTGAGTGTTAAACCTGCCACATCGTCATTATAAACTACATAGTATGTGCCATCTGAGAGAAGGAAATTTGACAGGCGTAGCAACAGTAGGTAAGGGGAGCTCATTGGATGGTATTGTGTGGAATGACATTGAGAACACACAAACAGTGCTGTGTACTATGCAGTAAAACAGTTTTACAATATGGTAGTCCAAGGCATGAACATTTGTCTTTGTCTCATAGTGAGTTTTCCAAGTTGTGTGAAGAGTTGTTACTTACAGGTTCTTCAGCTCTCTGTAGTGAACAAGATCAATTTCTGTGATATTCTCCAGCGCTGCTTGGTTTTCCATGTAACTGGTAAATAGAAAAAGAAAAGCGGAGAAACAGAGAGAGATTATTGCAAGGTAAATACATAAATTTTGCTGTGACCTTCAGCCATCCATTGTGTAGACAATCAATTAAGTCCATGCTGAGTGAAAATAATAGATGGAAAAGACAAAAAACTGGTAGATTACAAAAACAAGTGAACACAGTTTTCTCCACCAGGGATATACAATAAAATGAAGAGTAATTTTGTTACTTTCAGTTTTGAACCCACAACCGTCTACTTCCAAGGCATCAAGAAATGCTGCTTGGGCGGTGGCCTTCTGCACCATATACGGATGAACAATGCACTCTTCAGGCTTTCAACCTACCCCGCTGAGCAATAGACGTCATTCAAACAAGCTGTAGCCCTGTTATAGACCAGAATTTATCGGCAACATATAGCCAGATATCTGCTATTACAGTATTTTTTTGTCATATACACAGATTCTGTTTACTCTATCATCTAGGTTAAGATCATTTCAACCTAGTACAACAGAAATCTAAACGTCTAAGGACAAATAAAACTAAATGTCTAAAGAAAAAATAGACTTATAATAGACATTCATCAGATGTCTTTTTAATGGTAAGTTGCTCAGTGAATCTGTAATTCCTAAACTCACCGTCGCCACCACTGCATCAAGAGTCAATGTAGAAGGCTGACCTTTGTGTTTATGTTGCTTCTGCTTAAGCCACAAAATATGACAAACAGGGATGAAATCACATCGGTACCCAAGAAGAAACCACAAAAGGTTTCTCCACTTTTTTCTCAATGTAAAGCAGGGAAATGCCAGCCTATTGGCAATGACAGTTCACACTAAACACTGAGCGCAACGAAAGAGGCTGAATTAGGTTCGAGTCACTTGTGTGACCCTTGTGTCAATACTGATTAGCTAATTACATATACCATTAACCATTTTAAATGCATTATTATGAGGAGTTTGAAGAAACAAGAAGAAAGTCAGTGGATGGGAGCTAGTGGGATTTGGAACCAAGACCATAATCGAGTGATGCATTAAAGTTTCAGTTTAGATTATTTCAGAAGGGACCTTGCAAATTAATAACTACTGTACATCTGGTGTTACAGTGCAAGGATTAGCCAAAGTGTTACTTAATGCTTCCTAAAATATGACAAGAAAAGATACATGGCATACAGTGTAAAAGATTTTAAAAAATTTAAAAAAAAGGACTGTTTTGTAAAGACTGGATAGGGACATACAAAAAAAGCACTAGAAGCAGAAGTGACATATGCTCATATAGAACAGCACTGCAAACAAATAGGACATACAAACAGCAGCAACAGCAGCAAAAAAAAGAGTTTAGTGCTGAATATATCAATCATATTTTGTTGAATAGGTGAATTGGAATTACAAAAAGGTTGGATACAAAAAATCCAAATTCAACCCTACGGACACGTGTCTGACCCTTCCGACATCCACCAAATCCCAAACCAGCTGAGATGTCCAGGGACCCACAAACCACAGAGCTCATATCAGAACTTAATCTACTGCTCATGTGGAAAAAAAGAATAATGCCTTAAGAGACGCTGGGTTGATGAGGCTGATGGGAAATTCTTCTCAATTAGCCATTTTCCACTTTTCCAGACACAGCCTAGAATAAGTAGTGAGCTGTAGATCAATTCAGCACTCAATGCAAGGACAGCCGGCTCTTTTCATGGGATGTTTGAATAGATGGCTGGACCGGACCTACCAAGGATCTCGCCGGAGCAAACTGTGTAACTCATTCTCTGCCCTCCTCAACCTCTCGCTCCACCCTCTCCTGTACCATGTATTGGTGTTGTCCATTTAGTTTTTGAGGAGGCTTTATAACTCAATTGAAAAAAATGACAGATTTTATCTAGTTCATCTTCATCATATCCTTGGGTGACAGTTCCTTTCCACTTAAATTGAAGCATATTATTGTAACAAAAATATTACAAAAATAGCTATTTTGAGAAGATATCCTTGAGGCAACCACAATGGATGATTAGAAAAATAAAAATTAAATGTTTATGTGCAGGGTTTACCACATAGATAGACTCAATGTGTGGTGGGAGCTGAGGTGGGTCGGGGGACTTTCTTTGCTGCCATTACACAGGTTAGACCCGGTGCTGGAAACTTGGTCATGCAGTTTCCTTTTCAACAGTTTCACCTAAAGTAGGTTGGAAAAACAACAGACAACACTACAATGAGAGCGTCGTTGTTGTATTTCTATATGAGTTCACCAACAGTTAAGATTTACTCTCACTGTGCTTTGCGCTGCTGCTCCACGAGTGTGGTACTAATAATTTAACATTACATACCGAATATTCCAACAGGAAGGATGAACGGTCCAGTTTGCGCTCACTGTAAATATAAATAGTTTTAACTTAAAAAAGGTGATGTCTCGACTGCCTGAAAATATTAACCGGACTGAATTTGAGAAGACAAAATAAATTATTACCAAAATTACCTCAACTTGTTTTCTCAAATTGAGTCTCCTTGACATGTTAAGGCAGCCTGGACACAAGTTTTTAGTGGAAACATTACATAACAAGACTGGGTCAAATCGCGTGGCTTGATCTTGTATGAAACGTTACAGAGCTTTTGATTTGAAATCAGGACTTTTAATCTGATACAGGAAGTGGTGTGACTGATTTGGCAAGGACTTTTGCATCTAAAGCACTCACACTCCTGTTGCAGTCAGACCAAAAATATTTATGTAAATACATATTTGCCCCAAACTGCCATTTTAACTGCAGTTGGCTAGTTAGCTAGCTAGCTTGCCTATTCCTCTATGCTTTTAGGCTAACATTACAAATAATGTGCCAAAGCTGTCACTCATTTGACGATAGCAATGTAGTTCATACGCTGTGACTAGAGTGTGTGGATGTACGTGAAGTTGTGAAGTTCGTATGCGGCTGGTTAGTTAGCTAGCGTGCTAATTCCACCATGCTATCAAGCTGCACGGGTTATAGAAAATGAAATAGGCTACAATAACTCATGATTGTCAGCGCCTGTTCATTTTGAAAGAGCAACGGCCAGTGGGGACACACTGACGTCATCGCTCACTCCGACCAACATTTATGGTGCTGGCCCCACATGCTGCAGTCCAGCCAAAAATGCTTTTAAAGAACATTTTGTTGAGACACAACAGACATATTAGGACTATACGGCATTTTTAATGGTTTTTGATTGTCCTGTTGTTGGGGAAAAGCATCAACTGTTGCTCCTGGTACTGTTTGCTGCTAGTTTTGGTTACCGTAAGAATTGTTACTTAATCAGAATAAAGATTTTCTGTGAAACATCTTACTGTTCAAATGGAAGCATTTCCCGCTGTGTAGTAGAAGAAGAAAATAGCATGGATGGATTGATAGTGTATGTAAATAATCCACGGGGACAGCTGTTTTTACATACAAGCCAACTGAATGCCGATTTTTTTTTTTCATGCTGTTATAGTGTGCAGCGATTTTGCCCCAAAATACCTGCAGTAATTTCCAGTTGATGACAGCCACTTTCAGCAAGCAACATTGTTTCAACCTCCCAGTTCTCTGTTTGTCGGCTGCAACACACAAACCTTTTTATTCATGTCTGATTGACCCGCACGGCAATAATGTGATTACAGGGCAGGTGGGCCCAGGATCACCCATCGCCCTTACTTATTGGATTGAGCCAAGTGGGCTGTATATCATGTATTGTTCCCGGGTGGAGGCATTGACTGGCAATTCACAAAATTGAATTTATAACTCAGCGTATGATGAATTTTGGCCCCTGTTCCACAGTTAATGGCCCGTTGTTTGTTCCGCGTATTGGCTGTATTCCCTTGCACTGCCAGTACGCCGAAGTGTTGTTTGCTGGCATGTAGAGTGCCGCGGTAAACAGCCAGAGAAAGACCCGCTCACTTATCGATCGAACGGTTGAGAGAGAATGTCAAGCCTCACCCCGAGCTCTTCGAACATGTTTAACTGCAGGTACAAGGAAATACCTCTGAGATAAGAGAGAGAAGGGGAAAAGAGAGAGAGTGGGAGGGAAAGAGGAGGGTGGTGGGGTATAGGTGAATAGAGGAAGACAGCGGTGCTAAATTGACTTGCTCCACCGAAATAGCATTTCACAAATGTAGTTCCTTCTTAACAAGTGCTAATTGCTCAGATCTGGGGACAGGAACAAAGAGAGAACAGCGTGGTGGTGCAGAGAGTGACATTTAGTTTTCCATGCTTGAGCTGATGGTGGGTTGCATAATAATACAGCAGCCGTCTTTAAATCACAGGTGGTCAGTTTCTGCTTCCTTTTTCATACAAAGTTTTAAAAAGCCAATGTGAAATAACAGTCATCTGCCGCTGCCGCTGAGTGAGAAGTCTCAGTTCATTGTAGCAAAAACTTGGAAGAATTTTATTCAAATAGCATTCCCTCCAGGGATTACCTGCCCATAAATATGTGACAATCAAAAGTGAGACATACATGGCTGGAAGCAACTACCAACATCAAACTAGTAATGGGCAATATGTTGGGTTACATATAGGTGGTATAGTTTGTGGGTTTTTTTGCGAAACCAGTGCTGAAACGATACATTTAAAACGGTACCAGTGCCTAAACAATGCCTGAATTGATACTTTTGAAATAATAAAGCACAAAACAGTTCATGATGCCAAAGAACAGCTTTTTTTAATTGCAAAGGTAAATTTGAACTTGAAAATAAAAAAAATTTAAAGAATACTTAAATATATAAGAAACCAAAACCAAACACTAAATAACAGTTATAGGACTACTAACAGCATAATACACAGTGTTTCCTCTAGGATTTTTTTCAGCAGCGGGGGCAGGCTCTCCGGGGAGCCGTGGCGGTGTAAACAAATGACACTTGACTGCAGATTTTAGTTTTATGCCCAGCATAATGCCCCTTTTTATTGAATGGTTGGCATGAAAATCGCTTTTTAAAGGCTGAATGTAAAAATACATCATGGCGTGTATATCGCTTAATGCTATCAATTAGTTTACTCACGTTAGCGACACTGAGTTGAGTTGGCACCGGGCCCAATTACCTTAAGCTACGTAACCTTAGCTGGCCATCAATATTTTGCGAATGTTTATTTAACTAATAAAATCTATTATAAGTTTTCTTAAGCTAACAAGTCTACCTTTTCTCCGGTAAGTTGCACGCTATTTTCAAGCCGACACTCCTCTGACTCTCCGACCTGATGCCTGGATGCGAGTAGCTAATTAACGTCGGCACCAGTTAGTTCTGTTGGGGGGTGGGAGGGGGCGGTGCTATCTACCCCAAAGAGTAGATACGGAGCAAGATAGTTATCTGCCTCAGCACTCGCGACACCCAACGCAGTGCAGGACTGTGCTGTGATGCGGCGGTGGTGTATTTGCAATTTAAAAAAAAAAAAACAACCAAAAAAAACCGACATTTGAAGGAGCGGCGGGTAGGATTTAGGAGTGGCGGGCCGCCACTCCTAAATGAGTGTAGAGGAAACACTGATACATTATGATTTGGGAGCTGTCATTGCCTCACTAACTCAGGAGAGACACAGCAGACAGACATTTCTCTATAATCTGTTTAGAGAGGCTTAGACTGTCGATACAATGAGAACAATGCTAACCCCCTTCACTTTCATCAGCAGGTGACTAGCAAGACACAGGAGTTTGGCTCAGGACTTGAGGAGTTGTAGACACAGACAGCCTAAACTGTTCACACGCTGTATTGCCACTAAACGCCATACTCTCTGCTC
The DNA here is from genome assembly GCF_008729295.1 of Plectropomus leopardus. Taxonomy (NCBI): domain Eukaryota; kingdom Metazoa; phylum Chordata; class Actinopteri; order Perciformes; family Serranidae; genus Plectropomus; species Plectropomus leopardus. The sequence continues at coordinate 30,055,789 of NC_056469.1, read as the reverse complement.
TGCATGCTGCCGCCTCACCATCACCGTCACCAACGCAAACACATGCTGGCTCTTCCCTGCTTGCTCTCTGTCTCATTACTTGTACAACTTTGCACTGATATGAGGTGCCGAAATCTGCAATATAATTTAGTCCGGTAGGCACAGGTTGTATATAGGTCTTGGTACTTAACCCTCGCAATATGATGAAAGTCAAGGATCACAATATTCATGACCAAATACCTTCATACTGAAAAGATGACTTCGTAATTTCACAAAATACTTACAAAAGACAATTTGATAAATAATCATCAGAATTGTAGATGTAATGTCTAAGTGGGTAAAGGCAAACAATAGAACAGCCAGAACAGTCTGATAAGTAAAAAAAAAATACATCACTTTACTGTAAAGCAGCATTTAAAACCAGGAAAAGACACAAGTTTTCCTACACATTCATTTATTTGTGGCAGCCTGCCACATTATCAACATCTGGCGTTGCATATATTGATTTTCTATTTTTGGTGCTGCATAGTTCAGTAGGTGCACTGGTGGAAAATATATAATGTTTAGTTATTTGTTGCATCACACTTTTGGAGCGGAGAGCATACTCTGGGCATAGACGGAGTAGCAGATTGTCAGGCGCTATGAAAGTGAAACCACTCACTGTGCTGCGTCTAAAAAAAAAAAAGATTTCACTCGCTTCTGTAGCTGCTGCTCCTGTCATCCATAGATCTGATCAGCTCTGATGGGATCAACTGATCAGTTATCTAACCCACTAGTCAAACTCCACAAAGAACTGCTAACAATAATGTCACAAAGAGCTCTGCCTGCACTGCATTCATGTACCCACGAAAAAACTTCAGAATTTAGAGAATGGACACAGAATGATACCAGAATAATACAAAGGGGCACACACAAAAAACTACCACTGCCAGGAAACACTGCATAACACTAACGATATTCAGATATTCAATTTTTATTTGATTTAATGAAAAAAAAAGGTAATTTGATACATTTTTCAGTCAACACAAGACAGTTGTTAGGTAAAATGTGACTTTTGCATACCCCTTAGCCATAATATGGCGCCCCTGGAGCAGTTTTGGGGTTTGGTGCTTTGCTCAAGAGCACCCCAGCAATGTCCATGGGGTGAGCTGGCACCTCTCCAGCTGCCAGTGCACACTCAATATTTGGTCCAGATAGGGACTTGTACCAGTGACCCTCTGCTTCCCAGGCCAGGTCCCCTCAGACTGCCGCACTAATCATCCACTTCAACGGTCCTGGACGATTTCTAATCTCGTATCACGGTATCCCTATAATATCCACATATTGCCCAACCCTACATCAAACTACAGCATCAAGTGACCATCAGCCAGCCATCTTTTCATCTACTGACCACCAGCTGAACCTCAAGAAACATGAATTAGGTCAGAACAACCTCAGTAAGCGCAGGTCAGCAGATCTTTCATCAGAACTGGAATTTTCATTCAAGCCTCAAAAATTGAAAAATACTTTCTCCAGCCATGTGTGTCTCAGATTACAGCATATGGGTCTCCACCACGAATAAGAACATGTAATCTGTACACAAAGTAATGATTTGTTGACCTTCAGAACATGGCACACTTGTAACTTGTACTTTAATTTGAAGTCAAAGAACTGGAACTGTGTTATAATAAAAACTTAGTATCTCCAGATGAGTTGGAAAAAGGGGATTTTACCAACATTTTAGGAGCATAATCAAACCACACCATCCTGATGAAGCTGAGCTTTTGTGTGTAAACTCTTAATAAATTACATATAAAAAGGAGCTCAAAAAACCTTAAACATTGACAAGTGCTTATTTGGTTATGGATATTTAATATTTTGCAGGGAATCTAATATCTGTTATCAAGTGTTCAGAGGCTTTAAAAACAAAAACTGTTGTAAATTAAGTTTAAATATTTGAGGTGTGGTGATAAAATGCCTTTAAATCAGGGTTCTCGCTAATAGAGAGATGGAGCAGGGACCACCTGCTTCATTTGTTGTTTAAAATTGAGTTGCGTATTAAACTGGATCTACAATAATGTGTAGAGAATCCTAAAGTGCAACATATAAACATATTCTTTTATTATGCACACAATACTTAGCCATTAAAATAATACTTATTAGCAGTTTAATATATTTAACATATACATCATGTTTGTTTCTGACATGGACGGTATTTTAGAGAGTCTTGCAGGCAAAGGTACGAAACAGTCCATTGTGGCTCACAAGTAAGTTCATACGCTCGAACAGCTAATTCAGTAACATGTTAATGTTAGCTAATTTCTTCTTGCTCACATTATTGTGCAAGGATTCATCGGTAACAGTTAGCCTATCATCAATTTAATCTATTTCAAATTTACAACCTTAGAAATTTGAAAAGTTCTGTAGTAATGTGTTAAGGCACAATTTACAAAACCAGACCCAAAAACATGAATAAAGCTTACAGACTTAAATTACCAAACAATAATTTGGCGGACCCCCTGCAGTAACTCTGAGCCCTGGACTCCCCTGTTGAAGACCCAGGCTTTAAAGCAGGTTTTGTTGAGACAGAATAACCACACAGCAGAAAATAGAAGGAAAAGTCAAACTAAAGTCAAAGATCTTATTGATCTTCACATACTATAAAAACGTATCTTTACAAGGACACATTTTTCATTTTATTGGACACTAAAAGTGTTCTCATGCACTGCGTTTTGAATAAGTTTATATAAAAGAGGAAATCTTGAACTCAGATCTTGATATTTTCCACAATACTACAAGAGTCAATAGTGCTCAGATACTTCGGAGAATCGAGGCCACACTTTGAGGCACGATGGATAACAAGACTTCAGTTCCCGTCACTCTGTGCCAGTTATTGTTAGGAGCAATCCATAATTGATTTCCAGTGACCAAAGTGACAAAATTACTGCCAAGCTAATAAATCTCAAACAGCAATAATAAAAACAGCGTCTGGATTTGGCAGTCACAGAGAAAAAAACTCTCTTTACTCTGAACAGAGCCAAATCTGACTACATCAAATAATTAGAAATAAAGCCTCGCAGACCATTTGCATTTCACATACTGATTTTGAGGACCTCAACAAATACTCCCCAATACTTCGCTGTACTTTGGTGAGACATCATTATATTTTGCGAAACACAACTGGACAAACAAATTGCTGAAAACAAACTCTCAGCATGGTATGACAACGGAGCAAATAATGTGACGAATTCATGGCGGGAAAGAAATGAAAAGATACAACTGCCCTTCAATTTGAAACTTTTCAGCTATCAGCATGCAGAGAAGCTTGAGTGATACAGTCGGTGTAACTGCTGCATACGGTCCAGGTTTGGAAAATTAACTTTTTTATCCACTTGTCACTGTGACTGGTGGATAAAAATCTACCATCCACTGAGTAAATTGCCATTGTTTTTTTGGCTAATGTGAAGAACATCTAGCAGCGACTTGTATATTTTTGGCATGTGGTTAAAGCTATTTTCATATTTCAGCGTCATTGATAGACTTTTGCTTTTCTATTACTCAATCAGAAAACCTAACCAGTGGTTTCTGTGATTTTTTTAACACCTGGACTAGATTAACAAAATAAACTGAAACCCAGAATTTATTAGCAAATATCGCCTGGAACTCCAGATCCGATATGAAACTAGTTTGAAGTGGTCCTATTAAAATCAAAACTCTGCCAAACGCTCCAAACAAATTCAGCACCAACCCAGAGTGATAAACTGAACAGAGAGTAAATCAAACTTGGCAAACCACCAACATGAAGGCATCTAATGAAGTCATGCTGATTTAGCGGCACATGCAGAGCAGGTGACACATCATACTCACATCTCTGTCACATTCTCGCTCTCTTGTGGCGCCAGTGCCGGGATGCTGGTGATGCCATTGGGCTCCAGGCACTGCAGCATGGTGAAAAAGCACCGGCAAGCGGACGGGCAGCCTCCCAAGGTGGGCGCGGGTGCCAGGCTGAACAGGGCGAGCACCAGGAGCAGGGCAAGTGCCAGGGCCCGGGGCGCCACAGCCATGCTTGAAAAGAGGATCTTCTCAGCACCAGCGAAGAGGTTTGGCTGCTCTAGTTGGAGTCAGTGTCGGTGTGCTTCACCTAATGAAGAGTCAGCGGAGAGAGGTGAGGAGCTTTTTACACACAGTGGCTCTTCTTCTTGTGGTGCTCTGGCAGGGTTGAGATCCCAGCTGGTCAGGGTCTGGTGCTGAGACACAGCTGTACTGAGCAGCAGGAGGGGCAGGCAGGCAAGCAGGCAGGCAAGGGGCCTCTGGGGACATGGTGGTAGTGGGCTGCAGCCTCTCTCTTTCTCCCTCTCCCTTCCTCTCCTCCACGATGAAGGGAGGGGCAAGAGAACAGGGGCCAGAGTCACCAGACACCTCGGCAAGCCAGAGGGGGAAGAAGGAGGGGTTGGGGGGGGGGGGGGAAGAGGAGGGGTGCAGGCCAGCACGATGATGAGAGGAAGAGATGGGATATGGTGATGGAGATCTCATCTGTCCCTCTCTCAGGGTGAGAGGTCTGCTGTCCTGCCAGCAGCTCAAGGTGCAAACAGAGCCAAGAAGTCAGGGCTCTTGGGTGCCTGGATGCATGCAGCAGCACTCTCGCAACATCCTGCTGTATGGATGGGTGGATCTCTCCGTCCTGGGAGAAGTGATTGTTGGACGGTTTGTGAATGTTGAGACTTAGGAGGTCAGTGATGAATTTAATGGCTGTGGGAAAGTGGGAGGGGTGGGGAGACTTGCTTTCTGCAATGAGATGTTTTTCAGCAGTGTGAACTCCCAGCAGGGTTTAATAATAGGAAATGAAAGCATAGGTCTCTGAGTTTGTTGCTTTGCACACAATTTGTGTTTCACTTATTGGGATCTAAAAGAGCTCATAGGCGGCGCACTTTGTCTGATTTTTAAGAAGTTTTTTTGATTGACAAATACTCTCTCTGATACTTTGCTGTAGAAAACATCTTTTTTTTATGAAATTTGGCCTGTTGCTAACATAACAGACATCTGACTGAACTTTTACTTTTTATTTTCAGTACATACTGCAGCTGCTTTTATAAAGTACACATACTTTCGCATGGAGTAACCATGCAATCGGGACGTACTGCTTCATTATTACATTGTGCCTTAAACTTTGACCCTCATATATCCATCGCAGTCTTAGCGCCAAATAATAAATATACACAAGTCTCAAAAGTGTAGTATATACATTTGAATATGCTGTTATCCATCATTGCAGCTTTAGTGAGGTATCAGTGAGCTGTCATCGATCTGTGATCAGATGATGTGATGTATCTTTTGCAGTGCAGAGGATTGTGGATCACAATAGCCACAAAAGCATCCTGGCTTTCATAATGCAAAACATGACCAGATACAGTAGGAAATCATGGTGTTTTTTGGAAAACTGCTTTTGACGCATGTATTGGATAGGGCTAGGTATTGGATCTGTATTGGTAGAGGAATCTCTTAAAAGGTACTGGTATTGGCACTGGTATTGTAATTTTAGTTTTTACCAGCCCAGCCTTGGTATTGGGACATACTACATTTTTTTCTGGCATACTACATAGTATGGTAGTACGGGTACTGGGTTGCTCTGATAATCTCTGGTTTTGCTGTATCAAATGTCGTACTTTAGAAGAAAAAAAACTGTTCTGGAGTCCTGAATGCTAAGTCAGTGGAGTAGCTTTTTAAAGTTACAGTGAAAGTGGAATTAGACTTTGTCTTAAGCTTCTGTAATGAAACACATTTCCAAATAAAGTGAAATTTGGGATGAAAAAACTTTGTCATCGATTTCAACACCAGGTAGCTCCCTAAGGGACCACTGGGACTTGTAAGGCTAGGGTTAATTTACTGACAAAGACAGACAAAAGCATCAGTTGGCTAGTTTTTGATTATGATTTAGTAAAACTCTCTAGAGCAGAAGGGAAAAATTCAATTAAGCTTGTTAATCAGTCTGCTGCATTTCTTAATTCAACAGCAACTCAACCTCCCTGCAAAATTTTACACCGTTCATGAAAATTTAAATGAAACACATCAGATTTTGAAAACTTTACTGGTTTTCAGATTTATCAATCCAAAGTGCTTGTTTTTTTTCCCTAAAACCAAAGATATATCAAATCTTCACATTTGCATAGCTGAAAACAGTAGGAGAACATAAGACAGAAAAACTGGCATTGATGCTGTACTCAATAGGCCTCAAATCTATTCATAGTTCAGTGGAGGGTCTGCGTCAGCCTCCAACAGGAGGAGGGCTCAGAGTTGAGCTCACGGTCCTTCTCTTGCCAATGTCAGGTGAAACTAAAAATGTGCTGCTGGGTCTCGAGTGAATGTCTCTCACATATCCAACTTTGAACTAACTACGCCGCATTTCAGCAGCTGGCATGACCACAATGTGTTGGCAATCACAGAGTAACAGCAGCACACAGACGTCCGCGAAGAGCACCGTGCAGAGCCTTGTGGACATGGGTGCATGGTAATATACACAGACCCAAGCAGACCATCATGGAGGTGGAAACGATGAACTGGCTGTTATGAGGTTGCTAAAAAGCTCCAGTGGAAGAAGCAGCAGGCAAATTCACCATGGAGGATCCAGAAGAAGAGAAGAACCAAAGCCGGTCATCGGTTGTTGAACCAGCATGTTTCCAACATCTGACCTGTCATCAACTAAAGAAGATCCCAGTGAAAAGGAAAAAACATGAAAACGGCATTAGTGGAGGTGGGAGTTAGATAGAAAAAAAGCATTACAGAAAAACGTGTGATCATACCACTGATGCAGAATAAATGAATAGAAATATGGGAGTTTAGTAAGAGTTGACAAGAACAAAAGTATTGTCTCGTGACCTTGGGGCCTGATAAAAGCGTGGGAAATGAATGAATAGGGAAATGAAAGGTGGTGAAAAGCACAGAGAAGGTCAAGTGGAGACAGATGGTGGAGAAAATGGGAAGTACTTAAAAGACAAAGCTTGATTAAGAAAAATTAAATCAGCAAAAAAAAAAGGTTCATGACCCAAGATTTACCGAAGTTATTATCTAAAGTAACACGATTTACAGGAACTGTGGATGACGTTACAAAAGTGCTCAGGCTATCTGTAGCACTCGCACATTTAAGGATGTCCATATAGGGATTTTAAAAAAGGTACAAGAACTCTTGATTTTAGATAGTAACCCTTGATTGCTGGGTGACTCTGTATCACCCTGAAAAATTCATCCCGAAGACTAAAGGAATAGATAGAAACACCAGATTATGTTTTTTTGGTGATTTTTTGCATTCTTACTAACAGCCTTATTCTTAAAAATTCTAGGAGGTAAGCATGTGTTTGAGTACAGGAAAACTGGAAAAGAACAGAAGATCGAGATATCACAATTTGCTGTATAATTTTGTTTGATTGCATGTGATTAATATTACCGATTTACTAATGTAAGCTAACTATATTAAGTACACCATCTGCAGTTTAAGCGAGAGCTTCTTTGTAGTCATTATAAAGGGTTTCTTAAAAAAAATAACGCAGCATCTGCGTCATGTCAGATTGTGTGAAAATAGGTCCATATGAAGGCACTTGTCGGTTTGTCTCCAATCTAAAAGTGACCTAGCAGCCAAAGTATACTTGCAGCAGTTAATCAATCATTTATTTTTTACACATGAAGTCATACACGGTACGCATCCGGGTAAATATGATCCAGCCAGCTCCTTCAACTTGTACATTGCAGTTTCCAATTGTCCATGTTTCCAGACAGGCATGCACCGTGCAGCACCTTTAGTTTTAAGCCTTGACACTGAAACGAGGCTTTAGGACGAAGACAGTTAATATCTGGATGAATCTGCTTTGCACCTATTTAGAAATTTGTGATATGAGACAACAGGCCGACTTATCTTAACCACTTTTATAGGACGTCTGGTCCTGGTTCTTGTACTGGAGTATCGGGGAAACTAAATTTATGACCTTTTTGCTAAAAGAATTTAAACAATATTTTTTTAGCACATTATACAACTATGTGAGTGTATCAGTGAAGTGAGGCCATGCTCGCAGGTGAACTGTACATAACGTTACTGTCAGTGCCTCTAATCCTGTAACCTGTAACATTAACTGTCCATCATGCATATATATGTTCTTAACATGAGCGCACACGGGTTTCCTCCCATGGGACAAATACTGTGCCCCACCCCCATCCCTCTTAGTCACTCTGCACATGAGTAAGGTCATAGTGTCCCGACCACAATTACTGGCCATAAGCTGAATAGCCATTTTTGCTGCTGTCGTCAGGATTATCTGGTGGCTTAATTACTCTTGCTTTTTACGCCCCCTTTTTCTTGGTCTGAGCTCAGCAAATATTGTGGAGGGACAAAGCGCCTATTCGCAGGGGAATTGCTTGAGAGCTCAGGCAGACCAGTTAAAAGGTGAAAAACTCAATGGGAAACATTCACTGAGATGTGTAATTAACAATGCAACCACTCAAAAACCAACATATGCAGAAGAGACGTAAGCAGGTTGCAATGTAAATGATCTGAGTATTCTGTAGTTATGTCATGTTCAGCTAATGTTATTGGTAGTTTACTCCACATACATTGATTTTAGATATACAAGGCCTTACTGTAAAAATGTATCACTCGTTACACTGTAAAAAAGTAATTCTATTACTTATCTTTTTACTCCCTGCCAACAGCAATTTGTTATACTACTAATTGTTTTTGCCTTTTCTTTACAACCCACAAAATTGGTAATCGTGCCCTTTCCCCTCAAAACTAAGACTTTGCATGTGCTCCTTTGTGTGAATATGCGTGTAATCTCCAATAAGCGCAACTAAGGCTGTGTAGCTGGAAAATATTTTACCTGGGAGCACTAGTGCTGACTTGGGTCCAACATTGGGAGGCTGGGGTAAAAAAATATAGTGTTAAAGTTTGATGATGTCATCATGCTATTAGTATATTATTTTTAGTCTAATGATGTGTCAAAACCTTAAAAAAATTATGAAGTTGCCTGTATTAAATGGAAAATTAGCCTATTTATATGTAAATCATTTTTGATAGAAGTGTCATCTTATTTTGTGAATTCATGTGAAAATATCCTGAAACTAGCAGCAGGTTTGCCCCAGTGTGCCTGTTCCACCCAAGGCCCGACATATACTTATGCTGTTTAATCTTGCGTTGGCGTCTGGCTGCGCCATAAGTATTTTTGTAAATAAAATATACACACCACGTGTTACTGGAGGGCACATGAAAGAGCTCAGGCCGTACACATGTAACAGGGTCATTTATACAGCAGTAATATTAAGTATTATAATTACACAAAATTTGTTTCTGTTGTTATTACCTGACATGCTTAGACCTCCGTAGTCATTATGTGGAACGTTTGATACTCAGTTTCTGTTCCCCTACGTTCACCTTTAGGGGTACTCCTCCTATAGAGGGGTGTCTCCCGCCGTAACTCTCCCCTTTTGCTGTTGTACTCCGCGGGAGGTAAGCATCATTACTCTCGCTGTAACGTTGGTGTTAGCGCTGTTAAACTATGTTTATAAGTTCTTTTTTCAGCCTAAACTTGCTGTACAATATCCTAACATATTCCTGTGTCACTTAATTTTGTGTAGGGGCTCGAGGTGTGCTAACATAATTGACAGAGGATTTTGGTTTTTACCTCTTGCTGTCAGACATAAACAGAGACCGCCTCCAAAGATATCCATGGTTTTGGCTTTTCCATTACAACACAACGCAGACAACACTGAAGTCCACTGGTTACCATCATGAGATCAGGCACAAAAGGTGACAGCGGCAACAAGGCCTCTAAATCAAGCCCGTCGAGACAATCGGGAGTGCGTCTCTTGTGCTGCTGGTGCGAGAGATTGATGATGAAAAGCAACACCAGTACTTTCACATCTTTGCTACACTACCCCGCTTCTCCTCTGCAGTGCCCCTGCTGTTCATATGCATACTGCATCTCGCGCCTGCATCGCGTTAACCGGTGCAGGGGACGTGAAGAATCGGTCATGCGACACGTATGTGTAGTTAACAGCAAGTGTATCTCCAGCCTTAATCTAAAGCTGGCACATCCAATAGAATCCTTAGAAATATGAGTTAAGAGCAAATTAAAAAATCTTAATGTAATTTATTATTTCTCCTCAGACATTACTCTTCTGTTGAGAAGCTGCAAAGATGAGTGTTTTACGATAGGGCAACTCTTTACTGGTGGATTGATCAATTGATCAGTTCTTTTATATAATGAAGGAGCTGTGTGTGTTTGTAGTGGTTTTTGTAGTGGTGTGTGGCCTGTCTTAGATTCCAGTAGTTTTGTGTGCAGCGAGCCAGAGAGCGATGACCTAAGAGACTGCACTGATTTTGTTTTTTATTTCTTAAGGGACACTGCAAACAAATATGGGTTTAAAAGCAGAAATTTTTGTTAGATAAAGAGTTATGCGGAGAGTCAACTGCAGACATTTCATACCCCATCTCCTGTAAAATGTAAACATCTGCTAAACCTTTACGATCTAGTACACATTATCAACATTATTTTCCGACAGTGACGTCACCTTAGTTAGAATGTTTTACTCTCTTAAATTAATTTATATTCATTTTCTGAAAAACTTTATAAACCGCAAACTGCAATCATTTGCTATAAGTAGTCTCCATCATAAATCCACAATTAGGTGGGAAACACAATAAGTCCTGATAAAACAATAACCAATCAAGTAATCTACATGCACCGTTCACACACATCAATCAGCGTCCTCCGGAGGTCCTTTTTTAACTTTTTAAAGTTGACAACTTGAATAAAACACCCATTGAAATATGCCTGTTGGAAACAATAGATGAATATGAGACGTGATATGAAGAGTGTTCAATGAGATATGCACCAGCCTATTCTTACACGCTGATAAATAACTCTGAAGTAAGATGTTTTCTGCTTTGTATACAGTGACTGAGATTTTTTCAACCTTTTATGTTTTAGTTACACAACATATTGGAGAATGTATTTCTGCAGCATGATTGCATTCTGTCCTTTGTCTCCTGATTTCTAAGAGCTGCAGCCTATTGAAAGTGACTTAAAGTTAACCAAATGGTGCTGATTTCTGTGCATCCTTCTCTCTATTTCATTCCACACATTTAATTTACAGACAATCTCATTTCCTACGAGCCATGTAACAATTTTCAACCTCACATCATGCACATTCGACAGATAATGATGGCCTCATTTCTCACTAGGTTTTTAATTAGATTACTGTTTTTATGCATTATAGTGATTGATGGTCATAGAAGGGGTTAATTGCGACACTTGGCTTTTGAATCAATCTCCCCCTGTCATGTCCAAGATAAATACGCTGGTTAGGACTCCACACAGAGGGAACAGACACGGTCGCTGTTGCTTCCTGTGTTATAGACTTGACCATGTTACCAGCCATATCTCCTCCATGTGTCCCTAACTTCCTTTCAGTATCTCTCTGACACACACACACAGACACACAGACACACACACACACACACACACACACACACACACACACACACACACACACACACAGTGCATAGTCTCATGAGATAAAAGGATAAGAAAACAAATCCCATGAAAACAAAACCTGATCTAACTTATTTCTTTGTGCTATAGAGCTCCACTGTTGTCCACAAAGTATTAAAAACACATCAGTGAGCCACATCATTGCACTTGGTAACCTTCATTAATACAATCGCTAGTATCGCCAGTGTTTTGCGGGCTTTTTTGTGATTCACTCCACAGTGTAAAATGCCTGAATTCACAGCAACTTTTTTAAAGAAAGAATGCAATGCATGTGGCAATGATATTAGGTTTTTTTTGGTAGGCATGGGATGAGCTATGCCTTAAAAAGAGTGTGTGTGTTTGTCTTCTTTTCTGGTGCAAAAGTCAGACAAATCTTACAATGAAGCAAAGGCAGACTCACTGTCTGGATTCCAAATATCTCTGTTTTACGTGTTGCAGGGCTGTGCAGACAGCGAAAAAATGTGCATATGTGCATAGAGTTTGAAAAGTGTAGAAGTTTCAGTCCGTGTTTGACTTTTTTCAGTGTGAATCAGCATGCGTGCCTCATTCTGCACTGATTGTTACAGGTATGAATAAATTGTTGTTTTTGACAACACTACTCTACAAAAGCTAAACTTAAACTTTTGATTTCTTCTATTTTCTTCATTTTAAAGGAAAACATATCTTGATTTAGCTTGTTTGACGGGTAAATATCAAGAAGGAACCAAGTTAAGATAACCGCGTCTACGTTTACATGCACACTAATATTCCACTTTTATTGCGATTATGATAATATTCTGAATTTGAAACAGGTCTTGTAAAGAGCATATTGTTTAGATATTGTGAGTTAGTCCTTTCAAATGATGCATTTGTTAAGTTGTGGGATACGCCGTTATTATTCAGGCTTATGGGGTGTTTTTTTGGACATGTATACAGCACATTGAGAACATGCGTTTTAATTGGGGTTTTTACTACAGATTGCGACACACGGCCTCTGGCCTGTCAGCTCTGTGTGTTGTCATGGATGAGTTGTTCATAAATCCAGTGTTTGCAAGGCTGTGTGGTAGAGATGCATGTTTAAAAAAAGCCCGTATTTCAGGTCAGAGCGAGAAACACACCTACCCTTAAACATTATCAAAGACTTCAATATTTATAGGTTTTTGGATATGCGCAAATATTGCAATGCCCACCTTTTCAAGATGGTGGATGAATAAATGAAAAATAAAGCTGTGTTTGCATGGCAAAAAAGAAATCCTATTTTTGTTGCAAAATGGCACAAGTGGCTCCAGACGTTCTACTTTTCTATATTTTGACATGACAAACGGCGTGTTGGGACATGAAACCTGAGTATGTACGACTGCATGTAAACGGGATTATTAGTGAAATATTTATTTTCATTAGCTATGTAAACAGCTAACAGGAATATTGTCTTTTTTTAAATAAGGACAAAAACTTGAATATTTTGTGCATGTAAACATAGTCAAGAGCTTTTTGAATAAGTAATTCAAAATAACATTTCACGCTTTTGACAACTAACTATAAAAGATTGTTCGATAAAAAAAAAAAAAGATCAATAATATCTTTGTTTGGAACACCTCCTGGAAATCTGGAGAAAGCTATCAATGAATTCCCTTTCATCCTATCATAATAATAATTTTTAAAAAATAGAAATACTTTTGTGGCAGTCGAAATCGATTGTTCTGTGGGTTTATATGGAACATGTCTACAGCACATCTGAGCAGCTGGAGCACATGTGGGGGGTTAAACGTGCAGAGAAGAAGAGCCTGAGAGAGGCTGCACTTCTGTCAGACCCTTAAACAATAATCAATCAATTTCATATTTATGCCCAGCATCGGAGAGAGAGAGAGATTGGGGGACAGAGAGAGAGAGAGAGAGAGAGAGAGAGAGAGAGAGAGTAACAAGAGAATCAGCTGGTGAGTAAAAGCTCTTTTGGACCAAGTACAAGGAAAGGCTTTTACACTTTAAGTGGTAAATGCATGCAGCTGCCATGTTTGTATGTTGGCTTTGTTGCTTCTGGCTGACGTTTGCTCGCTGTACATTGACTCATGTGTACAGAAGACTGATATGATGGCTCGTGTTACATATGTTGATCCTTTCATTGTATTTAAAAAAAAAGACCAACATCAACTATGAATATCAAAGACAAACCACTGACTCCTTTAAGTGCTCGATCACAGACTTTGTTGAGTGTAAACTGTCTAACATATTTCCAAATATTTTTTCAAAATATTTTCTCAGTGTCCATTTAGCAGATGTTCTGGAGGCTACAATCATATCACATGATCTTCTTCAGCAGATGGAGTTTGCCCAGTTGTCACAAGATTGTTCAAATGTCCGTTTTCTAAGCACTGAAAGAGATACTTAGAGGATTTTCAGCCAGTGTTGTATTATAAAAATGCGGGTAGTGTGTGTGAAGTATGAACGGTGGTAAACTTCCCTCCATCTAAACAGTGCTGAATGAAAACGGAGGCTTAAAAAACAGACATCAATCAGTAAAACTCAGCAGCACTGATCAAATATAAAACAAGATTCTTTTACATCATTGCCTATTTCTCGCCTTAAATGTTTTCATAAACGTGTTTTATCTAACTGTTGATGAATACCAGATCATTTGTTACCAGCCGGCTGCCATTGTGTCAAATGGACGAGTTTGCATTTCATCGACCAGCTGAAGCATTTATTGGTCCGTTGCAGTACAGTACATTCTGTAAGTTGTAGTTTTTCTACCACTTAAGTAAAAGTGAATGCACAAGTTGTCATATAGTGATGCTTTGCAGTGAACTTCTGCATCTACATATTACGCTCTAGGTATCTTTCTGTGTCTGCTGTTGGCGTTCCAGGATGCTGTTACCGTGATGTCAACAAAGCACACGCTGGGATAACGCTGCACTCGGTTATGTTCTGACAACAACAGCTCATGGCAACCAAAAAGCAACAAAAGGACCTGCTGGCATGCATGGTTACGTTTAGGCAAGAGAGACACATGGTAAGGTGTAGAAAAAAAATTTCAGATGGGAAGCGAACACTGGACTCTCACATGAAAGTCTGGGGTTTGTTGGATTTATCAACCGCCCCTCCCACTCTCTCGCTCTACACGGTCCATCGTGCTCCTTATATCACGTCATTACCATCAGCGTTTCAACCTGACGCCCTCCAGCTGCATATCATATGGACGTGACAGTTTCTGTCTGGCCACACTCTGCCTGGTGACGTTATCATACAGCCACAAAAGGTGGCTTTTGATGTCTGGATATTACGCCAAAATCACTGCACAAGCAGTGGTATTTGACGACTTTGGAACAAAAACCAGGCTGAAATGCCATAGACCTTTTTCTGTGTTTTCTCTGGTCACTTAGCACCAGTTTCAAAGGTATTTGTATTTTTCTACTCAAAGACGGAGTCGTTTTATGAAAAGACCATCTTTCCAGCAGTGAAATATTTCTTTGAAGAACTTCTTTTCAAATATCAATATAATCCAAATATGAACAATGACAATGTTGTAACAATGGGTCAGCTTCATCTATTGATGAAGGTCATGTGATGCGATCGAAAATGACCCTGACATTGTCAAGGATCCAGCGAGTTTGGAGTTGAAATCATACTTTGTACTGTAGAACATTTTAACCTCTTCTGCTTTTGATAATTCTGTTTTTATAACCTACTTTATATGAACCAACTTCTTGAAAGTGCAAAACTAAATCAGTGGAGTACCCCTTTTTTCTTCTTGGTTTTAATGCATGTCCTCTCAGTTTTCATAAGGGAAGTGGAGCCTTGGTTGGATCAAGAGGTGGTGGAGTTTGCTGTTTCTTTACACTCATGAGTTTTTTATTCCAAAGTAACAGCCCTGTTAGTTTTGGAAGTTTTTTTTTCCTTTTTAATTGTAGCTGCTTTGAAAAAGCCTGCAGCACTGCTGAATAATGTGCACTTATATCTTGAATATGATCATTTTTTCCTCTTTTGTGAAATGTTTCTATTATCACAAAAATGCTGCCATAAGTGCTGCCATATTGTCTGTAACCTTCTCATTTAACCAGAGATAAAGTGCATCCGATTCCAAATAAACAGGATTTACTTCAATGAAATATGAAAGTCATCTTTTTATACTTCATTTTCTGACGATGGGGGTAAAAATTCCACATTGAATTAAGGAACTGAGCTTTTATTTCACAGGAGGAGGTACCTGAATAGTTATAAAAGCTCTTTTATCCCTCTATTAGTGAATCTCCTAAACATAGCGAATACGGAGGGTGTAAAGTAAAGGGGCAGTGATGTATATATTTGAATGCACTCCTCTGCACTTCTGCATCTGTTTCTTCACTGTGTTTTTAAACAGCAGCCTTTTTGTCCAAGACAGGCTTCCCTTGGGGAAAATAAATAATCTTTAAAGTTGAATTTGAATCTTTAAGCACTTTCAATTTTTGAATTTTCAAAATAAGAGTACATTTAAGGTAATCAAGTTCTTTGTGCCTAATGCTCCTCAACTTATTACACATAATACAGGATTGTACTTTGTGTATTTCATATTATACTTCGTTTTTCATGTACTTATTAACTTAATTAATAATTTGACACTTGACAAGCTCAGAAACCAACAAAAGTTGGCAACAGCAAAACTTTTTCCAAGTTCTGAGCAATTTCTCACATTTGAATGGATTTCTTTTTATAATTTCATCATGGAGATCTTCACAAGATGTGTTTATAAGACCACAGCGAAAATCTTTAAAAATTGGGCATGAACAGTTTCGCCACCATTGTCACTGGTAAATAATGCTGATAGATTTAGTAATGTAACCCAGTACTACAGCAACTGTATTTTCATTTAAACCTGGATGTTACTTTAAAATGATGATTTCATTTTGAAAATAGTCTAAAATATAAGCGGGCCAACAGTCAACTAAGGCACCCACAGTGAGATTTCAGCATGAATGTCCGGCTCGAGAAAACCAAAATCAAAGACCTCGCCCTGATCGTGTTAACGCCATACGTTTATCTGAAGAGCTCTAGCAGAGCACATGTCCTCTGTCTTATATCAGATGCATTGGCGTTCAGTACAAGCTGATGGAACAAGATACAGAGAGGGGACACTGTGTAAGCCGTCATATGCTACAGTGTCTTTATCTCCAGATCTGGACATCACAGCCCCAAACCCCTCGTCAGACAAAATCCTCTCCTCCCTGATCGATACACCACCAAGCAAAACAACGGTGTTGGGTGTAGCCGTCTCAAATTCTTCACTTCTTCTATTTTTTTTTTTTTTTTTCAAATTTACATCACCCAGCCCTTCCCCATCTTATTTTCCATTTGCATCTGCAACTGGATCATCAATACTGAGCCAGTAATGCCCAGACTAGTGTGTGTGTGTGTGTGTGTGTGTGTGTGTGTGTGTGTGTGTGTGTGTGGATTTGTTTCTGGATGAGCATGCATGAATTCAGAAGAGTCTGAATGTGTGCATGTGCACGTGCTAATGAATGCCTAAATCTCTTTTTTTAACTTATTTCGGGACATTATTGTCCGGCATATATAATGCCTCTGTGTGCGAATCTTTGCTTGGAAATGTACGTGTGTGTGTATCACAGGGGTAAACCCAGAATCAATGGGTTGGAGTAGGCTAGGGTAGTGTGTGTGTTTTGTGTGTGTGTGTGTGTGTGTGTGTGCGTGTGTGTGTAACCGGATCGGTGCGTCTCAGCCCCTCATTAGTAGCCGGGCTGTGGACACCAGAGGCCTCCGAGAGGCTCATGCAGATGAGCAGAAACCCGAGGAGCTGTGGTGGGAGCTGGTGGGCGAGACAGCAGCATTTAGCTCTGGAGCAAACGAACGACAACAACGTCTCTCCTCTCTTTCTCTCTGTCTTCTTCCATCTGTCCGTCTCTGTTGCTGCTGTCCCTGTTTTGTCCGTTGTCTTTTCCTCCTGCTTTCTTTGTCTCCTTTTTTTTTTCTTCTCAACAAAATAAAACCCATTTTTTATTACATCACAAAAAAAACTCAGGTGACCATTTGGTAAGCTTTTCCCTGCTTGATTCTGGTTGTTCAAGATTTCTGTTCTTGCGCAGCACACATGCAGTTTATAATTAGTGTACACAAAACCTAAAAGCCACAAAAAAATGTTGGCATTGTACGTTTCTGCTATAAATGGATATGTTTCTTTTGCAGGTTGTTATGTAGCTGGACACATTGAAACTTTACATTTCATCAGTGCTGTGGTTAATGTGTGGTTAGGTTTAGTAACAAAAACCACTTGGTTATGGTTAGAAAAAGATCATAGTTTTGCTCAAAAACGGCTGGTTTCAGGGGCACAATCCATGCTCTTCTTAGTAAAATCCACCCACATTTGGTGCCTAGAAAGCCTCTGAAAACACAAAAACAGGTCACTATTAAACACCCAAATTTGGTGCTTAAAAGCTGCTGGAAACACAGCAACTGACTCACTAAATCACAACAGTTTTTGTGGTTAGTTGGTCTTGAGCAGTCGTCTGCAGCCTGGCCGGTGTCTTTCCCTGGTGAATCGCCATTCGCCATCCCTTCCACCTCCAGCTGACAAAGTCAGCTTATATAAGTCACTTTATAAACGTTGATAGGATGCATGTGAATGTGTGTATGTAATAAATTATATACACATATGTTGGCGTCCGTGCTGACAGAAACGTGAGTAGAAACAAAAAAAAGTAAAGAAACAAACAGATAATTAATTAGGAAAATATGTTTTTGCTTGTCTTACATTGCGAAAAGGGTAAATCTATAATACCGAAATGTGATTAAGTACAACTGAAACAGCATATGACTAAAGCGTCCACTTTTGAGACAAAAATTGGCAGCAGACAAAAACATCAGATCCGTCTGGAATGATGAGAAGACTGCAACCATCCTCAAATTAATCCATGAGACAAATATAAATGTCGTATTTTAAACATCTTTTCTGCATCACTTTCATTCTTTTGAATGATTCAAATTCATAATCAAAATTTAAGTTAGCTGCTTCAAGTAGACAAAAGGAGATCTTTGCTGCTTTGTTGTAAAGCATCTCAACTTATTCATTGGATTAGTTGGAGTCATTTTTACGTTGCAGCACTGTACCAAATAGCAACAAATAATTTGGTTTTATGGAAAGTCTGTCCTTAGAAAAATTATATTTTATTGAAGTGACAAAGACCACTGTAGCGGCTAAGGGGAATTGTCTGAGGATATAATAAGGCCAAAAAGTCCACAGAAAGAGGAGGTCAGAGTGGTTGTACAGATAAAAAAAAAACACAAGACTTTAAACTTAGAGAGCGCCGTATGATTTCCCTTTCTTACTAATAAACAACATCGGTTTCTTTTAATAACGACCAGATCATAAAATGCTTCCATGCCTCGTTCAGGAGGACTGCTATAAATGGCATATTTTGTAGTTTCATTTGAAGGACTTGCTGGACGTGGCTTGAATCTTTTCTTTATGGTTTAATCTTCACCAGCCTTTCCTGTCTCCATCAGCGCTGCCTGAGCACTTGAACACATGCAGTGTTCTGCACATTGAGTGACAGCAGTTCATAAACGACCTCCTTATACAAAAGGAGCTGGGCAGAAAAAGAAACGACGACATCTCTGACTTTATACCTTTCCTCAGCAGCACCCTGTGTTCTTCCCCTTTTCTTATGCTATACAGTAGTCCTGCATAGAAAGCAGTTAGCCTTCACTGTCGATCGTTTCATTCTCACCTTAATAGTCTCCATAACAGCTCAGAGCAGGAGACCTGGCAGGCCACAACTAGACATGCGTCTATTAAATGGATTGAGAGTGAAAAAGTATTCAATGAGCGTACAGCATGTGCTTTCTGAGTTCAAAAACACAGAAATATGCTGTAATGTCATAAATGAAATGTACTGTAAAACTAGCGCTAGTCTTATTGACCGCTCGAAGTGCTTTTACACTACATTGTCACATTCACCCATTCACACACACATTCACACACTGGTGACCGAAGCGACCATTACAAGGTGCCAGCTACTACTCAGTAATCATTTACACACACTCACACTCCGATTACGCGGCATCGGGGGCAATTAGTATCTTGCGCAAGGATACTACGACATGTTCCCTGGAAGAGCGGGGAATCGAACCACTGACCTTTGGATTAGAGGATGACCCGTTCTGCTCGTTCAGCCACAGCCGCCCCTCATGTTAGCAAACCACACACAGCACAGGTTCATCTCAGTGTTTTGAGTTTTTACTCCTTTCCCCATAAAAGCCACAAACAAAATGAGTTTTAACCCGATTTTATGTCCTCCTGCATCAAAAAATGATGTTCTCCACTGCGAAAAGACATTGATCACCATGCTTTGCGTCATACAACATCCTCATGCGAGAAGGATATTTGTTTTGTATTTTGAAATTATATGTGCCAGATTTCCTTTAAAATAATAATAATAAAAATAATAAACCAAATTCCCAAAATTTCATCCCTTCAATATCAAAATGAAAAAAATGACAAATTTTCAGGGTGCAGTTCTGTCAAATGCTGTTTAAGCATTAAGCGATAAGGTCTGTGTAATGTTGTAAAAATATGAGAGACGAACATAAAGGGTGGGTGGCAGAGGTGATAGATGGGTCAAACAAACACAGGACTTTCACCCAGGAGACCAGTGTTCACATCCTGAAGTCAATGTTGACTTTTAATAGCAGTAGTAGCAGTAACAGTAATAGCCATGAGTAGATTTTTGGAGCTGGGCTATCCGTTAGGAGTGCTTTTTGAATATGTTTGGTTATTTATCTTGTAAAAAGACAGCGCAAGCAGAACGTCAGGCACATTGAAAGTGACCACACCACACATAACAAAACCCACATGAGTAAAATGTCTTCCCAAACATAACCATGTAGTTTTGTTGCCTAATCCCAAACATGTAGTTTTGGAACTACAAGTATTTCAGGACCATAAGCACATGTTTAAAACAGCGATCGTAGAATGGTAACGTGGTTTTGAGGACAGTTATGTAAGTTGTTTTGGAAGTCAGTGGAAATCTGCAACAGGCAATCCTGCAATACAGTATCCAATCATAATGACTATAGCATTGTTTTTATTACCTTTTTTAAATAATATAACAAAAATCACAATTTTTCCCTGAACTTAACCAGAGTTAGTTTGTTGGCTAAACCTAAGCCAGGAGTCTGGATGCAAACACGGGTTCTGATGTTTAGGTTTTGCACTTTGTATGACCGCCATCCAACCCAACCATCTTCCTGTGACACCTGTGCAGTGTTGTCTCCGACACATAATCCAAGCGATTACGCTGTCGCAACAAAGTAATTAAGAAAGTGCTTTAGTATCATACAAACGTAATTTCTAGGACGCTTGGTTGTGCTGTCCCACCATTAAAACTGATTTATCACAGACAAAGAGAAAATCCACAATAAGTGCATGCTAAATGCACAAATAAAACAAAGAATATAAGATACCAGAATGCAGAAGTTTGTCTTCAGTTTGTTTGTCTGTTGCTCTCTCGCTCCGTCTCCTCCTCCCTCCACGTCTCCAGCTCATATCCATGTTTATAAAGAGCTGCTCTCCATTATCCTAATTGAAAAATGAGAGTAAAGTGCCACTTTATTCACAATACACGGCCATAAGCCCCTCTATTCATCTCAGGCACTGCAGTTCAACCCAATGCTGTGAGACAATATTGCTGCTAAGAGATGACAAAGTAAACTATACAGAACTGTCTTTATTACTTAGATTAAGATCTGTTTGTATGTTTTTTCACTATTGCAAGAAAACACGTGCATGACAGCAAGAACACACGCATGCACACACGTGATGATTCATCCGTCGTAGTTATTTTTGTGACCATCCTCTCACCAAACACACACATACAAAAACTTCCCAGAACAGCCAGAATTTGTTTGTGCTGTTATCATTTTGTGACTCATACATGTATAACATTGAGGTCAATTCATGATAAAGAGGTTTATGGAACATGCTCTCTGCAGCTCTGGGAAAAGTCAATAATCCAGTGAAATGTAGCGGGAACATTATAATCGCGTACCGTTCACATTCTGTGATGCCATGGGTTATTAGTGGAAAGTAAAGTACAAATACAACATAACATGGAGCGCAGAGGTACAACAGATGGGGGAAAAACAACCAGCCCTCCGAGGTGATTGACAGCATCTCTGAGTTACTGTATATAGACTTTAAAGAGGTAGAAGCCCAGTAATGGGTGATGTGTCTGATATGTCCTGTAAAAATGTGTTTTTCTAAGAAAGTATTTTCAACATTTTCATCCTAATGATTTCAGTATTACTCTGACTCACTACTTTCACTGTTAACACAATGATTTGAGTCAACAGAAAAAAAGCTTTAACGGAGTCTTGTTAGACTTTCTAGGTGAACCACGTATACCAGGAAACAGCTGTTCAGTCAGCATGTAAAAGCTGCAACAGCATAAAATAAACAGAGCGATTTGGTAGTTACTGTCACATATTAGACCAACTTAAAGGGATAGTTCACCCAAAAATGAAAATTCAGTCATGATCTACTCACCCTCATGCCGATGGGAAGTCAGATGAAGTTTTACAGTGTACAAAACACTGCCTAATAGGGCTGGGCGATATGGCTTCAAATTAATATTACAATATTTTTAGGTTATATCGCAATACGCAACAGTGTTTCCCAATGATAACCAAGACTATGGCGCACCACCATAGTCCGATTTGTCGTGCCATAGTCTCAATGTGCAGTGTGCTTCTGGGGATGTTTTGGTCCCCAGATTTTGCTGTGGAGTGAGCGCTCTTGACTTCCACACTACTCCTTGGTGCAAGCTGCTGTGGACAAGCTGCAGCAGCACAGAGGGGGGGAGCTTGTGTGGCTCTAAGAAATCATTATCTTCTCTCTTGTGCTGGGAAGTGGTGAATTTACAGCTCACAGAAACTTAATACGACAATCTGGCTTTTTTTTATATCTAGCGTAAATGGTTGTTGCACACTGCTGATCCACTGTTAACTTATTGACTAATTCTTTGAATGAAAGTGAAAAACAAATCGTAAAATATTTGGTTTAAACAGCCAAATCTGATTTGACTGGCATAATACTGAGTCGGGCGTAGCCCTAAAGCTTCATACATTTTGTGTACATTGCTTCAACGTGGTTGTCAAAATTCTGTAAAACAGACATCACGATGCAGTGAATAATTATATTATTCCTTATTTGTGTGTTTTTAAGGGTATTTCTACCTCTTCAGTTACAGATATTGTGATTTATTGTATACGTTTGTCTTGCAATATATCAAGATCTGCAGAATCGCTGTAGTGATACAGTCCCTCTATTATATATAAAGTCCCTTTATCACAGGAGTTTAAACTGAGTATGTTTGGATGTCGCTCCTGACTGTCAAAGAACATTTATAGTGAATGTCACCATCATGTCTGAGGTTCAGTTCACATAGAATTGCATCCTGTTGTGATCTTTTGTGGAGATATATTCAAAAGTATAATATCATTAATAAGTCCATTTCCAGGTTTTGATCTGCTGGTTTCAGTTGGTGATATGTTGTACACATCAGCAAGCAAAACAAAATAAGCTGCACTGGGTTAAAAAGAAAGAAATATGGTCCGTTAGCATCTTTTGTTGCAACATTTCTTAAGTGCACTTTGCTTCTACAGTGCTGCTGATTGATGAGAAACTGCATCCTAACTGAAGTATTCTGTTTGTACTGAATAATTGTGTCTGGATGGTGATTTGCTTTTCTTTAGAGTGCCTTTTAACTTAATGCTGTCCCTAAAAAATGTATTGTTTTTTGTGCAATTCATCAATTTAACAACAGTAACAGTGAGTACAAAGCAGTACACAACTTCTTTGATTGTACTGCAATAAAATCAACACATTCCCTGTATTTCATTCTGTCACTTGTTGTTTGAGAACAAAAAGCTGCCAGCGCGACCGCTGGGTGTCGACTTGGCAGGATCGACTGCAGCTCTGTGATCTGAATGTCAGATCAGCTGTTAGCAGCACCAGGAGGAGTCAGTGCAGCTCTTTCCAAGTCACGCAGAACCCTGCAGAGCGAAGCACAAGGGACCAGCCACCTGTGTGTGAGTGTGTGTGTGTGTGTGTGTGTGTGTGTGTGTGTGTGTGTGTTTGTCAGCATATAGCATGATATTTGCACCTCTTCACTTGACCTGCAAGTGCATGTTAATATGTGAGTTTCCAATACAGATTTGCGCAAAACTAAAGGGATATTTCAGAAATGTTGTTAAAACACCACTGCGGGATGACTTTGTTTTCATTTTGTGATGTTTTGCGATAACACTCCAAGAGGTATGGCGATGGATGTTCAAAACATAAGCAGGTTTATTTTTTTCACCTCTTGTAGCGCCTGCTGCATCATGCCCGAGGGAGCCAGTTCCTACCAACAAGTGCATGTGACCTATAAAAGCAGAAAAAGTGTTTCAATTGCAGTTTTGTGAAATACAGCTTTTTCAATCACCTGAAATACCACCTCATGCAGTTGTAAAATTGTTTTGTGATAACTTGGAGTTGTTTTTTTTTTTTTAAATTGACGTGTTTCCATTAGGCAAATTTTATATTTGCAGTTTTAATTTGGGGGTTAATGGAAACCTTCCTAATGATAATGGTAAAGAGCAAGAGACACTTCAGAATCAGTACTCTCTTGATGAATAAAATTTGACCGGCAGTTTTATAGCATTTGTGTCAGTCATTCTAACCCTTGCAGATGCTGCAGGCCATTAATGTGCATGGCCAAAGAGACTTGGTTTCTACATTTGCCAGGATTTCAGAGTATTGGCTCAAAGTTTCCTTCCTTTCCTAACAGACTTTGAAAAAGACTTGATTATCAGGAGGAGAGGTCTGAGCATCAACGAGAACCAGAGAGTTGCTTTTCTGAGGCAGCAATCTTAATCAGAGCATCATCAAAACATTTTATGTGGGAGGAACAAATCGTCCCTCTCAAGCCATTAGAAGTGATCACCAGTCAACAGCACAATATGATTACAGTATGGAAAATACTGCCAATTTCATCACCATGCAGGGTGGATTCTCGGCACGTGGTAAATGGCTGCATGCATTTATATTAGGGGGACCTACAGTACGACAGTAAAAGTTGACTCTGGCTTCAAAACATATTTGACCAACTTGTGAAGCAACAGTTTCTGTCCTGAGTCCGTTATTCCCATTTAGATTATTTTTTTCTTATATTATTTGATTGTTGTTGGGGTTTTTTTGTTGTTTTTTTTGCAGTGTGGAACAAAAAACCCAAAACAATTAGACTAGTTGCAACTAGTTGCAGTATTCATGAAAACTGTCCGTTGAGTGATTTTTTAATATAACTTACCTATTTACATTTTGTTAAAGGCTTGAAGTTCGGCATATTTAAGGGTGGACAGGCTGTCTGCCGTTAGTGTCCTCAGCCATCAGTAAGATGCACTTCGCCTGTCCACAGCTCGAACCTCTCGTCCAAACATGGTCACCTCTGGCTCCAAAATTCCAAGATGGTGACAGCCAAAATGTCTAACTAGAGCTGAACTGATGTGTGATGTCTTGGTGGCTTCATCTGTTATGTTAATACAGTCTATCACTTTCACTAAACACAAAGTACCGCTGAGGCTGATGGGAACGTCATTAGATTTCAGCAAAATCAGTAAAAATCTTCTTCTGGGGACACTGGAAGTCTGTAAAAGAAAAAAAGAAACAAAAACATGGCAGTCCAATCAATACTTGTTGGAATAGTTCTTAGTCTGTGTGCCATCCACAGCTGCACTGTTACCATCTTAAAAAGATTGAAAACAGCAAGAAAACATCTAAGTAATGCAGTCTGCCAGAAGTGACTTTTTTATTCAGTAATGCAGTTCATCCGTTCAGCCTTGATCTTACAAACAGGAGGAACATCAACAGTTTGATTGACTGAAAACTTTTAAATAAGACATTTTCGGCAATAAGAAATGTATTTACGGCCACATCTTTTAAACACCCTTATCAGCACAGTAATTAGCAACATCCTGACTGGAGAGCGACAGACCCTGAGCAGCATGAATGACTGCTGGATAATGATTTAATTTGTGTGTGCACTGACCAAGAACATAAGCAGCAACCCTTGGGCAGCATCTTAATTTATCAACCAGATGCATCCCTTTGTTCGCTCCCAGTTCAGGCAGAGACTTGCCCCGTCCCATTGGCCGACCGAGGACGGTCCTGGAAGGAGGCTATAAAGCTGCCATTTTGGCAGGATGGATGGGGATCAGTCACCAGACTGGGAGAGGTGGTTCACCAGAGGCCTGCCAGGATGACAGTAAATTGATGGTGGATGGGTTTTGTGTCAAAGGATCAGGAACAGGCATTAAAAGATACACGTGTTTAATACAACGCTCAAAAGTAAGGTAATGCTACTTCATACTTTTACTCCACTACATTTCAGAGGGAAACATTATACGTTTTACTTAACTACATTTATCTGACAGCTTTAGTTACCTCGCAAATTAAGATTTTTGCATAAAAATCATGTGAAGAGTTTATGTTAACAGTTAATGGCAACTACAGCTGAGACGATTAGTAGATTAATCAGTCAGTCAATTCACAAAAAAATTAATTGCCAACTATTCTGATAAACATCTAAGACTTTTTCTTTTTAATAATTTTGAGTGTTGGGGGATTTTTTAAATATATTTTTTAAAAATATTTTTTAGTTTTCCTATTTTATTATTTTTATTTTTTATTTTTTTATTTTTTTTATAATTTTGAGTTTTGTGGTGTTTTTTTTTAAATATATTTACATATATATTTAACTTTTGGGGTGTTTCCCTAATTTCTTTCTAATAATAATTTTGAGCTTTTTTGTATGTTGACTTAAAAAGAAAAGATTTTTCTGCATTGGGTAATTTTACTTTTAATATTTTAAGTACATTCTCCCGATTATACTGATTTCCTCTTGCTTAAGTACCATTTTCAAAGCAGGACTTTTACTTTTAATGGAGTATTTTCACAGGGTAGTATTGGTACTTTTAGTTAAGTAAAAAATCTGAATACTTCTTCCACCACTGGTCATGTGACAGGAGGTGCTGTGGATACATCTCACTTCCAAACCTGTTGGACATTGATCAGCAAAGTGGTGCAGGGTGCTGTGGAGTGGTTTGGACACAGGACCACAAGACCCCGCCCTCCGCCTGCAGAGCCATTGTCCCGTCTGTCACGTGTGATATCTCAACTCTCAGCCTTTTTTAGTTCACTCTTTGTATTTTATGTCTCATATTCACGGTTTGACCGTGTAAACTCGTGACAACACTGGTGTCATATGAAAAATCGTAACGTAAAATAACATTTCTGTGGTTTGCAGAAACGATTTGATTTGTGAGAATTTGATGAGAACTTGTGCTAAAAGCAACACAGAAAAGGTCTGATGTAGTAAAACTGCCATTGTGACTCTTACGTAAAAGTGAGCAGGATGTTTTTCAGACATGAAACTGAAATTTAAAAAAAATAAATAAAATACTGTGAGATTAATTTAAAAGGGGATTTAGTTACTCACCCAGGAAGTGGAGAAGGGAGAAATAACGCTCTGCATGAGGATGAAATTAAAACCTGTAGCAGAGGCTCACAGCTGTAAACATATCCTCCGGCTTATTGATCAAGAAGACAAATCACTCACAGTTTTGATCAGAAAATCCGGATTCTGGCAGGCTGAAGGCATTGCATAATAATAATAAAATACTTGTTATAAAAGTATTTACATTATTTATTTTGGACTTCATTTACTTTGCTGTAAGTGAGAAAAGCCTCTATCTCTGCTTCTAGAAAAACCACGGAGCAGCGACAGTCCTTATCTCTCCTGGTGTCACGTTTTCATGTTTACCCGCTTCATATTAACCTGTGCCGGTATCAGTCCAAACTGTGGCCGTGACCTGTGCGACCCGGCCGACCTCTGTGGGTCAGAACACAACAGGCCGATTCCCAGAGCCTCAGCCAGACAGATCAATGACAAGCTCAGGCCATCATTGATCAGCGGCTGAAGATAACATCATCACTCAACAAGGAGCAACTATAGATGTAATTTGTGTGAAGGCTGGAAATAAAACGCCATCCACATCCAGCACCTATATGTCTACATAACGCTTTAATGTGCAGCAAGTAAGACTTTTAGTGCCCTAATTATGATGAGATGTGTGCGGGGGGTGGAGGGGCGGGGGGCGTTGTAAAGTTGTTGATCAATACCAGCGACTGAATGGCTGCGAAAAACCTTCTTTCTCACCTCCCGAACAAAACCTCCTCACCTACATCTACCCAGTCTCCTCAAACTCTCTCAAAGAGCACGCTGTCTTTAAAAGCAAATCCATTTCTGCACCACAAAAGAGTAGTGTGGGGGTAAACAGCACATCAGACACTGGCACTAAAATATTGTGGTGTGAGGGTTGAGCTGATGGATGATCAGATAAGTCTGCCTGCTACTTATTTGCAACTCATCTTGCATACAGTATGTTTTCTGCATTTCTACATTAATTCAAGTCAACTGTTCTTATTGAAAGGTTCAGTGTGAAGGCTGTAGGAGGATATTCTGGCATAAATTGAATAATGAGTATGTTTCATTTAGTGTATAATCACCTCAAAATAAGAATCAGCATGTTTTCATAACCTTAGAACAGTGATACTGACCCCCCCCCAGTAATTTCCTAATTCACAATAAAAATAAAGTGGTTCACACTGGAAATTGTTTCTGTTCTTTCAGTAAGGTGCCAGAGTCCATAAAACGGCACCAAAAAGTGCCAGTGGACGATCCCCTGCACTCCTGAAAGAGGTCCTAGTTAAGCCCCTAATGTCCTAAATTGTTATTAATTTCCTAAAATGCTACAAACTTACTAAAATTCTAGAAATTTACTAAAGTCCTGGAAATGTCCTTAAATCCTAGAAACATCCTAAAATCAGAGAAATGTCCTGAAGCGCTAGAGTGGGTTCTGATCACCCGTCACCTGTGTTTTGTGACCATCCACTGCCCCAACCTGCCTCCTAAGTGGACTGCTCAAACCTGCTTCTGTCTTTATTACTGTAAGTGCATAGTAGCACAATCGTAGCCTTCCAAAAAACATGGATTATGCAGGAATTACTGGCTCATGATAACGTGGGATATGTGCTCATTTTGGTGCATTACTTTTCGTGGGACAAATTACAAACATTGCATGAGAACACTCTGATTTATGCCTTCGCACGTACAGAGTTTTAGTCATGAATCTGAGTTTCATGGACGTGGCCCCAAATGTTTCCAAATCTGACACTGCACCCTCCTTAACAGAAATATGGTACTGCCATCTTTTTTATATCTTTAACCTCACCTTGTGAATGTCTACACAGATGTTTCTTCAATGGCAAACTCCTCTCCTGCCTTTGCAGACTCAGTATGAGGCCTTGGGTCGCCATCAGGTTTACCTTGTTAAACTTCGTCACCGCTCTCACTGTAACGCCTCAGGTTTCTTTTTGAAATGCACAGGCTGCAGTGAGTCACTTCAAACTGTCCCTCATATTTCCACCACTATGACCTTGTCTGTCTTTAGGGATTTTCTTCAAATTTGACACAAATATCCACTTTGACTCAATGATGAACTGATTTGATACTGCTGGTTAAAGGTCATGTGACCTCACAAAAAACAACGTAGCCATTACTACGTTAATTATGAGAAAATCTCGCACAAATGAACAACGTTTTGCATTTGGATCGTGTCATTCTAAATTCTAAAACACTAAAAATCGATTTTTTTCTCTTCCAAATATTTATTATAGGTCTTCTTGGACCAATAATCTTGGATTTTAATTGGTATAAGCCCTAAAAAACCATATCAGTCAACCTCTAATACAGATATGGACAGGTATAGACACATTTTGAGCTCTGCCTCTGCCAGTTAGTCTATATTCTTTCAAATATTACATGTTTACAGGTTTTCCGACACAGAAATGTTCTAAAACTGACGTGACGTTTGAGATCTTGATAAATGTGATATTAAGTATCACTCTAGTCTTTCATTTTACTGTAGTGTGAGCTTCACTAAAGAGCGTTAGGGGGCTGTGAAAAAAACTAAGAGTAGCTGTGGAAAAAAAAAAACAAGAGTAGGAGTGAGAATATAAAGACAGAGCTGTGGGAGAGCAGAAAGCATGAGGGGATTGTGATGAAGAGCGTTGGGAATAAAAGGAAGGTGCTAGAAAGAGGGAAGGCTGAAGAGGGAAAGGGAACAGAGAAATAGAGGACAGTGGCGTGTTTATGCGCGAGTGAAAGGGAGAAAATAGAAAAGGAGAGAAAAAGAAGTCCAAGAGGAGGAGGAGAGAGCGACAGAGGGAGGGAGAGATGATGATTTGTGGCTCTCTCCAGTGTGCTAGCGTTACAGGAATGGCCCTCCAGGGCAGCATGAAAAGCCTCTTGATTGTTAGGAGTGGTAACTGGAGCCCCCAGCTCCTTGCCCTGATAGATTTATTTACATTTCAGCGCCTGGACCCCACTCAGAAAAAAAAATGATACGAGGCAGCCGGGGCATCAATATTTTGTAGTAGTGATGATCCTGCTTTGCCCCAACCCCCCCGGCTCTTTTGTTTCATGACTCAATGCTGCTGGTGATGCTGCGTGTTGCACCGGTCAGTCGTTGGCTGGGATGGAGACAATTGGCTTACTGACCATTATATCCTTAGTCTACAGTTGGATACTTAATATACAACAGTGCCACTAGAGATTTTTTTAAATGGCTGAGTCTTTTTGTCTGTAATTAACTTTAACTAACACTTAATCAATTTCTATTCCACAAGCGTGATTGCATTATCACATCTGATTGAGCACCGTGCAGCACTTCTCAGTTGTTGCACCACTGTGATTATTTTCAAGTCATTCGAAATGGCAAGGCTGTCACTTCATTTTGAAAGGCTTAAAGACATTAGTGCAGAGCCCCCACCGTGCCAAATATTAGACCAAATGTGCAATCTAAAATTATAAATGGCCCTCTAGGTTTTAATTCTACCAACTATGTAATTACCACAAATCAGCCGGTGAATGCTGCATTTTCTCTCAGCCTCTACACTGCATCTCTGCTCCGTGTTAACTTTGTTTTTTGTAAAGACTTTATTAAGATTTTCCCAACAAAACATTTTCACTATCATCCAGATGATTTTCACAACAACAGTCTCGGTTTGCTTTGAGCTGAAACTTGTCCTGTGTAGAAATCAGTGTTCAATGTTGACGAGGTTTTTAGCACGAGACAAAGGTCAGAGGTCTCTTTTCTCCAAAACAACTGCACCAGGTGATTAAAAGCACTGAACAAAGCAGTGTTTTTCCCAACATATTCTCATCCCAAGGCGTTACATAAA
This sequence comes from Plectropomus leopardus, assembly GCF_008729295.1. Taxonomy (NCBI): domain Eukaryota; kingdom Metazoa; phylum Chordata; class Actinopteri; order Perciformes; family Serranidae; genus Plectropomus; species Plectropomus leopardus. The sequence continues at coordinate 30,024,994 of NC_056469.1, read as the reverse complement.
GGGAAAGGGAAACGTAAATCTGGGGTTTGTTCGAGCGTCCAGCGTCCCTCCCGCCTTACCTTTAAGGACCTTTGTGCTCCTTATATTGCCTTGTTGCCAGTATTTTGACCTGGCACCATCCAATGGCGTATCATGTAAACGCGACAGCTTCTGTCTCAGCTGATGCCGCCCAGCTGTGTATCATGCTTTCGTCGCAGGTGAGTCATCTGGCGACGCATCATAACACTGAACAGTTCTGTTCGGCCGCGCTCTCAGCTGACCCCTTACAGCAGCGTATCACGCAGATGTGAAAGGTGGCTTCTTGTTTCGGGATCTCACGCCGAAAGCACTGCAAAAGTGTCAGAGTGTTTTGGTTGTGTGTTCTCAGCTGAGAAACATAACAGTGTAACATGGTGATCTCTGCTGACGAGGCCCCGTTACCAACGTACATATAAACAGCTCACGTAACGAAAACACAGCGATTCTGAACATACTTTTATTCCATTTCTTCTCAGTATATCCCCCTAAATCCTAAACACTGGACCTTTAAGAGCACCTACAGTAACTCTTTAGATGAGATCAATTCTCACTCACATTTTTCCAGTCAGTCAGGGGAAACTGTCCACACACAGTCCAACCTCTGAAACCTCAGTGCTGCTGGCTGGACAGAGGTCAGCGTCAGGCATCGACTGAGCTCACAGTGAGAGCAAAAGCTCGGAGAGTGATGACGACAGGAAAATAAATGTGAGCTTGCATCTGCTGTTTGTGGAAAAATCCAAACAAGACGATGAGTCTGTGAGGCTGTACTTAAGACAGCGGTGTTTTGAGCTAAATGCTGCCATGGCAACATGCTCACAATGACAATGCTAACATGGTGGTGATTAGCAGGTACATGTGACCATGTTCACCATTTGCTGATTAGCACGAAATGCAAACTTGAGCTGAGGGAACGTACTTAGTTTTGCAGGCATTTTGTCATAAACCAAAGCATAGTTTGAATTGAAACTTTATGATCTTGATGATGATTCCTCTGGGAGCCATCGATAACTGTACAGAGTCTCATGGCAATCAATCCAATAGATGTTGAGATATTTTGATTGATTTTTATTATTTATTTATTTTGAACATGTAAAAAAGGAAATAAAGAAATATTGCACAAAAACAGGCCGAAAACAAAAAGCAAAGTAATAATTACAACATTGAAAAACTTAAAGCAAAAGAAATGTCTAAATACAAATGACTCGCTTCACATATTCGAAAATGAAGTTAAAAAAAACATATTCAATCCCACCCCTTCCCCATAAATCATTGAAATTGAACTTTAATTAACTAGCTTCCTTATCCATTTAAACTCACTCTGGACCGAAGTGTTGGACCGACAAACAGACCAACATTGCAGACTAGAGTAGAATTTTAGCATTGTTTGTTTTTGCAATTGTGTTGCATTTGTACGTTTCGTATGTATCATATCAACATTTCTAAAGTGACATATTATTGAGCTGACTTTTATCATCAGAGAGGCCTGCAGGGCTGACCATCATCACCATCAGCAGGCAGATATCCCGCTGAGTTATGATATCAAACAACCAGCTGCTAATCTACTGTATATCAGCCAGAGCAGCTGCTGAAGCCAACATAATGACTGCGATTGTCATGAGAGTAAACAAATAATCACAGAGTGGTTTTAGAGTCGAAGTCAAAGTATGTTTCCTTCCCCTGACAGACCGTTGGGAGTAATGTCTCGGGTGGAACAGCATGATACATATGATGAGTGGCGACACTGAGGCACTTGAACTTTACTTGTATATTTCCATCTGATGCTTCTCGGCTCAGCCCAGTCACCCAGTCGTCTTTCATATTCTTGCTGTAAGATCGCACAAGAAATGTGTTTGGGATTTTATAAGGGACTATATAATGTAAATATACTTAATTCATGTAAAGAGGGTAGGTGTATTAAGCTACGACTTCAGCCTATACTGTTTTTTCTCTCTGTTTTCAATGCTGTAAAAGCAATGACTTATTGTTTATTTATTGTATAATAGATAGATAGATAGATAGATAGATAGATAGATAGATAGATAGATAGATATACTTTATTGATCTCAAAACTGAGAAATTGGGGTGTAGCAGTGCCATGCAGTAAGAACAAGAGAATAAAGAGCACACATTATTAATAGAATATAAAGGAATACGCTTAAAAAAACTAAAAAACTAAGAGACTGTACATAAATACATATATACATGTGTAAAGTGCGGAACAGTATCTGAATAAATAAAAATAAATTAAATAAATTACTAGTGTAAACAGTAAATAGACCAAACTA